>NW_010972575.1:2886876-2922976 GCF_000737465.1 Haliaeetus leucocephalus
TGGTGGTTTTCCCCCCCCCCCAAACAAAAAACCCCCCCGCCCCCCCCCCCCCCCCCCCCCCCCCATCCAGTGGGATGGGGGAGAAAATCAGGAAAAGAAGTAAAACTCGTGGGTTGAGATAAGAATGGTTTAATAGAACAGAAAAGAATAAACTAATAATGATAATGATAACACTAATAAAATGACAACAGCAATAATCAAAGGATTGGAATGTACAAATGATGCGCAGGGCAATTGCTCACCACCCACCGACCGACACCCAGCTAGTCCCTGAGCGGCGATTCCCCACCCCCACTTCCCAGTTCCTATACTAGATGGGACGTCACATGGTATGGAATACCCCGTTGGCCAGTTTGGGTCAGCTGCCCTGGTTGTGTCCTGTGCCAGCTTCTTGTGCCCCTCCAGCTTTCTCGCTGGCTGGGCATGAGAAGCTGAAAAATCCTTGACTATAGTCTAAACACTACTGAGCAACAACTGAAAACATCAGTGTTATCAACATTCTTCACATACTGAACTCAAAACATAGCACTGTACCAGCTACTAGGAAGACAGTTAACTCTATCCCAGCTGAAACCAGGACATGATGTTTACTCTGCATATGCATGCACATGCGCATACACATATACATATACATATACATATACATATATGGAGAATTTATGTGTATTTAGTTCAATCTTTCTATGATCATTCAAAAATAACATAGTACTAAAACATTTTTGTTTGATTATCATTTGGAAGAAAATAATGGATTTGTTATCTTACTTCCAATGTAAGAAAAGTATAATACTGTTAAGATTATGTAGTGGGACTATATGCAAAAATGTGACACTAGAAGCCTGGTCAAAATGGGATGCACCTTTTACTAAACAGCTTGATGAAGAAACCTGACCATTTAGATATTTATAAAGAGCATCCTCTGGAATACCCTGTTAGAAACATGATAAAAATTATTAAAATTTATTAAAAATTGTTAAAAATCCAAAAGAGCAGTACAGAGATTTGGAAATAACTTTAAAAAATATTTTTAATCTTAACAGTAAAATCTGAAGTTACCTGAAAAATCTATATGCAATATTTTTGGTTGTGTCTATTTCATTAGTCTTCTGCAAGTGGGGAAAAAAAACAAGCCAAAACAAAAATACTAATATTGAAGAGGGAGTAGAAACACAGTGTTAATGAGATTCAAACAATAAAGTTATGATGGACTGCAGATAAAAGGAAAATACCAGTTTCTCTGCATTTTAATCAGTGAGATCGCAGATCTGATGAACATGCCAGTGGGACTGTTTTGTGCTCTGCTTCCACAGTGAGTGAAAGGAAATAAAATGAGCAGTTTTATACTGAACATTTAGTGACAGATGATGCATCCTTTGGGATTAACATTAGAACAACGGGGAAGATGATACTTACCTAGCTAGAGAAGTGCTACATGGTAATTCCTAGAAAAGACAGATATCTAAGTGCAAAACATTAACAACATTTATTAACACCTTAAAATAAAATTTCCTCAATTATTATTTTAAATCTATTCTAATTTTAAGGGGTGAGTTATTTATGTGCTTAAATAACTATAAAACAAAGGTAGAATATACAGGTGGAAAAAATAATTATCATCATTGTGCCATTCACCCCTGAATATCCCAGTCAGCCATAAAAAAGATTTCGGATTCTCACATGTATGGAAAAAACCTCACTCTAGTACCATACACCTTAATATGTATATGAAAAGTAGGGATTTGTTTTAAACTGTAGCAAAGTGCTTGATTAGTGTTTTAAGGAATAATAATTAAAAAAGCTTACATGGTAGTTTTCAATAAATGAGGAGGAAATCATTATCTACTGAGAAAAAACTCCATACAGTCTCACAAGGACTGCTTGTCATACAAATTCTGTAAAATAAATTAAACTACTATTTGCAAGGAAAATAAAAGATTTCTTATTGAAAAAAATCAGATTAAGAAATAATAGAATTATATATCAATTAACTACAAAGAGATCATTCATACCTCTGATCTGGAATTAGCAGTTATACCAAATAATGTATTGATCTTTTTAGTTGGCCAATGTCATGCTAATAAATAAATTTTAAAAAATAACAGATCTGAAAACTTGAAATATAGATTGTACAAATGGAGCGAAGAAAAGTACTAGTGAAAGCTCTAGCACTGAGAAGGACATTAGGAAGAATCTAAACTTCAAGAGTAATACAGTGGCTTCCTTCTATAAAAGTGAGGGAGGACTTTGAACATGACAGAGTTGTTTTAATACATGGCACTGTGAGGAACACTATTGAAATAGCTATTTCATTGACATACTTTTAAAATGTCAGGGAAACATGGAAGGGAAAACATAGAAAGGGAAAATGCATATAAGAGTGATATGAAACCTCCTTTACAGTAAGATGATTAGGGAAACTGTTAACACATTTTTTAGCTTTTTAGTCTCTAAGGAATGTATAATGAAAAAGTCACTTCACCCATTATGAGTGTGGTGCTGTTTCTGAGGTAAAATATGGCTTCTTTTTAACAATATGAGAAGTGTTGTAAATCAATCCCACCCAGTGGCTTTGACATGCAATCAAACAATTCACAGATGGAATTGCAGAAGAAATATCTGAAGTTTAAAATTTTAAAGAGGAGAGCTACGTATGAGACTCGCTGAAATTATTCAGAGTTTGAGCTCTCTGTATAACTGTGTGGAATGTTTCAATTGTGTCAATATAGTGGAGATTATTTTACCTCCCTACTTTACAAGCATGGTGTAATACTAAAATACAATCTCAAAAAAATGTGTAGCAGATTACAGAAAAATGTTAACCTGAAGACATTACTAGTAGGTTTCAACTTTAATGTCTTTACTTGAGGTTCTTGAAGCCCTTTGATATCTAAACAGTTGTAGGTATAGTAGGAGTACAATGTATTGGGTAGCCAAATTGTAACTACAGATACTGAATTTTGACTGAGGTTTCAGAGTTAACACACTTATTTATGGATAAAATATTTTAATGTACTCTGAAGAAAGGAAAAGAACAGGTTCAGTGTAAAGTAAAAGACAAGCAACATTAGAACAATGGTGAAGATAAACAGAGAAATTTGATTGTCAATAATTTTTACAGGAAGAAAAAGATGTTCTGATGTATGTCACTTATAAAATGGAAATCAGGCCACATACCTCTAAAATGGTGACAAGTACAAATATCTTTGCTATTTTAATTCAGCAAAATTTTACAAAGTGTTAAGTAAGGTTCAGTATTGACTGAAGTCCTAGCAAGCTAAGCCTCAGGCAAAAGAAACAAAGTTCCCAGGTTCGCAAGACGTTCTGTGAGATATTACAAATTACCCAGAGATCATAACCTTGTTCATATGTCTCATTTGAAAGATGGCCTCTCTGGTTGCACAGTGACTATGACTTGGCTTGTTTCCTGATTGGGAGGGAAGTATACCACTAGTTGAATCACCCACACAACTGAGAAGGTTGCAGGAATGAAAATAATGAAATAAATTGACCTGCAAAAAGTGCAAGGGCTAACTAAACAGTAAAAATAAGATTGACATGAATTACAATGAATTTCTGGTGAGTTTCTGAACAAACCCCAACAGGAGAGTTCCACTTCTTTAATGCAGTTGCTGTTATGACTGGGTAGAAAGTCTGAACTTATAAGGGATCTTTAAAGTTTTTCTTTTGCTTTGAGTTTCCTTGTGCTATAAAAAACAAAACTTAAAATTGCAATCATTAAGGAAGATTGGGTAAAAAGGCTATTTTCCATATGATTCTAATTTAAAAAACAAACAAACATGTTTTTCTACTTAAGATTGTACCATAGCTTTTCAGTTTAAAACAAAAGAGGAAAACAGATTAATTCAGTATTTTTTAATTAGTAATCCTGTTTCTCAAAAAGTGTATAATGAAAAACTACTCTTAAAATATTATAAGCAGATGTGTAGTCACTATGGCAATGAAAGATTATATCAGGTTAATCAATTAAATTCCATCATAGCGATCTATACCTTCCCATTCTACACTTACTAATGCTTAAAATGGTATGGTACTTTAGAATAATAAGTATGAGAAGAAAAGTAAGTTACTATATTAATTTGGGGGGTTTATGTAAGAATACAACTATAAAAATAGAAGAATATTTAATGTAGCAATTGTCTGTGAAAAACTACTCATAAGAAAAACTTGTAAATTTTAAAAAGGTGATGCCTGAAAATATAATGCTTAACCTTTGCAATTGCAATCAGATAAAAATTGGACAATCTTGCTTAACCCGTGATCCTACAACATTAATTCCTAGCATCATACTGATAAGCAGATTTTACAAGTGATCATGTTACTAACTGGGACCCCACTTACAGAATAAAATTCCCTGGAGAATAAAGCTACAAAGAATCAACACACTCAAACTCTTTGGAAAAGAAATGGGATAGCTGGGAAAGAGTCATGTTTTTATGTTACATAGAGACTGATATAAAGATGCACAGCCTATCAATCAAACTCTTTTTTTAAAAACAAAATAAAACCTGATGTTTACTTTTCTATATATATGCATAAAAATATATATTACTTATATATACAAATATATATATTGCTCCATGCTGCTGAAAAGCTTTCTGCAGTTATATTGATCAGATTTGATTATATTGGTGTTAATAGCATTATCTTTTTGAACCACTACACTGCTTAAGGTGGGCCTAGGATAAATAAACAAATAATCATACTTCTTTTTTCTTATTGTCTTGGGAAGGATTAATTTAACAAAGCAAGTTATAAACATATAGTACAGCTACATTCTCAGCAACCCTTCCAAATAATAAATCAGAATTTGATGTGAAGAGAGGACCTTTACCCTTTCACCTGGATGGAATTTCTACTCTTTTGGGTTCTCTCAGGTATAAAGTTCAGAAATGGAGAAACAGACATTCTGGGCTCTCAGCTCCATATCAAAACATAAGCACACACACTTCTTTCTGAGTTAGTAAGAATTCAGGTTACTGCTTGGATTATCTACTTCACTATGATGCATTAATAACAAAATGTTGCTATTCTAAACTCAGTGTATTTTGTTTCACTAGTATAGTTAAAAGCATTGCTCAACAGTAAATTATACTGTCTACAGGGAAAGAGGCTTAGAAAAATGAAGCTAAAGCTATTGCAGTTTTTCATACAGGTTCTTTTCCTCACTAGCCTTAAGAAATATTCCAAAACTGAAAAAAATCCTTCACCTCAAAGGAACTCTTCTTATAGATTAGGAGCAAGTAATTTAGTTCTTATGAACTGTTATCATAAACATTACTGGTGGGTTTGAAATCCATTAGAAAAACTGCAGAGTTTTGGAAATGTTGCTGAAGCAAATCAACTTCTGAGTCAGATCAGTCCCTGTTTACTCAGATATGACACCCTTTTTCTTCTTAAGTGGACTCTCCAGAACTCCCCCAGAGAAACTGTCAGATCTACTAGAAAACATAGGATTGTTTGACAACAGACTGTGAATGGTTTCTGAGGAATTAGCAATAACCATATGTGGGCACTCCACTGATAACTGCTATTACCGTCTGAGTCAGAAAAAAAAGGCATACGCATACAAGAGCTCCCACTCCTTCCTTTTCTCAAGTACTTTCTTTCTTATTGCTGTCTGAGAAGGTGATCTTGCAGTCACGTTGGAAAGTTGCAAACACCCTAACTCAATTCATGTCCCTCTTGCTTTCTGGAGTGCCTCACTCCAGGTCTATTTACAAAGCACCTTTTCAAAGAGGCTGTCTCCTAGGCATTTTATAGGAGTTTCCTTTCTCTTTGTACTGCTGGTGCCATTTTTGAGATGCATACGTATTCTAAAATTTATAAGCCTACCACCACCTCCACCACCAAACCAAACAAACTGATAAACAAACAAAAAATTAACTAAACGAAGATGACATCCCTTCAACTCCGTAATAGCAAAGGCTTCAAGGTTGGCTATCCCAGACTTCCAGTGTGCTCCTGAACTCCTGGCTTAGAAAGTGCTTAATATCTTTGTTAGGCCACAAAATCTCCAAAGCCTGCTGGGAAGGAATTCCTTTAGCTAGAAGAGACTTGCAGAACAGGGAATGAGTCATATTCCTCATGACTGGTTGATTGTAACATCCATGTGTCCTGTCCTTTTTCTCTGTCCGAGTGAATACTTCATTACTCAATACCGAGTAGTACATTCTTAACATGAATAATTTCCAGTCTTGATAATGACATGAATAGCTCTGAAAGGGTAATTGGCATGACAACCTAAACAGCACCTAAACTTGGTATTCTTTTTTATAGGTTTCATTTTCACGATGTTTGATAAATTTGTTAATTTATTTTGGTTAAGTTGCAATTCTTGAACTACAATAACACAAACTAGACACTACTAAAGCTTTAGGAGCATCAGTCCAAGTATAAAAGTTCATGTGCTTTTCAAATAAGATTTCTGTATAACTTCTGCTCTATGGAAACAGTTTGATGTGATGAAATTCATTAGATCTGCTTGTGAAAACCTATAAAATTACTATACTACTATAAATATTACTCCTTCCCTTCTCTATCTTTCAGACTACATATCTGTTTATTTTCCATGTTCTAGAATTTCTTGAGTGTAGAATTTCATAATAATCTTCTTTAATTTGGCTTGTATTTCTGTCGATACTTAAGCACTATTATGAAATAATGCATTTCTAAATCATTACTGCCTGTCCCAGATTCACATCATTAGTAAATTCAACAATCATGCCTTCTTAGTTCCAGAGAACCAGATATAGCATTTGCTTTGTTAAACTTTATAGATTTGCTCATATGCTACTGAAGCACTGGTAAGTTTAAGAACCCAGAATATTTCTGCTATATTGGCTACTACCCAATGTCACTGTATTGCTTACAGCACAAGAGATGGAACTGAACAGTGACAAACCTCTCATTTTTATCAACAATATCTCCCTGGCCTGTGTAGCTCAGTTTCTCCCTTATCAGTGTTGTTGATTGTAAATCTGCTGCACCCAAAGGAGACAAAAAATATATTTCAGCCTGTTCGTAAACTGATGTTTCTCATAAGATACTGGCCCACTGTTATATACAGCATCTTGTGTAGCTTGGGAAGAAATGAATTCACAGAGTCTGCCTCAATTCAGATGAATCTCTCAACATCATTAGTCTAAGCCCCCAGTTTAGGATCAAATGGGTTGAATGAAAAGTCAAACTGGAAATCAGTGTGGTTGTCCAGTTGTATTGGTTTTGTGCAGCAAGGCTTTGGTAGTGGAAGAGGCAGTGAGGAGCTGCAGGGGTGGCTTCTGTGAGAAGACACCAGCAGCTGCCCCCATGTTGGACATAGCCAGTTCTGGACAACTCCAAAATGGACCTTGTGCTGCCCAAAGCTGAGCCCATCAGTGACGCTGGTGGTGCCCCAGCCACTATAACATATTTAAGAAAGGGTAAAAAACACTGCACAACAGCGGTGAGAGAGGAGAAGAACATGAGAGAAACAGCCCTGCAGACGCCAAGGTCAGTGAAGAAGAAGGGGGAAGAAGTGATCCAGGTGCCGGAGCAGAGATTCCCCCGCAGCCTGTAGAGAAGACCATGGTGAAGCAGATTGTCCTACCGCAGCCCATAAAGGACCATGCCAGAGCACATGTCCACCCTGGATAGGAGTCCATGGAAGACCTTATGCCACAGCAGGTGGAAGTGCCCTGAAGGAAGCAGCAGGCCATGGAAAACCCACACAGGAGCAGGCTTGTGGAGAGGAGTCCATGCAGGAACAAGTTTTCTGGCAGGAACCAGTTTTCTGGCAGGAACCAAAGCCTGTGGGGGACCCAGGCTGGAGCAGTCTGTTCCTGAAGAACTGTACCCCATGGTAAAGGACCCATGCTGGATCAGTTCCTGAAGGACTGCTGCCCATGGGAGGGACCCCACAGTGGAACAGGGGAAAAGTGTGAGGAGGAGGGAGTGGCAGAGATGAAGTGCTGTGAACTGACTACAATGCCCAACCCCCACTCCACCCTCTGCCACTCAGGATGGGAGCAAGAAGCAAAAGAATTGGCAGTGAAGGGGTGAATTTGAGCCTGGAAAGAAGGTGGAGGTAAGGGGAAGACAGGTTTAGTTTTGTTTTTATTTCTTGCTGTCCTACTCTTGTTATTAATTGGCAGTAAATTAAATTAATCTTCCCCAAGTTGAGCCTGTTTTGCCCGTGATGGTAACTGGTGAGTGATCTCCCTGCCCTCATCTTGATCTGTGAGCTTTTCATCTTATTTGCTCCCCCTGCCTTGCTGAGGAGGGGGAGTAAGGGAGCGGTTTGGTGGGCACCTGGCGACCAGCCAAGGTCAACCCACTGCACCAGTACTTTCAGAGTCAGCTGAAAATGAGGTCAACATCCGAGAACAAGCAAGTATAGTAAGATGAAAGCTCTGCTTTGTACTCAGGTACTTATGTAATTTGTGATAAAATTTAAACAATACTTATCCACAACAATGCTCAATGTGAGATGTCTTCACATTAAGAAACTTAACCATAAGCAGTTTGCACCTTCATAACATTTCTGAAATGCCAATACACCTTTACTTTTGTATTAAATATATGTTTTATGTTATATACACTATAAATTATCTGGCATTCCACCTAAGGTGAAATTTAACACGTGTAAGTGGATATTGAACAGTAGCTACCACAGGGAATTGACAGAACAGCTTGAACCAATTTCTTGTTTTCCAATGTACTGTATGGTAGTCTAGAATTTATATTTAATATATTTCGTATAATAAATCTGACAGTCCAAAAAATATCTCCCCCAACCTACATCTCTTGTTTTAGCAGTTTCTCACTATAGTTCCTTCTTAACTATTCTTTTTTTCAAACATAGTCTAGTTAGAACAACACATTTTCTCCGATTAACCACTATTTTAACTGCCACACTCTTAGATGCAAGTTGTCAAAATTTGTCTTATTGTAGGCTAAGTTTCTGGATAAGCCGGATTTCAAAACTGCTATACTATTGAGCCAGACAGATACTTTGCAATCCAGATTGAATAAGTAGCACTGGCTAGTCAGTTCTGCTCTTATCTGTTCTTACCTTTTCCCTGCCTGATCTTGCTCATTTCACAAAAAGTAGCAGAGCACTTTTTTTTTAACCTCCTTTTGGGAACATGTTTGGTGGCCCTGCTTAAGCTTTTGTTTGGTGTTCTTAGCTTTAATATATTTATTTGTTTGTTTGCTTTATTTATGCTGCTGTTAATCCTTTTATTTTTTCTTTTTTTTCAGTGTACCAAGCACACATTCAGGTGTCAGATCATTCAGCAACTTGCAGGATATACAAATACAGTACCCAAGGACATATCTCATACCCACTTTCCAATGTTTTAGTCAGTATTCCTGGAAAATGGAGAGTGTTTCAGCTATAATTTATTTCTAATATTCATTCCATTTGTCTTTATTTATTTTCCTTTTTGCAAGTCTCAGCATTTTGAATGTGCTTTTTTCCATACTGGTGGTGAGTTAAAAAATGTTTTTATGGTCAATATTTCATTGCTGATCACTCCAGCAATCAGATTTCAATAACTGATTCCACTAAGCTATATCAGACTAGTTTAATTTCTGTCAATTCATTTTTATTCCATAAGTTTAAAGTGCTTATGCTTCCCAAAGCAGGCTATTACTTTACCTGTAGTCTTTCTGTTGTTTGCCCTGTTCCATTGAGGTGTCCAGTACATAATGAATTGTTACAATGTATAAATCTTAGAAGTCAAGTAGATGTATTAATAAAAACAGAGCAATGAAAAGAAATAATTGCATTCCTAAATTTAGAAAATATCTATTGGCTTCATTAAAAAATATTACTTTACATTTAAGTAATCTAATGGTTACAAAATAGCACAGTGCCTTTAATATGAATTTGTCAGATGTCCCCTGGGTAAAGCAATAAGTAGATGGTTGCTTTTAATATAAGCCGATCTTCCAGTCCAAATAAGTAAAGAATGTTCCTTTAACCAACAGGGCTCTTTCAGACATATTCTTGATTCTACTGTGCATTCTAGTTTGAGACAAAACCCCAGACAATGTTTCTGATGCTTTACACAGTGACAGTGGGTTGAATATACTCATGATTCACCCCATTAGCCTAAGTAAATAGTTTGCAGTACTTACTACCAAGTGTTTGGATTTGAATCATGAATTTCATCACAGAATCTCAGCTGACAAAATGCATGCCATAAACTATCTCTTGCATAACAACACCTTCCAATGCCTACTTCATAACCTTGCTCCTCTTGATATGTTTCATTTATGCTGGTCAATTTTGCATCTCTCCTTGCCATAATTTTCTGGTGGTTCTGTACCAGTTCAAGAAAAAAGGACATATTGTAAACATGATTACTCACAGACACAGTTCAAACATGTCAGCAAATAAAACTACTCCTAAATGTGACTCACTTTAGATGAGCATTCTCCAACAGCATTACCAGAATAGGAAGCTTTTTCTTCATGGAAAGGCACACGTTTCTGTGAGCAGACTCAAAATAGATAGAACATAATTCCAGCTCAAGAATAAATGTATTTTCTCCTTTATCCTTGAAGAGTTTGGAGTTCAGTAGTGCCTGACTAAAGCTTCGAATTTCATTTTTGTCCCTTTCACGTCATTGAAGAATATGCTGGTTTAATGAATGAAGAAAGTTTTCAAAGCTCTTTATTTTCCGATGTGCAAAATAAGTATTAATTACAACTATTGGTGCAGTGAGAAAAGTTCTTCTGTTATTCTTTCATTTTAGTGAATTGTTAGGTAATTCATATTTTTGCAATTCACAGATTGAGCTGGCTTTACAAATAAGGCATACAAAGCCTTCAGTGTTTCTACAACGCCTCTTATTTTAGTCCTCAGTGACTGACTGATTCATCTTGGAGTCCTTATTTTGCAGGGGGGGCGGGGCTGGGAGAAGATGTAGTGTTTTTCAGGGGTGGAGAGAAGGAGGGGAAGGGGGTGTCACTTCTGTGTATTTATTGGTCAACTTTCTCCCTGGCACCTTTGGTGAATATTCACTTTTCTAAAACTGTATTCCTGATAGCAATGTTTGCGTAGTTCACTCCTGAACTGTGCCTTACTGTTCTGATCTTTCAAACACAAAAACAATTAGATAACATTGCTCATTCATCATTTGTTTGCTGAGGTTGAAATTAACTCCAAGTCTTACAGCTGGAGCAAAGTTCATTCATCACTAAGGTGTCACACAGGCTTTATACTTGCTTGGCTTGAATATTTTCCTACAAAATTCTACTATCTACTTCTACAGAGTAATTTCTTCATTTTTTTCACAGTAAAGCCCCACAAGCAGTATGAACATCCACAGGATACTACTTCAAATCCAACATACAGAACAATGCTACCTCTGCAAAGTCAGTCTCACTCAACCTGTGTTATATCAACATGCTGCTGGTATGCTGAGTGTGTGAATCAGGTGACTCTGCACTGTATTGTTTCAGCTATAAGAAAAAACAGGAAGACTATTTATCTCAGAATTTTATGTATATTTCAAGATATTTGGCTTGTCCCCCTACATTTACGCTGCTGTGTATCATTCCTCCAGGTGTCCCATTTTTCTTCTTTTTTTGTTTTATTTCTACAACATTTTCATAAATCAAAGTATCAGGCTCACTTTCAGAAGACATACTCTCTACCATCACCCTCAAGGACTTATGAAAGTCAGATATACAGAGTACGAAAATAAGCAAATGCTTCTCATCACAGAAGACTTTAACCACTGCAATAGGTTTCTAACATCTTAAAAGTTTTACTTTCCAAGGCACTTAAGATCATTTCCTAATCATAATTCTAGCAACTTGCTAATATTTGTATTTAATGTTTATTATTATTATATGGTCAATAAGATGACTGTAACATATCATCTCAAGTTAATGTCTTTTCTAGTTTCATTCCTCTCTAAAGATGTTAAAAATTTATAAGGAGCCCTATTAAGATATCATGGTGGACAGCCAGTATTCTGTTTATATGATGCCCTGAGAAAAAAAAAAGCATTTCTTTGGAATTTTAACCCATTACCATCTTCAGAATTAAGTGTCATGCACAACATTATGGTCTGAACAGAAAAGTTATATTAATATAAATGAATCATCTTATTAAATTATAAGATCTGTCATATCCTGTCTGTGAACATTTGAAAATTGCAGTGACTAAAATCCATTTGGTAACTAACTAAATTTTAAGCACAAATTTTTTAATTTGTAAAAAAAATGTTAACAAAGTATTATAAATAGTGTTTCAAAATATCTTCTTACAGAAAGTGCCTTGAAGACCTCTAGGAGACAGCAAAAGTGACAATAAGAAAGAATCAAAGATATGGTTCAAGATAATCATTATGAAAGATTTTGGCCCAAAATCTCATCCCAAATCTAGTGGCATAAATCATCTAAGCATCTGGAGCTTAGACTTTGCTTCTTCAAGAGTCCTTCTGCTATGCCAAATTTGGAGTTTACTCTAACCTTTCCTGGTGCACAGGTTGTGTCTAACTATTTCTAAACTAAAGAGATCTAGCCAAAAAGGCTAGAACAGTCGTATATGAGTGGCTGACATAAACAGCCTGAACTAAACTATCTCTCAAAAATCATACTGAGTTCTACTGAAAGGCATTTGAAGGACAATGCAGTCATCAAGCACAGTCAACATGGGTTCACAAAGGGAAAGTCCTATCTAACTAATTTGGTATCCTAAGATAAGTTCACCAGCTAGTGTATGAAGGGAAGATGGTGGCTGTAGTTTTTCTGGATTTTAGTAAGGCTTTTGATACTGTCCCTCACAGTAGCCTTCTGAACAAGTTGTCCAGATGTGAAGAACTGGCTGAAGGGCTCAAGGGTTGTAGTGAATGGGGCTATGTCTGGCTGCTGACCAGTCACCAGCAGTATTCCTCAGGGCTCAACCCTAGGGACAGTTGTGTTCAAAATGTTCATCAATAATCTGGATGCAGGAGCTGAATGCTCCATTAGCAAGTTTGTCAATGATACTTGCCTGGGATGTGTTGTTGACTCTCTTGAGGGACAAGAGGCCTTGCAGAGGGATCTAGATAGACTAGACCATTGGGCTATGGTTAATGGGACAAAATCTAAGAAGTCAAAATGCCAGACTCTGCACCTGAGACAGTACCACGAGGCAAAAGTGTAAACTGGGAGAGGAGTGGCTGGAAAGCACGCCTGCAGAAAAGGATCTGGGCCTGCTGGTTGACAGTAGGCTCAACATGAGTCAGCAGTGTGCCCTGACAGCCAAGAGGGCAAACTGCATCCTGGGGTACATCAAATGCAGCATAACCAGCTGGTCAAAGGAGGTGATTATCCCTCTCTATTCAGCGTTGGTGCAGCCTCACCTTGAGTATTGTCTGCAGTTCTGGGCCCCACAATTTAAGAAGGATGTGAAGGACCTTGAATGCATCCAGAGGAGGGCAACAAAGCTGGTGAAAAGGCTGGAAGGCATGTCCTGTTAGGAGCAGCAAAGGACTTTGGGCTTGTCTGGTTTGGAGAAAAGGAGGCTGAGGGGTGACCTCATTGCTCTCTACAGCTTCCTGAGGAGGGGAAGTGGAGAGGGAGTTGTTGATCTCTTCTCCCTAGGATGCTGTGATAGGACATGTGGGAATGGTTCAAAATTGCACCAGGGGACGTTTAGACTGTACATTAAGAAGCATTTCTTTACTGAGAGGTTGGTCACTGGAACAGGCTTCCTAGAGAGGTGGTCAA
The DNA here is from genome assembly GCF_000737465.1 of Haliaeetus leucocephalus. Lineage (NCBI taxonomy): Eukaryota > Metazoa > Chordata > Aves > Accipitriformes > Accipitridae > Haliaeetus > Haliaeetus leucocephalus. The sequence continues at coordinate 2,900,605 of NW_010972575.1, forward strand.
TGCCCCAAGCCTCTAAGTGTTTAAGAGGCTTTTGGTCAATACCCTTAATAACATGCTTTAACTTTTGATTAGCCTTTAAGTGATCAGGCAGTTGAACTAGATGATCATTGCAGGTCTGGAACTATTCTATTCTGTTCTGTTCTGTTCTGTCCTGTTTTGTTCTGTTCTGACTTAAACTCATTCCAGTCAAAATATAGAGTATGGGACCTCAGCAGAGCAGGCTGTCTGAGAAATATTTCAAGGGGAATTAGATATGAGCAAAGGATGGTGCATCCAGTTCTGCTTCAAGATTTCTATGGTGCCCAACCAGAAACATTGTGACAGAATATTGATAGAACAATTCTAGCATTTCCTCCAAAACCACATGGAAGTTTACTGTATTCTTATATTCTCTTTAGTGAAAGCTTCTCAATGAAGGCCGGTTCAACAGTTGTATTTTGTTATCTGAATGGCGAGTGCCCAAATCAGAAGTCCAAACTTGTAACAGAGGTACCTGAAATTATGTTTCAGGTGTGGGGAATAGGGTGAGGAGAAAGGAAGGATTTAAGACAGACTTTAATGTGGTTGGATTGCTAGTGCTATTACATGAACACTCCAATGCTCTGTGCTTTCAAGGCCTGAAGGATTATTCCTGCTATTAAATCAAATAACTAGTGTGTATGAAAATATAAACATAGAATTTCTTTACTACATGAGAAAAGGAGTTGTTGAATAGGCAGCAGACCACCCTTCTGTTATGCATGGGGAAGGACAAATAAAAAGTATTGTGCTACATGGACACTGGTACTAAATCGTTACCAGCAGAACAGAAAACAAGCAGGAGAGGGGGTAGTCCTTGCACATATGAATAGCTTAGAGCTACACCCTAGCTTCCAACAGAAATATGCACTTTGCCAAATTTTTCTGAATTTGACTAGGCAGAGGAAGGTAATATATAAAATGACACTTATTTTCTGCCTCTCCAATTGTCATCTTTGCATCTTGGACAGAAAATACCACAAGTAACAATCGTAACTCAAAATTAACTTGCAAAGCACACATAATCATGCTAAGGAATATTCCCTGTCCAGTAGCAATGATTTAATCAGTATGACATGCAGTGTAACTAACTAACTAACTAGTAATGCTAAATATTTCCTCAAACATGTAAGGCACTCTTAAACCTGAAAATTAAAAAAGAAAAATAGAACAATAAGACAAAGGAAATGAAGTGAGCCTTTTGTCACTCTTTTTTTTTTTTTTTTTTTTTTTCCCCCTTGGCTGAGTTTCAAATGAGTTGTCAAGGGCAGGCTAGGCATCTAATATGATACAGAGAATACACTTTCAAGCCTCTGCCACAGAATTAGTCATTACAAATTTCTGTATTATTTATATCTATTGGTGGTTTATTTTCATGTGGTTTGTGATTTAAGCTACTGAACCAGTGATTTACCTAAGAAATATCTGTAGTAAACCTGTTGAAGCTTTGTTTCCTGCAGTGATGTATGAGAAAAAGGAAAAAACAATGTAACAAGCAAGAATATGTGTTTCAAGCTTCTTGCTTCCTTACTCTAACTTTTTGAAGGAAATCACAGAACATTTGTTTAACAACTGTAACTCCTAATACATTTTAATTATTTCACTTTCATACTGTAGACTGAAGGCATCTTTTTAAAAGGTGAATTTGAAAGTATCTTTTAAAAGTGCCTTTGTTGTTCAGCACTTCTGTCAAAAGAACTGGAGCGACCCTGCCCAAAACCCCCTGCCCCTTTCCACCCACTATCTGTGTGAACAGCAGGCATGAAGAGTCGGAGGACTCTCAGTTTATGTCCCACTGTTTCAGGAGTGGTGAAGCTCAAATTAGTATGGCATGGTTTGATGTGGCACAGCATCCAAAACTGGTGAAGTCTTTGGGCAGAGGAAAATGAGCGATGATTAAACTTTTCAACATTTCTGTTTTGTTTTGTTTTGTTTTGATTTAAAGAAAAATCAGCGAAAGAATATTAACAAAGGTGACTAGAACAGAAGTTCACTGTTTAAAGTGTCCTTTCTCTGTGGCTTGCCTGGTTTTTGTAGTCCATGTCATTTACTCTAGAAAGGATAATTGCTTGTGGCCTGTTCCTGCTCCATGCAAAAGCAGCAGTTCAGTAGTGGAATGTCAGTTTAATTTAGTTAGAACTTAGTTTAAATTTCATAAAACCCACTCACACTGCTGCAGGGAGGGTCATTGTTTTTAGTAGAATAAATGACAGTCAGGAATTTCAGTAGCTCTGAAGTGCTTGGAGAAAATTATCTGAAATTCATAATCCATTTACTGCACACACATGGAGGGGGGTGTTGTGTGTGTTTCAGAGCATCACAATATCTATGCACCTGAAAGCTCTGGGACTCTGACAGTCAAAGATATTTTAAAGTCTGCAAGTGTCAGAAGAACATCGTCTAGGTTCAGTTAAAACAAGAGTAGATGGTAAAATATGTATAAAGGTGCACATGCTGCTACACAAGGGATGCTTATTTCAAAATGGATGGAATATGTGAAGGCTCTTGGCTGGCAGAGGCATGCAAGGTGCTTTACAGAAATGACATGCACATGGTCTGCTGGGTAATATGGGTCAGAGAACTCGCTTGGTTTATTGAGTATTCCAGTGCACTTTGGTTCTGAGGACAGATAGTGACATGTTAAGCTTGCCAGATGTAAGGCACAGCCAGGACTGTAATGAGAGCTGGGAACAGGAGTGTATGTGAAAATGAGAGAGCATTTATCTTTTGGGATGCAGAGAAAGTAAGGAGAAGGAAAATAGAGAAAAGCCATCTACTCACAGAAAATAGCAGAAAAGGGTACAATTCTCTGCTACACGGGAAACATAACAAGGTTCTGGACTAAGAGTACACTGATGTCTCCCTCCTGCCCACAGAGACACATCTAAGAGTGTCCAAGTTCACGTTCAGCACCCACCCACCCACCCACCCATCCACGATCTAGAGCAGGGAATATATCTAAATGTTTGTTTACTGTTGCTTTTGGAGCCCATCATTCTGAGCCTCATAGGTTTCCAAATCCTGTGAATATCTGAAATTTTGGTATTGCTCCTGCCTCTAGTCTATGGACTGACATTGCGAAAGAACATATTTGTCTAGCACAAGATCCTTTGGACTAAAAGCTTTGCAGTGTATTTAACTAAGGTCCAGCTTCTAATACTCTCCAACAGATTAAGCAGCCATATCAAAGACACAATTTTCTGTCCGAGGATATAAGACGGGCATTCTGACAAACAGACTTTGTACAGAACTAGAAAACAAATTGTTTCTTACTGGGTGTAAGAAAAACAGACATCTAGACAATACCAACTTAACTAAACACCTTTTTTCTGTCTCAGTTTCTTTATGCAGACAAAAAGTCATTGAGGTTTATTAGTGAATTTATAGAGTAGCTAAAGTTTCCCTAATACATATCGCTTCTCTTTGGAATTGTGCAGTATGTCCCAGCTCAGCTTGAAGTGACTTTTTTTTTAAAATACCTCTTTTGTATATCATGATAACACAGTCATTCTTTTTACCCAAGATGCATATTTTTGCTAGCTCCTTTGCTGTGGCAGGTCCCTTTGGTTTTAAAAGTTATTGGGGATATCTTTTTTGTACATTTTCCTACTGCTAACTGCCATTTTCTACAGTACACAATGATTCTCCTCGCTTGATCCAACCAGCTTTCTGAACTTTCTTCATCTAACTGCATAACCATTAAGATCTAGTAAGTCAGTGAGCTACCTTTATGTTCATTTGAAATTTCATGATTTAACAACTGCTGAGTGGGAGGTTCTTTCAAATTACCTGAACCTTTATTAAGACCCAGATATGACCATCCCTACTTTTTTTTTTGAATTTTTGGATGCAAATCTTCTGGGTTTCTGTTTTATTAAGCCAGGATTCATAAGGGAAAAATCAAGCCACAACAATATGACTACAAACTACAAATTAAAGAGTTCATCCTTCTCCTTTGTATTAGGAAAAGATTAATGAAGCATAAATGGCAATAAACACCAATCTCCCTTTTCAAAATGGGTTACATAAAAATGCTTCAAACTGATTTTATTTGTTCTTTCAGTGCAAATTAAAGACAAGTTTTACTGAATTTAAGTAAAAAATGTTTCATGGCATTTGGTGTCGACTGATGACCAGGCAGAATAATTAGCTGTTTTCCCACTACTTCAGAAAATTTATTGACAATTAGCAATTTAGCTACATATTTCATAGAAATAAAACTATACCTTAATATCTATCCAAATCTCTGGATGACATGTCTTAGGACAAACATTTTGACATTCAATATACTGTCATAGCATATGAGCTCTTACATGCTCTTATAACATATGAGAAACATCATTATGCCTACTAGTGTTATTATGCTAAACCTCTCTCCGTGGTTTTCTACTTCACTTTAAAGTTTCCCACTACAACCATCGCCATGTTTTCCCCCTAAGTTTAATTGCCTCCAGCTGTAGTTTAAAGCTTGCATTTTCTTCACACCCTTTTGCTTTCTCTCTATTTTTAGAGGGAAAATTCTTTATGAGCTATACTGCTTGCCACAATTATTTCTAATCTGACAGCCATTTTGTGTGTGGAAGGTTAGTTTTAGAAGACACATTTTTGTATGTGAGTGATTTTAAACAAACTTGAGATTAATAGTTGAGGAAAAAGGATAGCTAGCAGTCCTGTATGTGTCAAATGAAAAGCCTGATGATAAAATTCCCCATCTCCTTCTAACCATGCCTGGCAGTAAATAAAAAGTTATATGTTGTCTTCTTCCCTGAACACATCCAATAGCTTATAATAGACACAGAGGACTTGCAAGCAAGGTGTACTGAAATATTCTCTTGATTTTGTTGACAAGAAGGAAGAAATGCAGGTGCCCTGTTGTTAGGCAGTACTATCCATTTCTAAACAATACCATATGTATTATGATCTACTCTTCCTTGTTAAACCATTAACTGAAGCTTGGCTTTAATGTTTGTAAATCTCATTTGAATAAAATTAGTTTTCTTTCACTCATCTCAAACCAGCAGTGAAATCATTATGAATGGCATCAAATTAACTTTATTCTGGACTCTAGCTATCAAAGGGTTATTCACAATTCGGTTTTGACTTGTCCTGTGGCAATTACTCCTTCCTAGAGAGCAACACCATGCACAGGAAAGGATCTTCAGCCATATTGGTGCAACAGTGAAAGCAGAATAAAAAATTAACCTGTCAGAAAAGGAAAACAGCAGCAAAAAATGTCCATGACAACAATGTATTTGCTATGCTGGCTCAATATATTTTTATTCCAGACTGCATTGACCTTACTGAAGAATGATCTTCACCAGTTTCTATGACACTTTGCCAGGCCTGAGCTTTAAATGGGGAGGAGGATGCTACTGATTTAGATTCCAGAATATTCAATCAGTCTGTTTCACTCTGCATTGCCCCACATATACTGTATCTAATCTGTTACTTTGGAAGGGCCTGCAGCTGCTGCTAAGTGATTTATCTCAAGTAACCTCTGTGCTATGACAGCTCTGAGATACTAGATGGTCCCAGTAGTGATAAGAGCAGCCACACTCAGCACAAAGTGCACAACTGCATATTTATGTCAAAGTGGAGTTTGCCAAATAAAATTTGTAATGCTGTGATTAATTAGATTATTTTTTTCATTCATTCATTAAGAGAACAATGCAACTCCCAACGCCTTCTGGGGTGATTGTTATCTCATGAATGGACATGAACTTTATAAGATATACAGACAAAGAAAGAAAAGTTTCCTTTGGTTTTATGGTTAAAAAACTTTACATTCAAAAGCAGAGGCTTGTACCAGGAAAATTTATCCCATTTTATTTTACAGCCTCCAGATAAATCCTAACAGCAGCAATGTGAAATAAAGACTTATTAACTGAAATCCTGAAGATCCATAATATTTGAATGTGTTATTTCAAACTACACACTAATTTTGTGTATATGTCATATCTTATGACCATGCTAAAATATTTTTTGATAGCATAAAATATCTTCCCAATGTTTTTAAGAAAATAAAAGAAAAATCATAACATGTCTTTAAAAAGGACATGATGATAAGAAGCCACTATAAAATTCCTATGTTCCATTAAAAAAAAAAAAAAGATTTAAAAACAGACAAGGGGCCAAGTTTTCAGTATGTCTTAATTCCAAAAGGGCAGAATTATGTTTGGCTGAGTTGAAATGAATGTGACTAAGTGATGCCTTACAGTTAGTGTTACTCCAGCAATTGAACATTTCAGTCTCAGCTGTCCCCTCAACTAGCTGTATTGAATAGTATCTGTTCCATTAAAACTAAGTAGGCCTTGATCAGGTATCTGGAAGGCATATTCTCAGTAACATAGACTGTCAAATTATACTATGCTCTGTATCAATGGCTTAATATTATTTAGAAATGAGCTGAAATTATGCTGAAGTCTTTCCAGAACATGATTATTTGGGCCTTGGTTTGAGTCTGTACCCCTACCCAAAGAACTAGCATATATGCTAAGGAAGAAACATATATTTTTCAGCCTTTTATTGACCATCAACCCTCTCTGCTTTCAGACTTCATTGATAATTGTATTGGGTTTGCATGGTAAGGTTTTGGTAGCGGGGCGGCTGCAGGGGTAACTTCTGTGAGAAGATGCCAGAAGTTTCCCCCATGTCCAATAGAGCTAATGCCAGCTGGCTCCAAGATGGACCTGCTGCTCGCCAAGGCCGAGCCCACCAGCGACGGTGGTAGCACCTCTGTGATAACATATTTACAAAGGGGAAAAAAACTGCTGCACAACAACAGCTGGAAAGAGGACTGAGGATATGTGAGAGAAACAGCCCTGCAGACACCCTGGTCAGTGAAGAAGGAGGGGGAGGAGGTGCTCTAGGCGCAAGAGCAGAGATTTCCCTGCAGCTCCTGGTGAAGAACGTGGTGAGGCAGGCTGTCCTCTTGCAGCCCATGGTGGTCCACAGTGGAGCAGATATCCACCTGCAGCCCATTGACGACCCCACACCAGAGCAGATAGATGCACCCAAAGGAAGCTGTGACCACATGGAGGGTCCGTGCTGGAGCAAACTCCTGGCAAGACCTGTGGATCCATGGAAAGAGAGGAGTCCACACTGGAGCAGGTTTTCTGGCAGGTCTGGTGACCTCATGGGGGACCCACACTGGAGCAGTCTGTGCCTGAAGGACTGCAACCTGTGGAAGGGACCCGTGCTAGAGCAGTTCATGAAGAACTGCAGCCTGTGGGAAGGACCCATGTTAGAGCAGTTTGTGGAGAACTGTCTCCCATGGGAGGGACCCCACGCTGGAGCAGGGGAAGAGTGAGGAGTCCTGCCCCTGCAGAGGAAGGAGCGGCAGAGACAAAGTGTGATGAACTGACCACAACCCCCATTCCCCGTCCCCCTGCACTGCTCTGGTGGGAGAAGGTAGAGAAAATCGGGAGTGGAGTTGAGGTCGGGAAGAAAGGAAAGGTGAGTGGAAGTTGTTTTGAGATTTGGTTTTATTTCTCGTTACCCTACTCTAATTTGATTGGCAATAAATTAAATCAATTTCCCCAAGTCGAGTCTCTTTTGACCATTATGGCAGTTGGTGAGTAACTTCCCTGACTTTATCTTGACCCATGAGCTTTTTTTGTGTTTCTCTCCCCCCTGTCCAGTTGAGGAGGGGGGAGTGATAGAGTGGTTTGGTGGGCACATGATGTCTAGCTGTGTTCAACTCACCACAATGTCTTAAGCAAAAATTCTGAAACAGGAAACACTAAGTTCTTAGTTAAAGTTTAGTACAAACCTAGGTTCAGAGTCAGTGAGGTAGTTGTACCTATTAGTACAGCAATGATGCAATAGCTCAAAATCTGAAATACTAAGACAAGGGAGGGAAGTTCACAGATCTCTCATATGTCCATAAGTTTCCTGTATAGTTAATGGGAAAAAGCCATGCCCATCACGAAAGCCAGTGCATTCAGTGAATGGTGCCTAAACTTCAAGAAGAGACAAGCGTGTGTTTGAAATCCTGTTTCTATCCTGAATTTAAGCATCCCCTGCAGTAAGCATCCTCATGAAAACAGAATTTGCAACCTAAATCTGCTTCTTTGATCTAGATGTCTGTCATATTTTGTGAAATAAATGTCTCAGCCACTATGTGGATATTAGTTGCCTCAAATCCTTTGTGTGTCCAGGCCTTAATTTTAAAATGCATCAGTATATAATTTCTATTCTGCATGAGCCTGTTTGAAGTGATGAATACTTTTGTCACAGAACTGTGAAGATACATCTTTTTCTCTCCAGTCTTTCAGCATCAAAATGCCACAGATTAACATCCACTTCATTCTCGTTAATGTGTATATTCAAAAATGGTGATAAAATATTTTATCTCTTTTAACAGCTTTTGTAGCAAAGAAGTGATTGTACAGGTAAACACCTGCACAAATATGTTCGCGAATGTGATGGAAACCTACATGCATAATGCAACAAATTAATTACATTAATTATTGGTGTCTAAAATGGCTTCTCAATGAAAATCTTTTAAAAATGAAGGTGTTCTCTCCCTAGAAGGCTGAAACTTCCTTTTCTGTCATCTTTATGTCACCCATCAATTTTTTTTTTTCTGGCACAATTACCTATACAGTATGATACTTTTAAAGTTAGGTTGAACACAAAACTGCTGAAAGAAAAGTCAATAAATAAATAGTACTGCACATAAAGTGTTGTGAACTGTATGACTGACTTCTAACAGGTTTTATAGCGACATCTCTAGTTCCATCTCCCTAGAAGTCGTATTAGTTCAGGACCTTTCTCAAATTCGTTTGTGTACATTCAGGTGAGTAGTGCTTAACCACAGAATTTCAGTGTTACTTGGCAATGGTAAAAAAGGTTGTTCTGAGCCTTTTTGTTGCTGTGGAAGCTATCTGTCAAAATGCACTAGATGCCAACCCAAAATGCAGTATCCTTCCTTTCTCCATATACATGTCTTTGAAGTTTAGACAAAGTGAATTGTTGTAAAGAAGCTATGCCATAAATTACAGTTGACAGTGGAAGTGATTAAGGCACATAGTTTGATTGCATGCATTAATCTCTACAACTTTCCTCAATTCTAATTTAATTACCCACAGGTGTACATTCCTTTTTAATTTATTAGCTTTGTCAGTAATCAGTTGCACTGTATACTATTGCTTGCAAAAGATGCAACCCAGCTACATTCATGGACAAATCAGACAGTAAACAGCAAAATAAAAGAACATTAAGTGCCACAGCCCTCCCTCAAGTGTACACTAATGCTACTAAATCAACATATAAAATGAGATTATTTATTTTATTATGAAGAATTGTCAGATATCCTGATTGAGACCAGTCCACTAGCCCAGGCAAAAGCAGCTGAGAAGGCTTAATTCTTTTCTGCTGTGGAAACAGCTGCTGTTGTTGGAATACCTTGCTCAGATGTCATCAACCATCCAGATTTATTTTTTTCAACCAACTTTATGTCACTGTTAGTACCTGGCTATTTATTGTTTAGATGATAGTGCTGTCTCTTCTTCCTGATCTAGTGAATGTGAATACTTATGTTTATTGTAATAGACTAAGATCAGGACCCTGATTTTTAACATACCTATCATTTTAGGTCCCATATACAAGCTATGCACATTGTCTCAAAGTTTCTTTGTAATCCAGATGAGACACTTTCAGAATTTTTGTATAACTAACAGAACCATCAGTTCCAGAACTCTAATGCATTTGTAGCCAGTAATGCATGCAAGACTCTCTACTCAGAAGAATGGTACTGGTCAGTCTTCTGAATTTAATATTACACAATCTCATAAAGATCCATACCTTTCACTCACAAAATCTCTAACCAAAAGGAGGACTGTCCTTGTTTGTTTGTTTTTTTGTTTGTTTGTTTCCCCATGGACTCTATCCTTCCAATGACATAGACATGGAGGGGTTTTGTTTGTGTTGTTTTAATAACCAATAAAACGCATTTTAATTGTGATTAAAACAATAGGAAGAACAGCTGTTGATGTTATTGAATATTTCCACAATGACATGAACAAAGCACAGGGAATGAAAATTGTTATGTACTATCAGGTGATGAACTGTCAACAGCTCTGAGACAAGCTCTATTTACTCTATGTAATTTCATAAAATCTGGTAGTATGAAACTCCTCAAAAGAATGTACATCTGACAGAGGAATGGGTTTTTTTTCTTTTTTTTTTTTTTAAACTAAAGTATGTTTGCTCCCTACTGGCCCTTACATAGTGGACAGTAAACCATTTCAAACAAATATAATGTTGAAAAAGTACACTAGGGAAATAAAAAAGGCTTCCTAAATAAAACAGTGAATTGCACAGTACATGCAATTATTATTAAACTTGTTTAGTGAATACACACAAATAAACCAGTTACTTATGGCCAACAGATTTAATGATTTCACTTGCTGACAGACAGAAATAAGACTTCCCATGAATAAAATATGTTGTACTTCATGGCTATAAATTTAAGAAAATATTTTTAATATAATGCATGTACATTATTACTGTTGTTGAGCAATAAGTGCAGTAGCTGCCAGTCTCTGGGAAATGATAGACTCATTAGGACTTGCAAACAAGGGCATGATTGTGTTCTGTAGCGTGCCAAACTTCATGAAAGAAAAGATAACATGATTCCAAAGTAATGCACACACAAGGTCAGTAGGAAAACTTTCAGTTTGAACACTGTATACCAACTATATGAGATACGCAGCAGGTGGAGAGTGCTATGTCTATCTTTTATTGTTTCTTTTTTTAAACTTTTTTTTCTCTAATATAGACATTATACAGTGAGGCTTACTCTAAAATTGTTGCTACTTTCCACAAAGCTATAGGCTGATGCGCAATCTGACAGACTGGGTGAATAACAGCAGTTCCAGGCAGGTGGAGGGCTGGCTACTCCCCTTGCAGCTCAGAAGGCAAATCCCATGCCAAGCAGAATAGTGCAGAGGAGGGTGTCTGGGGCCAACAAAAGTTCAGATTGGACAACCAAATTAAAGAAAATCCTGATCAAAACCAAAAAGGTCATTTAGCTTTGGTGGTCCAGCCGCATAGGAAGAGAATCTTTAAGTCCAGACCAAGACCAAAAGTGTAAAATTGCCAAAACCAGTGAATGCACACTACCATTCTCAAATTGAGAGCATAAGACAAGTAATAGTAACAAAAGGCAAAGCTTCTTCATAAACCTATATCATCCTATATTCATTTACATTTCTGTATTTTACATCTGTTACTGTTTCATGCAGAAAACTGCTTGCATTGAGAGACAAAAAAAAAAAATTGCTTATTCATTAATGCATTCAATACATCTAATCAATTCACAGAAATAACCTTGCAATGTAAGATATTAAGAGAGAGCTTTAAACCCAATTGAACAAGAATTTAAAATGGATACATTGATTGGAATAGCTATTAAAAGACAATATATTCTATAATACCTATTCTGTTCAATTTCTCCATGAAGTCTAAAGCTCTAAATCCACTATCTTTAAGCCACCATAGATTATGTGGGTTGTTATTATGGTGTATCATGCAAACTGTCTACTGCTGGCCAAGAAAGTGTTTCACTGTTCAGAGATCCTCTCTTTATCTCTTTTCCTTTCTTCTCTGTACACATATGTTGCCCAGAACATCTTGGGTTTTGACACCAGTGTTAATTAAAGTCAAATAATGAGCTAGGGATAGTGGAAATAACGGTAGGGTGAGAGGGAAACTAATACAGACATTGGGAAGCAATTCTACAGCTTTAAAAGTCACGTTTTTCAAACTTTGCAAACATACACTGAGAGAATTATACAAACTGTAATCACCCAGACAATATAGTTGTGACTTTATAACCACAATTACCTAGTCTTTTGCTCCCATGTAAATAAGGCTGAATCTATGAAGACAACAGAAAGAATGAAACCCTTATTCTTCAGATATCAGAACACAACAACAATGAAAAGCCAGGAAGAACAACAGTTATTAAAATAAGGTATTGCTTGTTTATTGAAGATGGGGTTAACTGTGTTCACTTTACATGCCATCTGATGAAGTAGCTCTTCCTCACATTCAAGAGACATTCAGAATGTTTACTCTGATCCAGGTTCTTCCTTTCTATATGCCACAGTTATTTAAACACCACAATAAACTAACCGTCTGTACTGCAAGTTTATTTCTCAGATTAATTACCATTCAGAAGTAACATTAATTATAGAAGAAAAACATTTAACATATTGAAGAGCAAAAGTTTACTTAAAATAAAAATTTTAAAATAGAAGGAAAACAAGGACATGCAATCATTCTGACATGGACCTGAACTAGCCATCAAACTAATACTGCCTAGCCTCTTCAAGGACCTACCCTGAATCAAGACAGACAGAGCAGACAAACTGTTCTGTTTAGTGCAAAGTCAGCTTCTGTTGCCTGACACAGAGACAAAATGCAGTAACAGCAGTCATCCATTTAATTTATGCAGCTATGCTATGAGTGTGACAATCTCCAGTGAAAGGTCAGTAACAGGAATTAGGTATAGGTGACTAGTAAGTTAAACAGATGACATTGTATATACAAAAAGAATATTGCTTAATTTACCATGTCTCTTGTTAGTTCTCTAATAAAAAAAAAGAATGAAAAATAGGTTAGTTTTAGGAGAAACATATTTCAAAGCAAAGGAGACAAATTGTGTGTAATACAAACCTTGAACAATGCTAAAACTTAAGATAGAAAACTACTTTCTCTAGCCCTGTGCAACATACCATGTCCTTGCTGGCTAGACATATAAGAAGATTTTGACTTTACTGAAAACAGAAAGAGGGACATGCTTTAGTAACTGACCACCTTGATTCATAACAGGCAAGAATTTGTAAGAAGTCTTTCCCCAGAACTGAAATAATTCACGTCTCTTACTTTATCTTAAATTTACCTTATCCTTTCTTAAACACAACTTTCAGGTCATTCCACAAATTAGATAAAATGCCTTTTTGGAGAAAAACTGATCTGAACAGAATGAATGAAACACTCTTCCATAGAAAGGGAGGTCTTATCTCCATGACAGAACAACATGAATCATATTAAGCATAAAACACTGCCTTGCTCTGTGCAAACCTCTATGCAAATGATACAATATTTACGCAAAAGGTGCTATTACAAAGATATAGGCTCATTAAGATGTTTCTTTTTTTAGTTCCTTGCTGTGACTTCTGATGGAATGAATGTTGGTTTTCTACCAGTTTTTTTTTTTTTTTTACTAAGCATGTCCACAGGGGAGTTTGGCATCCCCTCAGTTTTTGGGATCCCTTGTTGTTAAAGGATGCTTTTGTTTTCAAATCACTGTATTCTCAAGCAGGTTGTGCACTGAAAGCTGAAAACACGGAAGCTGGAAATTGACATGCTCTACAGAAGACTGAGACAGAATGTTTCTCCACTTAGTAGCTCAGGCAGAACATGTAATTATTTTCACATCTTCCAGGAACATTGGTTTAGTGTTAGATTGTCTTAATGTCGTGCACTTGTAGTGAAAGAAAAAAAAAAAAAAAAAAGCATTTTGGTTCTGTGATTCAGTACAAGCTTAGTGAATTTGTTAGATTTACTTTCAAATTCCATAAGAGATTATTGAACAATTCTATCCATGTAGAAAACAATTACTTTCCAGTTAAATTTGCCATAAAGTTTTCTCGCTTCATGTCTCTCTTGTATACTTGATAGGTTATTTTTCAAGGAGTAAAGGTTTTACTGCAGGGGTCAGGCAGCAGTTTGGTTGCTGTTCTCTCAAGTGTGTTTAATGAATTTAATTGTTTACATATTTTTCAGTATACCATCGCCCAACTCCTAAAAAAAAATTTGTATAGAGTTATGAGATAGATGAATGCAAACTGTGAACAGCAATACTTCTGCTGTAGAATCCAAAGATAATCACAATTTCTAAAACAAAACTTGCCTTGCCAATGGAATTTCAAAATTATGCGATTTCCTTGTATTAATATCTACAGATTCTTTTCCTAAGTATTTACATCTACATTCTTACTACCCTGTGATGAAGGAAATTGTTGTCTAAACCTTATAGATAGAAAACTGAGACAAATGGAACATTAAGGTCACAAAGGGAGACACCCTTGGCAGTTGTCAGCATTGTAATGCTATTTTAACATTACAAAGTTTACCTTTTTGGTGTCTATCCTTCAGAAAATATCTTTCTGAAATAGTTAAGTCTATCAGGAAGTACACAGATGATGAATCCAGAGAACTAGAAATGGCTTCCCAGTATATGAAGAACAAGGAATCAGCTCAGCGATCAAAAAGAAAAAACATACAGAACAAAGCATAAGCTTCTCTAATTCCTGTGCCATGTATATTGAAGGTCCTTTACAGGAGTGATTAGAAAGATGCTTAGAAGATCATATTTCTATACATATTTTGTGCACATTCTGTCTATGTCCCAATTACTTTTTAATTTTAGCTAAAATTATTGTTTGTTCAGAGTCTCTCACAAAATGAGAAGCTTAACAAATGTAGGATCCTACTATATTCAATACAGTATCACATAGTAACTTTAAAGTAAAAGTGCTGAGTTATGAATAGGGTAAATAGACTGTAACTTTGGAGGAAAATTGGCAAGACTATCAGGATCAGAGGTCTTTGAACAGTGGCACAGTCCAGCTGGAGGCCAGTTACAATGGGAGTCTGTCAGAGTGCTGATCTGGGACCAATACTGTTTCACTGGTATTTAATTATCTATTTCATTACCTTTATTACAACCTAGATGATGGGATGAGCTGCACCCCCAACAAATCTGTGGATGATACCTTGTCTGGATAAGTGGTTGATACACTGGAGGACAGGGCTAATATGCAGAGGGCCCCAGAGAGGCTGGAGAAGCAAGTGGACAGGAACTCCATGAAAATTTTCAAAGCCTGGCCCCTAGCATGGACAAAGCCCTGCAGCAGGACAGGTTGGGGCCAACTGGCTGGTAGCAGCTCTGCAGAAGAGGCTTTGAGGACACCAGATTGGCAGTGCCCCTGTGCAAAAATGTAGCACCCCCATCCAGGGCTGCACAAGCAAGGGTGCAGCCAGCAGGTCCAGGAAGGGATCTTGCCCAGCAGTCTGGGGCCCATGAGACACTCCTGAATGCTGTGCGCAGCCTGGGCCTCCCATGCATGACAATGATACTGACATACTGGTGGCAGTCCCACAGAGGCCACTGAGGCAATCAGGACTGGAGCACTGGACATCCAAGGAGAGGCTGCGGGACCTGTGTGCGTTCAGCCTTTACGAAAAGGAAGGTTGATGGGCTATATGATTGCTATCTTCAGTTGTCTACTGGGACAGTATAGAGAAGATGGAGCTGTACAGTGAAAAGAGGAGAGAGAACATACAAAGAAGTTTCACCGAGGTAGCAAAAGAAATTCTTTGCACATTATAGGTAGTCAGAGATTTGAACAGGTTACCCAGAAAGGCTGTGTAATCTCCATCCTCAAGTGTATTAAAAAATCAATGGGACAAATCTCTAAACAACCTGATCTAATTTGCTTGCTTTGAGCAGGGGACCAGATGACCACCAGAAATAATTTCCAAAGTATATTTTTCCATGATTCTGTATTACAGAAATATTATATCTAGAGCGGTTATTTTATGTCTTGTTTACAAGACTTTGCACTCTCTAGGACTGCGTCTACATCTGACAATCACACAATAATTTTGTTCAAATAGTAGGTCACCAAGCCTCACACACACATTTCTCTTAATTGGCTTTCAAAAGCTACTTGCATTCTACACATATCCATCTGGGATTAATGCCACTGATGATACAGGGTTCAGAAATAACGAAAGAACTCCTTTGGAGATGCAGTTTGCCTAACTTAAATCACATTTTCAATGTTATGGGGTTTATTCCATGACCTACTTTCTCAGGCACTCCTGCCTGATTGTAACAAGCTCAATGACACCCAAATATCCAGATGTTTTCTAATCATGTGAGTGCATAATGTAATATATAAGATTACTGCCTTTTGAAACAGTAAAATACAGTTATATTTCAATATCTAGTTTCCTGACAAGAATGAGGCAGACAAGAACTGTGTATCATGCTGCTAGTTTAAGATTTTGGGTATCTCATCCTGACACTATCTTTCTAAATGATTAAATAATTCTTTCAGTTTATTTTCTTATTACAAAAACTAAAAATTAATTTAAAAACCAACCAAACCACAGATAAACCTTCCAGTCTGAGAGAATTATGTCCATTTTGCAAGGCATGTGCTGTGCTATCTGGACTAAGATGTCAAAATCACTGTACAACATAAAATTAATTCCCCAAGTTATAATTAAACACTCCACTCATTGGTGATTTCTGTATTGACAGCTCAACTGAAATAGGATGACATAGACTCTTGATTCCTGTGATTACCTTTGGGCAGTCCCTCTGCTACATCCTTTCAGAATACTGCCAGCCATTAATCAAACGAAATGATGTCAAGGAGCTTTTGAAGTATCATAAACCAGATGAAAACGTCAGTATTTGGTGGGGATATGAGGCCTTAAAAGATTAAAGGATATAAGGCAGATAAGAATGAAAGACAAATGGATACATGTGTAGGAGGGGGATCAAAACCCCTCTTCCACAACCAGCAGCTTGTTTATGTATTTTATTTATTCTCTTCACTGTGTTTTTTTGCTACTACAAAGTTTGTTTGGGGAGAAGTGTTTAGAAGTATCAAACTCTGTATGCTACAATTAATCAAATGTAAGATACCACTGGAAGAAACACTGCCAAAATAATGGTTTAAATCACTCTGTGAGTTTTCAATATTAATGAACAAGTAGAACTTTTACTTCTATTGCAGGGGAAACATACCTTGGTTGTTGTATTTTGCTGCTAGAAGTTGAAAGACAGTGCTATTTGCGCTCTCTCTATCTCTGGAAGCAGCTTCATGAAATGAAAGCAACTATGGGATCACTGTTGTCTTCATATATCAAAATGTGATATAGAAAAGTTTGCTTCAGGGTATTTCATTACTTATTTGGTTGAATGAAAAATGCATGGTGTCAAACACAAGACCTAAATCACCTTGTTTTCAGGTGTCTTCTCTCCTTACTGATCAGCAGTCTACGAGATGGAAGAAAAGCTGTGAGACATATCTGCCGAAAATTATTTGTGGCAGAAGTCTATTTTCCCTGGTGGGTTTGCACAACAGTTTAGCAACAATTTTTAGCATTTCCCTTTCCTTATGCAGACCTTCCTTCAAAGTTTTGGAATAGCGTTGTTCTAACTTTACAGCAAAGGACAAACCTCTTGTGATTTGAAGCTGCTGACATCTTCTCTTAGAAGGCCTGTGATGGTGATTATTTTGCATCACAAAGGGAGTCCAAATTCATTATAATTTATACTAAAGATTGCATTGCTGTTTGTGGGCTTACATAAGAATTTAAAAATTCAGGCTGCTCATAGGAAAAGCATTTCATGGACATACTATACTTATAAAGAGAAAAATACATAGCAGTTTAGAGCCACTGGTTATTTTTTATCCACATTTATAGAAAACCAATAGAATTCCTTTCCTAGGGGAGGTGGAAAGATTAGAGGTCAGAGGAAAAGGAACCTATCAAGGCTTCCTTCTTAGCATCAGAAATAAAACAGTATTTCCTCCCACCCAAAGCATCATGAAAGTTTAAAATATTCCCTGTGTTCCTACATTTTAATTGAACTATATTTATAATCTGTACCCTCATCAACAGTAACAAATACTTTTCTCATGAAAACTAAAAAATAATAAATGTTCCTACTACCTGCAGATGGCATCAGTGGCTGGGGGGCTGAAAAAAAATCATCTTCCTGCATAAAATTTGTACTGTTTTAAATACCGTCCAAAGTCCCCCATGATAGTCTATGTTAGTTAAATCCCTAACATAAACAGAGCATTCAAAAAGAAGCAATGCCATAACAAGCCAAGAGATTATCCTATTGTGCTTACACATTTCTTAACTACCAATCTACTGCTTGGCAAATATGGGATAGGAATAGGTTGCCTACCTTCTTATAACATGAACCAACTGAAGCATCACTTAGTATAAATCAAGCTATGACAAGTATTTTAAAAATTGATATAGTATTTTTTAATTAAGAGGTAACTTCCATGCCATTTTGGTTAGAAATAAATGTAAGCTGATACATGCCATCATAAACTTTACAACAAATTACTGCTTATTATCAAGCTATTGAAACTACATGTCAATAAAGTATTTGCTAAAGGTAAACAAAGCAGCGCTCTGTTCCAATACTGTCATTGCCAACTGTTTTTCAGAAGTTTTCCAAAAGTAATCTTCTGATAAACTTTATATAGTGAAGTTGTAACTGTAGCTTATCTTAAATGGAGATTTTCGATTCTCCACATTTCTAATGCAAAATAGTTCCTCCAGCCTGCAACATTGCATGAAATTCTAGATATCTTATGTTTTTATAACAATTGCTTACAGACTATCTGCTCGTCTATAATGTTCTCCATTTTGCTTTCTTCCTCTCCTCTTCTGCATCTCAGATGCTTATAGAATGCAAGAAACAAGAAAGCAAAACATGAGAACATTGAAATAGACAGGGAAAAAAAAAAAAAGAAAAAATAGAGCTTTACATGTTTCTAAGAAAGATTATTGTAGTTCTAATACAACAAACATAGCTGCAATAGTCTGAATGTCAGCTGGGCAGATGAAGGTAGAAGAAATATGTTTTGATTTGTCCAAGCTCTCCATTTTGTTTAATTCCTTGACATTTTTTTCACACAAGCTAAATATTGTTATCACTTCTTTATCTGAGCAATTACTTCAGGTTTGTGGGTTTTCTGTTCCCAATAAAAAGATATGCTGATGGTGGAATACATGTGTCTCTAGATAAAGTGGACAACAATGAAACATGAATAAAGATTTCCTGCTCCATCAGCACATGAGATACCAAGTAACAGGTGGCATTCACTTAACTCGTGGGTCCAATTATATCTTATAAAGAAGCTTAAAAATAATTTTTGTCAGAATCATGAAGCCATGATTCTGTGCCTTGTTATTCTTTGATATCTCTGTCTCTGCTCCTAGTTATTATTTGGCAGTGGTTTTTGTGATAGACCTATCGCAGAATCATAGTGACTGAGACTGGCCAGCAGTTCTAGAGATTGTCTAGACTCATCCAGACGTGCAGAGAAACACATGGCTCAGGGCTGTGTCCAGGCAGGTTTCAATATCTCCAAGGACAGGGACACCACAGCTTCTTTGGGAAACCCATTCCTTTATTTGACAACCCCCACAATAAAACCCTTTTTACTTCCATTTAGAATTATTTCCATGTATCTCAGTTTGTGTCAATTGCCTCTTGTCTTGTCACTCAACACCACAGAGAAGTTTGGCTCCTTCTCCTCAACAAAGTTGCCTAGGTATTTATACACCTGAAGAAGATCCCCCTGAGCCTTCTCTTCTCCAGGATGAACACTCACAGCTCTCTCAGCCTGTCCCCATGTGGCAGATGTTCCAGTCACTTCATCACCTTCATACTTACCCAGGGGACTCACTCCAGTATATCCATGTCTCTCTTGTATGAGGCAGCCCAGCACTGGACACAGCGCACAGATGTGCCTCACTTTAACTGAGTATAGGGGAAGGACTGCCTCCTTTGATCCACTTGCAATGGTCTCCTAATGCAGCAGGATGGTGCTGGCCGCCTTTGCTGCAAGGGCATATTGCTGTGTCATGGTCAGCTTATTTTCCACCAAGACCACAAGGTCTTTTTCTGCGAAGCTGCATACCAGCTGATGGGCCATCAGCGTGTACTGATGCATGGGGTCATTTCTCCTCAGCCTCAGGGTGTGCCACTTTCTTCTGGTGAATTTCACGAGGTTGCTGTCAGCCCATTTTCGCAGCCTTTCCAGATCTTTCTGAATGGCAGCGCACACATCTGGTATATCACCCGCTCCTCCCAGTTTGGTACCTTCTGTATCAGATTGTCAACTTATTCTAGTATAATTAGTGACTTCATCTCAGCCATTGCTGTGCTGATTCTTACAAAAACTTCTTGTATTGCATATTTCAGCTTCTACTTAAACACATGAGCTTGTGTTTTCACTCATGGCTATTATAGCTTCAGCTGTCTCATTACACAAAGATATTAAATGGCTTCTGCTAGTTTACACCGACAGAAAGACAGCTGTTATGCTACCAACTCTGATAGAATCAAATCCAACTCATTCCAAATGAGAATCCACTATTTTGCAGCAGCACTTTAAAATCTACTTGTATCTTCTACACTAGTCTGTGGATAATAACACTAAAAATCTTGGCTTTAAATTTGCTTGCACTGAATTTAACGGGCGTCTTACCATTAATTCTACTGGAACAGCTAAGCCAGTGATAAGTGCTTAGGAAAAATCCTGCCATATGTGATTTTTAAATATTCATAACTCAGATAAATAGAAAGGAATTTTCTCTTGAAGACAGTGTTAGTACTGTTTCTCAGTGAAGGCTTAATTTTCCCCCAAATTCAATATTAAAACAGAAGACTTTGCACAGTTCTAAGAATGCTCAGAATATAACCATTTGGTTTGTATTTTCTTATGCTTAAGAACAGAAAACACCTTTACATCAATTTTTAAAAAGAGAAAAGCAAAAATCTCAAACCAGAAGTTTTAGATAAACTGCGATATAGAATTTGAGCATGAAAGTAGGTTAGAAATCCATATCAGGGCAAAGTGCAGTTTATACCTCTGTACAACATATATACTCATACAGGTTGGGAATACATTCAATGTACAGTTGCAATTCCCTTCTCTATCCCACATGATATTTAGAGGAAATACGATAATAGAATCATAGAATCGTCATCGTTGAATAGTTTGGGTGGGAAGGCACCTTAAAGATCATCTAGTTCCACCCCCCGTCCCCCCACCATGGGCAGGGACACCTTCTACTAGATCAGGTTGCTCAAAGGCCCATCCAACCTGGCCTGGGACACTTCCAGGGATGGGGCATCCACAACCTCTCTGGGCAACCTGTTCCAGTGCCTCACCACCCTCACAGTAAAGATTTTCTTCCTAATATCTAATCTAAATCTACCCTCTTTCAGTTTGAAACTGTTACCCCCCATCCTGTCACTACACTCCCTTACAAAGAGTCCCTTCCCATCTTTCCTGTAAGCCCCCATTAAGTACTGGAAGGCTGCTATAAGGTCACATCCCTCAACATGCTAGCCACACTTCATTTGATGCAGCCCAGAATGTGACTGGCTTTCTGGGCTGCAAATGCACATTGTTGGCTTATATTCAGTTTTTCATCCACTAATACCCCCAAGTCCTTCTCTGAAGGGTTGCTCTTAATCCACTCATCCCCTAGCCTGTATTTGTGCTTGGGATTGCACAGACCCAAGCGCAGGACCTTGCACTTAGTTTTGTTGAACTTCATAAATTTCACACAGGCCCACGTCTCAAGCCTGTTAAGGTCCCTCTGGATGGCATCCTTTCCCTCCAGCATGTTGACTGCACCATACTGCTTGGTGTCATCAGCAAACTTGCTGAGGGTGCACTCAATTCCACTGTCCATGTCACTGCCAAAGATGTTAAACAGTGCCGACCCCTGCGGAACGCCACTCTTCACTGCTCTCTACTTGGAAATCAAGCCGTTGACCACAACTCTTTGAGTGCAAGCATCCAGTCTATTCCTTAACCACCAAGTGGTCCATCCATCAAATCCATGTCTCACCAGTTCAGAGACCAGGATGTTGTACGGGCCAATATCAAACACTTTGCTCCAGGTAGATGAAGACCGTTGCTCTTTCCTTATCCACCAATGCTGTAACCCCATTGTTGAAGGCCACCAAACTTGTCAGGCACAATTTTTCCTTACTGAAGCCATATTGGCTGTCACCAATCATATCCTCATTTTTCATGTGTCTTAGCACAGTTTCCAGGAGGGTCCACCCTGTGACCTTGCTGGGCACAGAGGTGAGACTGACTGGCCTGTAGTTCCCCAGGTCTGCCTTTTTTCCCTTTCTAAAAATGGGGGTTATGTTTCACCTTTTCCAGTCACTGGGAACTTCCCCAGACTGCCACAACTTCTCAATATGATGGATAGTGGCTTAGTCAGTTCCTTCAGGACCCATGGATGCATCTCACCAGGACCCATGGACTTGTGTACCTTCAGTATCCTTAGATGGTCTCAAACCTTATCTCCTATAGTGGGCAGATCTTCATTCTCTCAGTCCCTGCCTTTGCCTTCTGTGACTTTGGTCGTGTGGCTGGAGAATTTGTCCATGAAGACTGAGGCAACAATGTGATTGAGTACCTCAGCCTTCTGCATGTCCCGGGTAACCAGGTCTCCCATTTCCTTCCAGAGTGACCTCACA
>NW_010972575.1:2923583-2942270 GCF_000737465.1 Haliaeetus leucocephalus
CAACACATTCCAGGAACCTCCTGGATTGCTATGCCTTGCTGTGTTGTCCCTCCAACAGATATCAAGCTAGTTGAAGTCCCCCATAAGGACCAGAGCTTGTGAATGAGAGGCTGCTCCTATCTGTCTATAGAGAGCCTCATGCACTCTGTCTTTCTGGCTGAGTGGCCTGTAGCAGACCCCCACTATAATGTCATTTGTCCCTGCCCTTCCTTTAATCCTGACCCATAGGCTCTCAGTCAGCTCCTCATCCATCCCCAAGTAGAGTTACATGGACTCCAGCTGGTCATTGACATAGAAAGTGACACCCCTGCCTCTCCTTCCTAAAGAGCCTCTATCCTTCCATTCCAACACTCCAGTCATAGAAACCATCCCACCACGTCTCCATGATGCCAATAAGATCGTAGCCCTGCAAACATGTGCAAGCCTCTAACTCCTTTTGTTTATTCCCCATGCTACGTGCATTTGCATAGAGGCATTTAAGTTGGACCACCATTGAAGCTGACTTACTGGCTAGAATTCTTCCGTGCTGCTCTTCAGGTGCTCTCCTGCTGACCTGTGATCCTTCTCCAGGCTCTGGGCATCTATTGCTGGGACTGGCATTAAATTGGTAGGAAATTGAGGTTCCCCTCTCCCAGCAACTTTAGTTTAAAGCCCTCTTCACCAGTGTTGGCAAGCTTTTGACTGAAGATGCTCTTCCCCTTCTCTGACTGATGGACCCTATCAGCCCCCAGTAGACCAGGTTTCTTAAAGCAAGTCCCATCATCTAAGAAGCCAATCCTCTGGCTTTAGCACCAGTCCTGTAACCATTTGTTGATTCACTGGATTCGACTGTCCCTTTCAAACCCCTTCCTTTTGACCGGAAGGATTGAGGAAAAAACTACCTGTGCTCCAGCTATCTAACTCCTTCTCAGCCTCCCTGATGTTACACAGCCACCTGCAGAAGGATGTCCTCCACCTGGGCACAACTTTTGCAGGCAGGTCTGCCTCATGTCCCTGCCCCAGGAGAAAGGTCTAGGTACTTCCTGCAGTCTGAGGTCTGCACTGCAGCCTCTCCCTTCAGCAGCTCTGTCTGGGTGGAGACATCAACCACCACTGGATTAGATGGTGCAGAAACCCCAGCCGGAACTGCAGCCTTTGCTCTCACATGAGTGCCCACCATTCTGCCTTGAGGGTCAGGTAGGATGAGTGCCCTTGGCATGCGCAGATGGGCACAGAATGGTGCTTAATCTCCCATATCTTAAGAATACCATTACTGATACTCAATTATACACACAGACTTTTAAAAATTTATTTTATAATATGCCTTAAATACATAAAATGAAACACCTTTTAATAAGAAATTATAAGAAGAGTTTATCAATTCTTTATTTTTATTCCACGTTACTTTTACATCTGAAACAAGGACTCCAAGTTCAATTTTAAAAACATTTTCTTGAAAGTAAATTTGTTGTAAGAATACATTTACTTTTAATATATGAACACTTGAGCAATATTTCAGTATCATAATACTATAATTTATATTTTGACAATATACTCTGATCAACTTGTTGACAGGAAAACAAAGGAGGATCATCAGTCCTTTTGTTCTCCTGTCTGCCTTCTTTCCCATGAGGAATAGGCTGAGTACCAAATACTCAGCTGATTCAAAAGGTTATTCACAGGCATTTTTTAAAAAGACGTATTTACTGCACTATGAATATCATACAACTTTAAGTTATGGAATATGAAAAAAATCCTCAAGGGATAGAGATGTGTAGCTGGCATTCACAGATTTTTAGTTGTAGATTTTTTTGCTCTTGGCCAGGAAAGAAGCAGCAGAGAATATATTTCTCTAAGTTTATGCTTACCAGTTTTTACTTTATTGTATTGAGGCATGGCAGTCTTCCCCATCTTTGACAGTCATTACAGGCTAATCATTGTCCAGAGTCCTGGCAGGAACAACACTCTTCCAGCCCTACCAAAGCCTTCCAAGGGAAGATGACCCTTTGCTAATTTCTTCCCACTGTTCTGAGGGAGATGCATTTATCTTGAAGCTGATTTAAAAGTACCTTTTACTAATAAAGCATGAAATTTCTGCCAGTGAGAAGACTTTGTTGTTCCACACACTGTGTTTTAGGAGTAGCTTACTGGTTTGTGCCTGGAGTCATTATTTACTTATATGTTGCCTAAAACCCAGCCAAAATTTTATTTCTCATAACCATTGGTTCAAATTGGTACAATCTGTTTATGGAATGTTTTGTCAGTTTTATCTATGTATTAGAGGGACAGATAAAAGCTCCATTCCACCCTTAGTAATTCTAAAGCTATGTTTCCTTCTAGTTTTCAAGTTTTGAAGGGAAAATCAGTGCATCCAACCCATGCTTACACAATATTGCAAAATTATTCAATGTTTTTGCTTTCTTCATTCCTTGCCTCTGCTTATCTCAGTGTTTCAGTTTTGCTGTCACTTGAAAGTATCCGACTGACTGATAGAAGGCATGAAAGAATGTGACAAAGAAAGTCATCAAATGCCTTCATATCAGCATCTTTTCCAGATGACGTGTTAAAAAAAGGTTCCGTGTCAGGAGTAGTGAACTGAAGGGGGTATATAAGCTACATTTACACTTTTATTTGCATTTTAAGAAGTTTTGCATTTTGTAGAAGTAATGTCTAGATTTAAGTTGTCTTATTCCTTTTCATTTTGAGGACTTATCATGGGTCCCATGCCTTCCCTTTCCTCTTTTTTATACTTCTGTAATTAGATAGCTGAACAAATGCATATTTTTTGTGTTTTGTCAATTAAGAATCAAAACTTGGATATACAGAAGGTGATAATTGAGATGTCTTTGTGTAAACTGGAAAATAACAAGTTCTTTCCTCAGAGTTCAATAAACAAGTCAGCTTCTTTTAAATGCAGAGCCAATTTTGTCTCTTTTATATTTTGATGATAAGTTGATTATTGTTTACACTGAGGCTTTTGCAACACAACAAAAATGTCATTTTTTTAAGACTTGGTATGAAAAAAAAATAAATCTTTGAATGAAAAAATTGAGCAGATTGCTTGCAGTTGACCACTCTTTTGTGTATTGTTTGGGAATAAGAAACCACAAAGTGGATATATTTTAGGTGCCAGCAGATTAAAGCACTGCCTGTGCCTAAAGCCAGTGTGACAGAAGATTGCAGTATATATTTTAATGCATGGACAGTAAGTACCATCACTACCAGGGATGCTCAAAGGGCAATATAAAAAGGAAAGTCTTACTGTAGATTCAGACAAGGAAAGATGTACAGAATAAATGGCAGCTGTTTTTGGCTATGGTGAGGAGTGTATGATGTATGGTGCAGATTTCTGTATCAGAAATAGTGTGGCCAGCAGGAGCAGGGAGGTGATTGTTCCTCTGTACTTGGCACTGGTGAGGCCACACCTCGAGTACTGTGTTCAGTTTTGGGCCCCTCACTACAGGAAAGACACTAAGGTGTTGGAGCGTGTCCAGAGAAGGGCAACCAAGTTGGTGAGGGGCCTGGAGCACAAGTCTTATGAGGAGCGGCTGAGGGAACAGGGATTGTTTAGTCTGGAGAAAAGGAAGCTGAGGGAAGACCTTACTGCTCTCTACAACTGCCTGAAAGGAGGTTGTAATGAGGTGGGTGTTGGTCTCTTTTATCAAGTAACTAGTGATAGGACAAGAGGAAATGTCATCAAGTTGCAGCAGGGGAGGTTTAGATTGGATATTAGAAAAAAATTCTTTACTGAAAGGGTTGTCAAACATTGGGACAGGCTGTCCAGGGAAGTGTTTGAGTCACCATCCTGGAGGTATTCAAAAAATGCGTAAATGTGGCACTTCAGGACATGGTTTATTGGTTTAGTGGGCATGGTAATGTTGGGTTGATGGTTGGACTCAATGATCTTAAAGGTCTTTTCCAACCTAAACGATTCTATGATTCTATGAGTCTATGATTCTATGATATGTACATGTCACAAAAGGTACCCACCACAGTTGACCAGTCAGTGGCAGGCTTCTTTCTTTTACCATATAGGTTTAATTGCAATCAAAAATTTTGAGGTGATTGGATGCAGATGGCAGGTCACACAAAGCAATTTTGCAGAACTACTTAATTTTCTCCTGATGCATGGGTGAATTTTCCTTTAAAAATGTTGCAAAATCTTGCCTTATTAATTGTATATGAAATTAAGAACTCTGTTTCTATCCTATCAATTTGCCAGTGCTCTTTTGTATGCATGGCCTTTCACTTTTACACTGTCCACTTCCTTTTAAACATATGTTTCTTCATACTTAGGATTAGGTTTCACCTCAGTCAATCTAATACCTCTGCAGAAAGAGGTCTTACTTCAACACTGTGGCTGTGCAATTCTACTGTTTTCTCTGTCTTTGCTCTGCAGCTTGCTCAATCAACACAGCTCACTAACCCTTTAGAATACTACACCAGAAAAGACACCTCTTCTTTACTGAGTTGAACAGACTCAATAGTATATATATAAATACTATAATCAGAACAAGCAAAGGACAGCTGACAGTTGGGGGGATTATAAAAAGTGAAAATTAATACCATTTTCATCTTGAAGGAACACTTAGATTGGTCTTACTTGCTAGCTTCTTTCAGTTGAAAGCATATTATCCGGTATCCGAGTTTAGGGGTTAAAAGACAATAGTTCTTTACTTATAAAATACATCCTCTATGTAATTGCCTAGTTCTCACTAAGTAGAACTGATTTAACAGATACAGGCCTCCTTGTCTAAGAAGTCACCTGGAAAGGCTTTATAATTGCTCCCCAGCCAAAGAATGAGCAAGAAGAGGCCAGCTGTTCCAAGAAGTAATGACTTTAGTAATGACTTTATTTGGGAAGGATCTTTTTCTCTAGTTCACAATGAGGGGAGCTTCACCAGGAACTTGCTCAGGCAAAGATTAAAGGACAAGACAAAACCTGGGGAGCTCTATACATTAATGTGTTCCAAATGACCTTTGCGTTTGGTCAATTAGCTAAAACTACAGGATTTTCTGACTCTATGGAAAGCTTTTCTATATTGGAGTACACTTATTTTCTCAGATCATTTACATGGCTTCTGGAAAAATAAGTCCAGAAGGCCAAGTTCTACAAAAGCCAAAAGAATTTCTGGAAAGAACTTGCACAAAACATCAGACATTTGAGAAGCTTATTCCAAACACAATAAGGCATGCACTTACTCCGTGGATTTCAGATACCAAGAAGAAGACAGCTATAGAATCCACTCAGTAGGGCAGTCTCTTGAGATCTTAAGTCAGTGACAAAGCTTGAATCCTACAGAGCTGAGAAGCTAAAAAGGTAACCAGAAAAGATTGTCATAACCAGCAATTGCATCATCTGACAAGACTCTCAGAATACCCAGGAGAAGAGGTTGATCAAGTACTGTTCCTGAAGTCACATTATAATTGTCATCTTTGCTTTACATTCTTCTGTATGTATTTCTTTTTTGTTTAATAAATCAGTCAGCAGCATATCCATCATGAGTCCTGGGAGCTGCTTTCCTATTCTAGTCCTAAAAAAGGTAATTATGATAACATATAAATTTATCAGTTCTAAAGCAATTACAGTGCAGAAAAATATTGTGTTCTTTTCTTTCATAAATTCTTAATATTTATTAATTGTAAAGATTATTTTAAAAGTTTTGGCAGGATATATTCTGTGAAAAGATACTGGGGTTTCTGAAGTGCATGGCTTCAATAATCCAGTAATTGACTGTTTGTGCTCAGTCCATTGAATGATATCACACACATAACAGATGGTTGTGCCAGAATGTTTCTTACCCCTACATGACCTGATATAAAAAATATATGTATAAGATATACCTTATTGTGGGAAATCCCATTACTCTTATACTATATATTGATAAGGACAAAACAAGTTTTGTTTTGCTTTGTTTTGTTTTGTTTTGTTTTTAAAGCCATGACATGTGAGTGTGTTGAATACTGGAGATGAACTGAATTCACAAAGATTCTAGTAAAATGGAACAAGAAAGCTGTCTTTTAAAGTGATATGAAACAGATTCATGTACTTCAACACAACTGACAAAGCTGACTAAACTCAATCATGCTAGCAGAAAGAATACCTTACACATGTTAGGGAAAGTATGTCTTAGAGTAGAAAAATGTCATCACAGGACTGAACAGAAGTGGGTTATAGATGTAATTTATCTATGTGACTAATGATTTTCCCTTCTGAAAAAAAATCCTGTTTCTTACTACTATCCACTAAAATCTATCAGATTAAAAAAGAAATAGTAATTCTGGAAGTATAATATCTAGTTCCCAAATAACAAATACAGATGAGGTGCTTGAACTACAAATGTATATTTTGCCAGCCAGTCAGGATTGGAAACAGAGATCCTTACTCAAGATTTATCAAAGTTTAACAACACAGCTGGAATTTCACCCTTTTATCTGCAGAACAAAATTCAGAAAGTTGTCAAAAATGTTTGAAAATGATTATAAAAATTGAATAATACATATTAAGTGTTCCACAGAAGAAAGGTAATTCTGCCATTCTTTACCTTGTTATGTAGTTCAGTTTTAGTAAGGAGGTTCAGTGATTGTAAGGCAGTTATATATTTTCATTAGGCTAAAGAAAAGATATTTTAATTTATTAGTGAAATCCATTAATTTATTTCTAATTGATAGCACTTTCAGTGGGAAATCCACTGGCATAAGTATATAACAAATATTGGTTAATAAAACCTTTTCACAGAAAAAGAAAATAATCTGTCTAGTTCTAGGCATCCTGTTTCAGCACCCCGACGATATATTCCAAATTTAGCAAGAGTTTGATATTGGAAAAGAACGTTCTCTTCCATAAAGCAAACACAGGCAAAAGAAGTAAGGGATTAATAATATTGAAATGATCAGCAACAATTTTTGGAGTCAGTAGAAATATTGTTTATATAACAGATAGACCTTGAAAACTGGATCCCAAAAGTCATAACAATTATAGGATATAAAAATAGTGTGGCAGATCAAAACTGTGCAGTTTTCTCATTGAAACTGATAAGTTTTGCAAAGAAGTTTATGTTTCTACAAGTCTTTCAGTAGCAAAGTTTTTCAGATCTGTGTTGGGTTTATTTTCAAGACTACTGCTTATTGCAGAATAGCCAGTAACCTGATGGATATGGATGGACTATTTTTAATTATAATTCTGAATCAGGGAATAAGATTTTTCACTACTCTATTTGATATACTGGAGGCACAGGTATGTGTATATTTCTTCTTTAAAATCTTTTAAAGATTTTTTTGTTTGTTTTGTTTTGTTTTGAAATTGCAGAAAAAACATTTTGAAGCCTTATAATATTTTATTAAAGTAAATGTTTTTTTCATGTCTGCTGCCCCAAATCCTGATTCAGTCTAAAAGCCAGTACCTAATTCTACACAGAATTCCTACTACTAAGGTGTAGAGAAATATGGAAGACAGAACTGTTTGAATAATACACAGAAAGCATACAAAGATATTCTGAAACTGTGTTAAGCCAGTGATTAGAGAGGTAGAGCAAACAGAAAGCCAGACATGAAAAAATCAAAGAATGACAAGATGCTAGAAGAACAACAGTCAACTGTGTTAAGGATGATGCTTTCTCTGGCCTGTGAGTAGGGAGAAGTTACCTGGCACTAGTTATTCTGGTGCAATGCAATGGGCCAAAGTGAGACTGGAACATCCAGAATGGAACTGTGATGAAAATAAGTGAAATAATTGGTAATACATTAATACGCTTTGTACATTATGTGTACAACACATTCTACATGTATGGTTTCTGGAATTTGTATTGTTGAATTGAATTCACTTCTATAGGTTTTGTTGTCTTGTTGATTTAAATCAAAGCCATATCTCTTATTCACTTCTATGACGTGGAACAATGTTTTCTGTATATTTGAGTTTTATGAAGTTGCTGTAGGTGAAATATATTGATATATGTGCTGGAAACAAGACAGATAAAGTAAGAGAATCTCCACTGAGATTTGTATAGTGTTCATTTATTTTCATTTTACATCCAATCATATGCTCAAACTAATGAAAAAAAAAAAAAGGAAAAAGAACTCCAACAGTGAAATGACTTTGACTAATCTGATTGTATAGCTCAGTAAAATTCGGCAGGTAGCCAGCAGAAATGACCTGAACACCTGTGCCTTATGGGCACAGAAAGGCTGCTGTGGACCATATGTTGGGAAAATGGCCCAGGAAGGCTTCCCAGACATTGAATAGACAGCATGAGGAGCTACACAAGAAGAGAGTCTATCAACCACAGCCACACAGCCCAGAATTATCAGCATTTGAGCTAACTGCTGAAACAGCTAATAATTTGGAGTGTATTGCCCAACAGGGAAGAAAAGCGTATCTAGCCAAATAGTGTCAGAGTACATAATTCATACACTTTAATTGTGAAATATCAATGCAGTCAATGTCATTTTTAAATAACAACTTTAAAACTAAAATCAACCACATATGTGCTAAATAACAACCTCCCTACAAATTATGCAAACTACAAAATATTGGCAGGATTACTCGGGGGGGAGGGGCAAGGAGGAGGTTTAAAGAAGAAAGTAAACAATTCTGATGCAAAGACTGCAAGTCCGTGTGCAATCTTTGAAAATGCAAGCAATCTGTTCTGTGCAAATGCAACTGAAAAAGCAAAATCCACTTTTTTCCTTTAAATACAGTGTATTCTTAGTCAAGATATCCAGCAAGTATACAGTGCAGGATGCTGTAGAATTTTATTAAATAAAAAGGATAATTCTTAAATATTGCCATATGGTAACCATTTAGAAAAGAAAGGCATATCTTAAAGAAAATACAATAAAGATACAGAAACTCAATCAGGATTATATAATTTTCCTAGAGTTTTTAAATTACAGATTAAATTATTAATTTACTTTTATTTTGTAGTTCAGTAACTGTAGCACTGGTATTACTACCTGAGTAAACGTCCTAATTTCAGTGACCTTAAAATAAATAATTAGCACAGCAGTAATGTAATGGGATTTTTTGCGGCAGACTTGCTAAAAACCAGGTGTCTAATAGTGCATTTCAGGCGCATTTCCTCACCAAGCTTTCCCATATACAAAAAGACCATGCTTCTCAAGTCATTCTTTAACTGGAGTGTTTCCTCACTCTCCTTTGATGCAATATGCATTGAAAAACTAGACCTTAACATACTCATGATGCAAAAAGAGAGTTTTTATTGGCACCTGAATGAGCCATGCAGGAAAGGAAAGGATCATATGTCTGCTGACAAGCACTATAAACTACTCTTAATAAACAAGCATGGTCAACAGTATAAAGCTTCAGCAAACCAACAGGAAGATAGATAATCCCTTGCTTTTCTATATTTAAATGCAGCTTCTTTATTGCCT
Organism: Haliaeetus leucocephalus; assembly: GCF_000737465.1. NCBI lineage: Eukaryota > Metazoa > Chordata > Aves > Accipitriformes > Accipitridae > Haliaeetus > Haliaeetus leucocephalus. The sequence continues at coordinate 2,932,953 of NW_010972575.1, forward strand.
TATGCTGCTGCAATTTGATTACCTCTCTTTACCCCTGAATATATCACAGCCTCACAGATTTGGTGGTAAGACCTTTAGAATGTTATTAACCAGATCTTCTGTTGCTACAAATAAGCTCAAAGAGAAATGGAGAAACAGTGAACTTTACAAGGGCAAACGATGACATTCTCATGAGTATTTTTTGACACTCTTCCATTATTAATCCCCATTAAAAGTACCTTTATCTTGAACACTACATAGGAAAATAATAGCATTTTGTCTATTTTTCAAACATCATGTATGTACAAGAGATTCTACTATTCCCTTCCTTTCAACCTTTTCTCTCAATTTCCTCACTGCCTGATAAAAAAAACAGCAGCAGCTCCTGAGACAGCAAAATTAACATTGCTTGTAATGCAAATGAATGATTTGCCTGAGGAGTTCTGTGGTTGTTCCTAGATGTGATCATTTCAGAGCAATGTGAAGATCTGGTAACAGGAACAAGTCCCTGGAGCCTAACACAGAATAATGCAACTCTTCTGCAAATCACATAAGACTTGAGACCCAGATCCAGAAAAAACAGTTGAATGACCAACTCCCACAGGAAGTTTATGGAGAGTTACATCCATAAATCAGTCAGGTATTCATAAACTTCAGTACTCATTGAGTTTAGTGATAATAAATGCCACAGCTCTTCCCTTCAGAAACATTAATGAGGAAACATCTTTCATTTGGTACAGAAACAATAATTTTATCCTCTGCCAATGTGTGGATGATTATGGAGGGAACGGAAATGTATTTGCTTTGATTAGGATCATGCCAAAGCCAAAGCGTCTAAAAACCCACTTGTCTGAAGTTATTAAGTAGTAGAAGAAAACTCATAAATCACTATTCATTTTGAATCACATAAAATAATCATGCCTAATTGGGACCTTATTATTTCATTATTCATCATGTTTTATTGGGAGCAATCCAAAATACTAAGTCATAATATATAGTCTATCACAGAACACTCTGCTATGTGCTGGCACTTCTTTTGGTTTCAATTATTTCCTTCCTGCTTTTCATCTTTGCATCTTAGAGCTTTTTATTTAAAAATAAATCACTAAAAAAGCACCTCTGCTGTGGAAAATAATGTGTTCTGCATGTGAAGTCAATGTAAGTGCCTTTTGCTTTGGACTTACAGGATTGTTTGATATTTGTAGGAGATTGATTTCTTCAATTAAATTATTTATAACAGTTTGGAATCCAGGGCTGAGAATACTTATTTATGTGTATCTCTTTTTCTAAAATTTTAAAGTTAATTTTGCACTCATTACTATTAACACTTAAAATAAATGATTACATATGCTTCTTTATGGAAAGTTATGCTGACCTCTTCATTTGTCTGTGGCCATTTAAACTTACAATGAGAGCTAAGAGGTTGTTTCAGTAACCCTTGACTCCTGCCATGGTTTCTGAGACCCTTAATTTCTGCTAAAAATCATAACTCTCAATGCAGCTTTTCCTCCATATTACAATTAAGTAGTCCACTTCTGAGTGGCAGCCCTCAGATCCTTTTAAAAAAGCTGGCCTATATGTGCTGAATCTCAGTGAACCTTTTGAAGTCTATTTCTCATAATCACTGAGAGCTCTTTCTTCTTAAAATAAATGTTTTGTCATTCTTTTAGTCACTGGTTACAAATTATTTTCTCCACACCAGGTTTTCCTGAGCAGCACAAATGACAAAAAGGGAGAAGATGCAACAGAAGTGCTCAGTAACATTCAGCTAAAAAGGACAATAAGCACTATTTCAGCATGTACAATGGAAACTGACAATAATCCCCATTAAATCCACTCAATAGGAATGCAGAAAGTAGTTTCAGAATTGATATAAAATAGGCAGAGCTTTACTGCTCCACTTCACTGAAGCCAGTGGAGCTATGCTAAATTATATCACCTAAGCATTTGGTTTCCTGGCTGGGGGGAATGTAAAGTATTTGAATCTTAAAAGAATAATGGATGGTTCTTTTTCACAAGGGACAATAGCTTTTCTATAAAAATGTTCTACCATTTTATCTAATATATGTCAACTCCATCAGTCATATGAAATGTTCTAACTTGTAAAAAAATTAAATATGATGCTGAGACAAAAGTAGAATAGCTAGCTGTAGAGCAAAATATAGTTGTCTACTGAAAAAATTAGATAGATGGGTTTCTATACCTGAAACATCTTTGGTCAATGTGATGGATATTGCAAAGAGAAAAGAAAGAAATTACAGAACTGTAGGCATGTAGAGGGCAAAACTCTTAACTTTTATTAATAGAAACACCATGAAAAAAGAAATTCTCAGGTAAGGTGCAAATTTCTTAGTGATAGTAAATTTGCTTCTCTATCTAGCAATTATATGTTGCATTAAGTCATCAAATGTATTCAATGTCATGTAAAGCAAAGTTATCAAAATTGCTTTTAAACAAAGTATAAAGATGAAGCCATTATATATGCTTCAAATTCACTTTTGTGAAACTTCACGTGGAAGAAGATCACATGCCATAATGAAATGTGGTATCAAAGATATCTGTAGACACATTTGGTTGTTAAAACAATTGCTTAATTTTCCATGGTAACATGAAGGATGAACTGTATCTGAATTTCCACAAAAAAATTAACATGTTTCCTGAAGCACTCTGTAGCTGTGCCTGTCTCCAGTAGTTAGAAAAGTAGTACAAACACAGGAACTTAGACATAAATGTTCACTGGAAGAATGTTCCTTATTCCTTATCAGTCTGTGCATGCTATAATAAAATATTTATGGTATTTGTCACATCATTTGGTAGAACTCCAATAGGCCACAGTCTTTTCAGGAGCATACCGACTGTGGCGTGGACTTTTCCATGGCCACAGAACATTCTAGCTGTTCCAGCATGAGCTTATCCACAGCCACAGACACTGAGGTGTACCACCTCAAGCATGGATTTATCCTTGGGCCACAATCCTTTCAGGGGTGTATCTGTTGTGATATGCACATATCCATGGCCACAGATGCTTCAGAGTGTACCTCTCCCATGTGGACTTATCCACAGGTCACAGTCCCTTTGACTTGAGTTGACACTGGGGATCCAGTCAGTCCTGTACAGCAGCACACGAAGAACAGCGATGCTCTGGCCATCTCCCAGCCCAGGCACATGGCTGTTGCTGTTATTAAAATGTTCCCAGGCACAGTAGATTAAGGTGGTAAGGAGTACAGCAAAGAGCAAAAGCAAAAAGCAGCCATTAACAAGCACTAGACTCCAATATGCAGTCAGGCAAGCAAGCCCTATGGCAAGAACAGGAACCTGCCAATTAGTAGCTAAACAGCTATAAATTTGGTCTGGCAAACTCCAATCAAATATGTCATTATTTTGAACCCTTTGAGCCCCATGGTGGGCTCCAAAAAAGGGCTGCTGTGGTTTAAGCCCAGTTGAGAGCTAAACTCCACAGACGCTTACTCATTACCCCCTAGCAGGATAGTATAGAAAACTGAAAGGCTAAAAGTGAGAAAACTTGTGAGTTGAGGTAGAAGACGTTAATAGGTAAAGTAAAAGATGCAAAGTGAAGTAAGGAATTAATTCACTACTTCCCATCGGCAGGCAGGTGTTTATCCATCTCCAGGAAGGCAGGGCTTCATGATGTGTAATGGTTACTTGGGAAGACGAACCCCATAGCTTCAAATGTCTACCCTTCTGTTACAAGCCAGACTGGACAGACCAGGGAGTTGTGTTTAATTCAAAATTCCCTCAGGCTAAATTAAGGTGAAGTGACACAAATGATCAGTTAAAGATTTTATTTATGGCAGAAGCAAATGGAACTGGGGAGGCGTGGTAGTAGGTGGCAGGGTTTCTCACAACAGAAATTGGCACAGGACTACTTCTGTAAACCATGTAACCATATATATATCTATTCAGGGAATAAGGAGATCTCTCCCATTGAGTCATGAGGTTCAGAGCAGACCCCCTTGCTTTCTAGACTCCTCCTCAGAGAAGGGCCCAGGGGCGGCTGGATCTACTCTTAGTCTCAGACTTGGTCAACGGTTTATATCTTGAAACTGATGAGGTGTAGTGATTGTGGAAAAGGAAGAGGAAAGAGAGAAGAAGACAGAGAGAGAGAAAGGAAGAGAGAAACATTTCACCGGTCCTGGGTCCAGCATTGGTTCAGTCAGCCGAGGGGTCCAGTTCCGGTGAGCTTGTGCACCTGAGGCTTCAGTTTGTGTCCTTTTATCATCCTTGCCCCTCCTCCGGGTGGGCACCCGAAATGGTCAGGCTAATGAGCAGTTTGTGAGCCTTTGGACTTGGGGGTCATTTGTGGAGTAACTTCCCCTTCCCTGCAGACACGGCCATTGTTTGATCTTTGTATCAGAACAGCTTATCAGAACAGGGAGCTGCGCACCCTCCAGCACGCTCTCCCCCTCCTGTTGCTGATGTCTGAGCTGATGGGCTTTTCACCTTGGTTCCTTGCTGTGCAGGGTTTCTCTTTAAGCAGAACTTGCCCCACCACAATGTTTGATACATTAACTCTTTCAGTCTCTCACACCTTCTTCCTTCTTCCCCCAGCTTTTATTGTTGAGCATGATGTCATATGGTATGGGATATCACTTTGGTCATTTGGGATCAGCTGTCCCAGCTGTGTCCCCTCTCAACCTCTTGTGCACATCCAGCCTCCTCGCTGGCAGGGCAGCATGAGAATCAGAAACAGTCTTGATACTGTGTAAGCACTGTTCAGCAGTAACTAAAACATGACTGTGTTATCAACACTATTTTCATCAAAAATCCAAAACACAGAACCATATGAGCTACTATGAAGAGAATTAACTCTTTGAAAAAACAGTACAACTAGAAAGAAGGAATAGTAGCGACAGATATGATGACATATATTCCATCTGAACTAATTAAACAGAATTTTTATTCAGCTATCTTTCCCTATTTTGTTGCCCTTCACCTATCACCTTCTTCCTGATGTGGTTTTGTTTTCATTTTACAATTACTGTTTAAGTACTGTCAAGCATCATGGCCAGGGCCCCTGTCATTCATAATTTGTAATCTTCTTATTCCTTAACATTTCTTTTCTGTCCAAAATACAACTGAGAAAACTTCTGGGGCAGACCCACCAGAGCAGTGTGCATAATGTATGCCAAGAGAAGGCAGCCTTTCCTTCCCTATCCTCCCCCAAAATATTTGCTTTCAGATTGAAATATCCTGTTGATCTCCTCATGCCATCAAACAGAGGTTTTACCTGTTTTAGCCTTGGATATGACTAATGGGAAGAAATTTTAACTGTTTCTTAAAAAAAAGAATTAAATAGAGCCCCTACATCCTATTCTTGCTTTTCAGGTTGAAGGTAATTCCCCTACTAATAATACAAGAAAATCTTAGCAAATCTTGAAAAATGGATGGCAGCAGTGGCTCTGTAAAAGAACTTATATCTCTAGTGTTCCATATTTGCTTAATTTAGGGTTTATTTGCTATATATATATTTATTTATTTTGGATTGCACCAATTAATATGAAGTCCAAAAGCCAGAGACCTTATTTGTATAATTTAAATAAATTAGCTCATTGGGGTTTCTAGACCTCAGTTCCACAGAAAATGAATGAATGAGTCCTTCATCTTCTCTGACCTACTATCTCACTGATCATTGATATGCATGTTCTTCACTTTAAGTTCACTTTCTTTTTTCAACTGTTTTATCACATATAAGTTACTGACAACTTTAGTACAAGATTCCCCTTCTCCTGTTTTAAAGAAATTATTTTCTTGCTTAGGGTTTATTCTACTGTTTAAACTTCTTAAGTGGATCTTATTTTACTCACTTGGGACTGATAAATATACTTAAGAATCTCACTAGTTATTAAAGAACTATCTTCCAAATAAGCTGTTGCACTTTCCTTCTTTTTTTCCCAGCAGATCAAGATGCCGCCTAGTTTGTAACTGCCATATGCACTCAAAAAAATTTTCTGAATTCTGAAACCCTGAGAATTAAAGTTAGCAAAAAGTTAGGAAAATCATCAGCCAGATGAGAGACTGTTATTGCTGTCAGCACTGTCATTATTATTATTATTGTTATTATTATTAGCATCATCAGCATAATTTTCATCAATGTCATATCTCAGTTTTCACACTGGCAGTTGGTCATGATACTGAAGGACTGAGTGAAGCAAGACTCTGAAATATATTCATATCTGGGATCAATATTTTCCAAGAAAAATTTCTTTAAGGCACAAGATATGTTTATTGAACTGTGTCCCAGTTTGGGTCAAAAGAAAGTAGCATAAAAATATTTTGTTTTGTTATTATACATAACTGCATATGTCTGAGATGGAGTTAATTTTCCCCATAGCAGCTTTCATAGTGCTGTGCTCTGTATTGGTAGCTAGAAAAGATGTTGATAACGCACCAGTGTTTTTGGCTACTGCTGAGCAGTGCCTGCACAGCATCAAGGCTGTCTCTCCAACATTCCCCCCAGTAGGTTGGGGATGGGCAAGATCTTGGGAAGGGACATAGTGGTAGGACATTTGTTATTATGAAATTTGTCTTGGGGAGCAATTGCTACACATATTGAAGCCCTAATTCTCAGGAAGTGTCTGGACATCACCTGCTGATGGGAAGTAGAGAAAAACCTTTTGTTTTCCTTTGATTCCCCATGCAGCCTTTGCTTTTGCTTTATTAAATTGCCTTTATCTTGACCCATTATTTTTTTTTCCCATCTTATTTTCTCCCCACCCCTGAACTGCTGAGGAGGGGAGTGATAAAGCAGCTTGGTGGGCACCTGGCATCCAGCCAAGGTCAACCTACCACAGTATCTCAGGAAATGCAGCTGTTAATTTATTAGCAAAAAATTTAGTGCTGTCAGCACTGCAAAGACAATACAATATGTTATTCTTTTCCATGCAAAATTCCAGAATCTTTACTGTGGGTGATGAGGTAGGAGACAAGAAGAACTGAGTTTGATTTTCAGAGAAAGGACAAGCATGTATTTCTGACAGAAAAATCTGGTTTTAGCTTACAAATGAGTGAATATTGTATGGAAGACAGTGATGGAAATAAACAGAGAAAAGCAGGATATCATTTTACAGCAGCTATTCTCTCCTCCCTCCACCTTATCGTGCTTGAAGGCTAGCAGGAAAAAGCTTGAATGTGTGCCAGTTCATCCTTTTCTCTCATGGCCATCTGATCAAATCACAGAGGGTTGGGCAAAAACATTAAGAAAGTGACAGGATGGAAAATGAATGACAAACACAGCTGCTATTGTGTCCAAAAGATAAAGTGAAAAAAAAAAAACAAATTAGCATGTGAGAGAGGAAAAGAAAGAGAATGAGAACAGGTGCAGCTAAAAAGAGATGGAAGGATACAGGCCTTAAAGTGGACTCATATTAAATAGTCACTGATGGTGTACAGGTACTTAGGAAATGTGCTACAAAACCTGCTACATAAGGCCAACTGAGAAAAGACAATCTTCTCTTACTACAATTGCACAGCCCCTGGCAATTGTTCAGTGCAATTGGAACAGCATGCATATGAGAATAAAATAAACATTTTCATAATAGTAAGAACTTTCTTATGATCCCTTACACTGATATGAATCTTTTACAATTTTATTATGAAAACTGTGAATAGTTTGCACAGCTCCTTAATATAGAAGCTTTTAGTAACATGAAGCAGCTAAGATCACTGTATGTATGAACGTATTCTTCCTTTTCTCACTATTGAAAGCCTGAGATTCCATGGTCCTATCGCTACCTAAATGAGGGCAGGTGCTCTGAAAACACCTTTCTAGGCCACATAGTCTTGATGAGACTCTTGGTGTATAGGTTTTTCAAGTTTAAAATTCTGGAAATGCAGGAGAAAGATTATGAAGCAGTTAAACTTGTTAGAGGCCTAGAAAAGAGATACAGACTGAAATATATGAAATTGTGATCCCAGGACAAGACAGAAGTATCTTAGTCAACAATTCTGCAAGAAAGAATTGTAAATTTCCATCTTGCTTATACTCTTGTTATAAAAGACAGAACTTTACAAAATTACAGTTTGAGAAACACACTCTGACCTGCAGAGGTGATTCATTTCAGCAATGGACAATTACTTTGGTAGTGATTCATTAGCTTTTCACTCTGGGTTCTGGGTATCACGAAAATAAGTTGTTGTCACAGAGATGTTAAGGTAATTTACACATGCACAGTAAACCTAATATATTTGGGACACTCTTGCTGTACTGCTTTCAGACCTGACAGGATTTGAATATCTGAAGTCTCATCTTTGATTTGTCTGTTTTTACCTCACATAGTAATCTGGAATGCCCAGGTTTCTTCTACCACTGGATGATAGAGAACCACTAAGTCATGTCTTCATACATAACCATTTTTCTTCTGCATATTACTGAAATACTAAGCAACCTGTGTATATAAACCAAAAAAGAGCTGTGGAATCCTAAAAAAAAAAAAAAAAAGTATTGGTATGCAGCACACAGAATAAGATTGCTCTCAGAAACCCAACCATTAACAAAGCCACTTAGGATTATGGTTTTTGGTAAACAAAGATTTTTCTAGGTATTTCTGAGCTAAAACTTATGTCCCCACATCCCCTCATCCTTCATCTATTTGCTCTCATTGATATCTAATTTGAAAGATTGAGACTCAAAAAGACTGTTATACAACAGTAGTTTAGGACCTTTTTGTGATTATTTATTTGTTTGTTTGTTTTAAGGTAAATCTAAGAGATTAGTTTAAAGTTTATTACCTAAAGCTAGTCAAGTAAAACTACAGTAGACATTGCTTAAATGCAGCCACTGTGAGCTAGATCACCAAATGCCAGGTAATTATAAGGTGTTTACAGTGTCTTCATGCTAAGACCCATCTATGCCCCACAGAGTTAATGAAACAGAGACCGACTTTAAATCATTCCTGTATTCATCCATTGTTAGAAAATATCATTACAATTTCTAAAAAATGAATGTATACTAATAGTGAAAATTCAAGCAGCAGAAGTATATGAGATTAAAAATCCTGGCAAGCTTTCATTTCCAACATGGCATTCATAGTGCAATCTAATTCTTCAATAAATATCAAATAGCTTATGAACAATTTGGGAAAATTAGCCATCATCACCCAATCAGAGGCACTGACAATTCCAATTTAATTTAGATAGTTGAGACCTAATAATGAAATAGTGGTGTCATTCTATTGAATTCTGCTATAACACTTGACATGAAGCACTGGCACCACCTGTGAAATCTCTGACTTGTCATTTGGAACACCAAATGATTAATTCAACACTTGCTGTTTAATTTTTTTATTATTCCCCCCCCCCCCCCCCCCCCCCCCCGCCCAC
>NW_010972575.1:2942280-2945352 GCF_000737465.1 Haliaeetus leucocephalus
CCCCCCCCCCCCCCCCGTGAAGCCAGTTTTAAATAGAAAACGTTATCATCTCTTCTTGGTTGCTGGTATTTTGTACGTAGGTCTTAATACATCTTAATTACCATTCAATAAGTAAGTTAACTGTATTTTTTCTGAAGTCATTACTTGTAACTATGTTTCAAGACTTATATTTTCACCTGGATGAATCGTAAACAAGAAACCTGTTAAGAGCAATGCAGAAATCCAACAGGCAAAACACTTCTTCTGTGTACCACTTGCTGCAATGAAATCAGGCAAGATAGAAAGAATAGCTTAGCCCTTTAATAAGATTATGTCCTATATTTTACAAGAAGAGTGTACTCTTGAAAAAGCCAGCCAAGCAACATTTTCACTTATCATATATATAAATATATATATATATATATAAAACTTAAAAGTGCAAGTAAATTAACAAAGGCATTACATTTCAGACCCACCCAGTTCATGCATTATCAAGTACAGGCTTGACTGATTTGTAGGTTTAGGAAGAGTTTGCAAAACTTCACTATGCAAAAAGAATATTGTATTTTTATCACTTTTTCAGTAAACCTTGAAACAAGACAATCTTTTCTTGCTCCTCATTTTCAAAGCTTTTGTATTTCTCATGACAAAAAAAAAAAGTAGTTAAAAATGAAGAAATGTTTGAGTGAATCAATTTGAAATTTTATTCAAAAGTGAAGTAATGGTAGCCTTTGTGTTCTAGACCTGAATTCTCTGTTTCTTGTAGCTACCACAAGTCAAACAGCAGTGGAAGCAAGAATTTGCAACATATCCACATATTTTTACAAGGAATTATTTTTGTCACACTTGCTTGTATTAGAAATTATTTATATAGCTATTAACCCATGGTTACTTTTTTCAATAACCGATTTAACATTGAAGTTAGAGCTTCAAATCTCATCATGGAAGCTTTCTCATTGAAATGAATAAAGATTCATTCAAGATGAGAGTGAGAAGTGGCAAAAAATCATGCTTTATGGTACTACTATGAGGAGGGAGAAAAACAGATCTCTAAAACTATTATATCAGAAATTTGGCAAGGTCTTACTGCTGGCAATACATACACAAATACTGCAGTCAAAGTGTAAATGTCTTTGCGATGGCAGAGCTCAAAATGTAAAAGTAAAATATATAAAAAGAAGAATTAGGTAGAGGAGGAACAAAGGGATAATCTGGGCACTATTGTAAGAGACAACAAAAAATATTTTTACAAATATGTTAACAATAAAAGGAGAGCCAAGGAGAATATCTATCCCTTATTGGATACAGAGGGGAACATTGCCACCGGAGACGAGGAAAAGGCTGAGGTACTTAATGCCTTCTTTGCCTCAGTCTTTAATAGTGAGACCAGTTATCCTCAGGGTACTCTGCCCCCTGAGCTGGAAGGCAAGGATGGAGAGCAGAATATACCCCCCATAATTCAGGAGGAAATAGTTAGTGACCAGCTATGCCGCCTAGACACTCACAGGTCTATGGGAGCCGGTAGGATCCATCCAAGAGTACTGAGGGAGCTGGCGGAGGTTCTTGCCAAGCCACTCTCACTCACTTATCAGCAATCCTGGTCAATGGGGGAGGCCCCAGATGACTGGAGGCTTGCCAATGTGACGCCCATTTACAAGAAGGGTCAGAGGGAGGATGTGGGGAACTACAGGCCTGTCAGCCTGACCTTGGCACTAGTGCACGGTTCATCTTGAGTGCACTCCCATGGCATGTGAAGGACAACCATGGGGTCAGGCCCAGCCAGCGTGGGTTCATGAAAGGTAGGTTCTGCTTGACCAACTTGATTTCCTCCTATGACCAGGTGACCCACCTAGTGGATGAGGGAAAGGCTGTGGATGTTGTTTACCTGGACTTCAGTAAGGCCTTTGACAACTGTCTTTCACGGCATACTCCTTGAGAGGCTGGAGTCTCATGGCTCAGAAAAGTGTGCTCTTCACTGAGTGAAAAACTGGCTGCATGGACGAGCCCAGAGGGTTGTGGTGAATGGGGTGAAATCCAGTTGGTGGCGGGTCACAAGTGGTGCTCCCCAGGGCTCAGTATTGGAGCCAGTTCTGTTTAATATCTTTATCAATGATCTGGATGAGGGGATTGAGTACACCCTCAGTATATTTGCAAATGACACCAAGTGGGGTGGGAGGGTTGATCTGCGCAAGGGTAGGAAGGCTCTACAGAGGGATCTGGACAGGCTGGATCAATGGGCCGAGGCCAATTGTGTGAGGTTCAACAAGGCCAAGTGCCTGGTCCTGCACTTGGGCCACAACAACACCATGCAACGCTACAGGCCTGGGGAAGAGTGGCTGGAAAGCTGCCCAGAAGAAAAAGACCTGGGGGTGCTGGTTGACAGCCGGCTGAATATGAGCCGGCAGTGTGCCCAGGTGGCCAAGAAGGCCAACGGCATCCTGGCCTGTATCAGAAATAGTGTGGGCAGCAGGAGCAGGGAAGTGATTGTTCTCCCATCCTTGGCGCTGGTGAGGCTGCACCTTGAGTACTGTGTTCAGTTTTGGGCTCCTCACTACAGGAAAGACATTGAGGTGTTGGAGCATGTCCAGAGAAGGGCAACCAAGTTGGTGAGGGGCCTGGAGCACAAGTCTTATGAGGAGCAGCTGAGGGAGCTAGGGCTGTTTAGTCTGGAGAAAAGGAGGTTGAAGGGAGACCTTATCACTCTCTACAACTACCTGAAAGGGGGTTGTAGTGAGGTGGGTGCTGGTCTCTTCTGTCAGGTGGCTGGTGATAGGATGAGAGGAGATGGCCTCAAGTTGCGGCAGGGGAGGTTTAGGTTGTATATTAGGAAAAATTTCTTTGCTGAACGAGTTGTCAAACATTGGAATAGGCTGCCCAGGGAAGTGGTTGAGTCACCATCCCTGGAGGTATTTAAAAGACACATAGACAAGGTACTTCAGGACATGGTTTAGTGGGCATGGTTGATGGTTGGACTCAATGATCTTGAAGGTCTTCTCCAACCTAAATGATTCTATGATTCTGTGGTACAAAATCAGACTCAGCATATTTTAAAGCTTTTTTTTTTTTTTAAATCTCTTTTTGCCAGGAATCAAC
>NW_010972575.1:2945367-2952796 GCF_000737465.1 Haliaeetus leucocephalus
TTATAACTTAGTCGCCTGCCCCTCCCCCCCCCCCCCCCCCCCAAAAAGACACTTTTAATGCATTCAGTAGGTTTTAGTGAGATGGTCAAATTCAAACTTCTGCATGGAGATAAGTGACATGGAATCAGTGGATGGAACATCAGTGACACAACGCAGCAGGTCTTCAATTTATAGGAAAAATATCTAGTCCAGAGATGAGATTTTTGTCCTCCTAATTCAATAAATTAAACTAATAGAATGTTAAAACACTGACTTGCTTACAGATTATCACCATCAAAGAGTAGCACTAAATGTATGGTTCTCAGGATTGCTTCAATGTTTAGATGGTTATGAGGCAGTAAAGTGTCAGTAATTAGCCAGTTTAGGACTCATTTGGTTATAACCTATACTGGATGGAAAAACATTTGCAATTGCAACTGATGCTACAGCTGCTTCACAGGACTGGTGGTTTGACTCTTCCAACAAGAAGCTGGGTGGCACCTCTTCACAGAGCTGAAGATGGTACCCTTCTCTGGGAATAATATGTGCTGAAGTCACACTTGCCCTACTATTTTTGTCTTGGAGACTGAGAAATCTGGCATCTCACTATCATTATTTGTGCAGCAGAACTTGAATTGGATTTTTCCAAAACAAACTATTAACGTATAAGAGTTTACAATTTAATATTATTTTTTTCCTGCACAAGCATCTTGGATCCTGTTTTCAGCAACTGATTTAACATATAAATTGGCCAAACTTGGCAAAAGTCAAGAATATTTAACAGGATACAGATGGTACAGCAGAAAGCAATATCCAGAGATTTGGGTGACTTGAGTGCTCTTTAGCCCTCTACCAGCTGCTTTGGCTCAAGTGTGAATAAAGACCTTTTAAGGATCAATAAGTGTATCTTATGTTGTGCCTAAGCATTGCCCATCCAACCAAACTGACACCAAAAACAAAAGCAACCATATGGTTTTAAGTATATTAATGAACAGGGCACTACAGCTTGATATGCAAGATTAAATATGTTAATTTAATATCATCAATTGTTTGCACATTGCTAATTTCTATCGTCCACCTAATACAAAGAAATGTACTTCCCTTCAGATTTTCAGCTTTAACAGTAACAAAAGACAGACAGCAAGAGCCTGAGGCTAGACAAAAATGGAAAAGACACTCAATTTCTTTCTTTACAAACCATAATAAAATCACAGTCAATAGATTTTAGTTATTGGAAACATAAAACACTAGCTGCAGTTAACAATTAAGTCCTTTGGGGCTGTAAGTGCTCTATATGGTTTTTTCAGCTTGTAATGAATGATTACTAATTACAAGGCTCAGATTATCTTGCAGGCATTTAAGTGCTGATATCCCAATATAATACAGCAGAAAACTTTGAGCAATGTCTTCTTTTTTTTTTTTTCCAGCAGCCTGCATTTGATAAATTGATCTTCAAGTTCCTAATAAACACTAAAACATAAGTGATGGAGTGGATTCCAATTGTAAATGGATTCCTAGGGCATTAGATGCTGGAGGCAATATCCTAGCAATACTCCATGCTTTCCTTTAGCATTGACTTGTTATTACAGTCAGAGAGGCATGTGGCTGTGTATATCAAAAGTGTTATTACTGCCACAGTTCAGACTATATAGAGTTGTGGAATCTTCTTCCACATTAAAAAAAAAAAAAAAAAAGATACCAAACAAATCTACCCCATCTCAACAGTACTAACAATCACAAACAAAACCTTGCTTGTTCACCCATATATATGCGTTAATTAAATGAAGTTGTACCTTTAATGTGTTAGTGTAGGATTGCTACATTTTGTCTAAGAGTTGGTACTCTGCAAAAGTTGTCACATTCAAAATTGAATGAGACTTTGGAATCAAACACGTCTTTCACACTGCATTCAAAGGAGAACTCTACCTTTTTGTCTAGTATTTGGGACAGGAAACTGTGCTGGCTTCTTTTTGTTATCTTTCTTTTTACCATTCTATCATTCTTTCCTCCACCTTTGCTACTTTTGAAGTAATCTATAGTGTCTTGTCTTCTACCTACTCCCACAGAATATTTCACCTCAGGTCTCCTGCTACTCATATTCTTCTGCTTCTTTCTTCAACCAGACCCCCCTCTGTACTTGCAGAAACCTTAATCCCCTTCTTCACCCACAGTCTCTGTTCTGTTAAGACAATCTTGATTTATGTCATAGTAGCACACTGAGCTCTGGAGAACACTTAATTACATGGCACACTGCTGGATCACTCTCTTTAGAGTTTAAAAGGTATACTCATGTGCTAGGGATGTACTGTGGGAAGTTAGCCTTTCAGGGAGGCACAGATGCTTCTGACTAATTACTTACATGTCCTGAAATCAGTTGCATTTTCCTTGGCTTCTTTATATATATCTCTGATGCCTAACAATTGACTAACCAGTTTCCTAACCTTGGAAAACAGAGGTCATCCAACTTCCATGAAGATGGTTTACTTTCAGCTGTGTTCCTCTGGAAATGGAGGTGACTTCTCTTCTGAACACGGTGAAAAAAAAATTGTGACCACCTCAGCAAGACTAGAAGACAACCCTATTGGATATAATGAGAGATCTAGACTTTATCTGTAGACAGTGTTTCAGACTTATTTCAAAGCTTCAGGAAGATCTTAAGAATTAAAGAAAAACAAAGTAAAGGGGTTATCATAATATGGTCAGATTATAAGTACAGGTTATGAAACAACATTAAGGTTGCATTCCTGCATTGATCAGACCTCCTTACGAAGTACTGAAACCCAGACTTGATTCATAAGATTTATTGAGCAATTTTTCTCTGGCACAAATCAGAAAACATCTGCTGGGAAGTGGAATAAGGAGTTACAACTTCAGAATCATATATTACTTCTAGTTTTGAAAGTTCAGACATGGAGTAAAGGTCCTAGTATAAATTGAGAGAAGAGTGACAAAAGTTTACATGTGTTTTTCCTATTTTTTTTTTATGTTATTGTTTGGTTCTTTTGGGTTTTGGACTATTTTTTTTAAGTAAGCTTGTTTTAAAGTGACTAATGATGTTGGATTAATACCAACATAATGAAAATGCAGACATGGAGGACCCCTTGGATATGATGGACTGGTTGTTGAGTATCTGCTGCCTGACTTCTGTTTGTTACAATATCTTCACATTTACTTTGTTAGAGAGACAGGAATGGGAATGTGCAAGCCTATGGAAAATGAGCTTGTATGATGCACAGTCTATTTTCTATAATCTATATTCACTGTCACTATCAGAGGTAGTAGTAACTCCCTCTGAGTACACTTCTCTGTCTTTTTGTCCTGGTTTCAGCTGGGATGTAGTTAGCTGTCTTCCTAGTAGCTGGTACAGTGCTATGTTTTGAGTTCAGTATGTGAAGAATGTTGATAACACTGATGTTTTCAGTTGTTGCTCAATAGTGTTTAGACTATAGTCAAGGATTTTTCAGCTTCTCATGCCCAGCCAGGACACCTGACCCAAACTGGCCAACAATGTATTCCATACCATGTGATGTCCCATCTAGTTTAGGAACTGGGAAGTGGGGGCGGGGAATTGCTGCTCGGGGACTGGCTGGGGGTCGGGCGGCGGGTGGTGAGCAATTGCCCTGCGCATCATTTGTACATTCCAATCCTTTCATTACTACTGTTGTCATTTTATTAGTGTTATCATTATCATTATTAGTTTCTTCTTTTCTGTTCTATTAAACCATTCTTATCTCAACCCAGGAGTTTTACTTCTTTTCCTGATTTTCTCCCCTATCCCACTGGATGGGGGGGAGTGAGTGAGTGGCTGTGTGGTGCTTAGCTGCTGGCTGGGGTTAAACCACGACACTTTTGAAAAATCATCCTCAGGTGCTTTATGGTTTTCCAAAATAGTCTGTTCCTTCCCCTTCTTGATAGTCCCCTGACTATCAAGGACAGCTATGTCAACCATTCTAACCTCTTACCTCTAGTGCAATAGTGTAAATGTAGTAATAATTAACTGTTGAAATGAACAAGTCAATAACAATGCTTTTCTGTAGCTACACATTCACATTATAGTAAAAAAGAAATAATTACCAAAGAGAAAAGAAGACTCCAAATATGTATATGCTAATTTAAATGATTGAACAGAGAGGAAAACCCTGCCATTAGCTAACTAGACTTAAATTAAATAATCAAAAGATGTGACTATGGAGTTTGATTTGGAGAGTACAGTATTTGGTCTATAATGCAAAATGTTAGGCCTTCCTCAGTTATAGAAAGTTACAAGTGAAATTGCACCAGAGTCGTAGTGTGGGTAGGAAGGGATCTTCAGAGGCCACCAACCCCAGCCCTGCTCAAAGCAGGTCCAATTAGAGCAGGGGGCTTAGGGCTGTGTTCAGTGCAGCTCTGAGTATCTCCAAGGACAGTGATCACACAGCTTCTCTGGGCACCTGTTGCCATGTTTGATCACCTCCACAGTGAAAAAAACTTTCCTTACCTTCAGTCAGAATTTCGCATGTTCCAGTCAGAGTCTGTTCATTCCTCTGTACAACTCTGAGAGGAATCTAGCTCTGTCTTCTTTACACCATCCTACTGGATAACTTGAAGAATGAATAAGGCCCCCTTGAAGCCAACTGTTCCCAAGTGAACAGATCCAACTCCCACAGCCTCTCCTCAAACAACCTGTGCTCAAGCCCCCAGCCACCTCGGTGGCCTCCATGGGACTTGCACCAGTACATCAGACATTGAGTTGTTGGAACATGTCCAGAGAAGGGCAACCAAGTTGGTGAGGGGCCTGGAGCACAAGTCTTATGAGGAGCAGCTGAGGGAGCTGGAGCGGTTTAGTCTGGAGAAAAGGAGGTTGAAGGGAGACCTTATCACTCTCTACAACTACCTGAAAGGGGGTTGTAGTGAGGTGGGTGCTGGTCTCTTCTGTAAGGTGGCTGGAGATAGGACAAGAGTAAATGGCCTCAAGTTGCGACAAGGGAGATTTAAGTTGGTTATTAGGAAAAATTTCTTTGCTGAACGAGTTGTCAAACATTGGAATAGGCTGCCCAGGGAAGTGGTTGAGTCACCATCCCTGGAGATATTCAAAAAGTGTATAGACAAGGTACTTCAGGACATGGTTTAGTGGGCACGGATGATGGTTGGACTCGATGATCTTAAAGATCTTTTCCAACCTAAATGATTCTATGATTCTATGATTGATCAGTGTCTGCCCTATATGGAGGAGCCCTGGAATGGGCACAGCACTCCAGGTGCATCTCACAGGTCCCAGACAGCAGGGCAGGATCCCTTCCTGGACCTGTTGGTTGAAACCTTGCTTGTGCAGCCCAGCAAGTAGGGCCTGCTTTGCTGCCGGGGGTTACTGCTGCCTCATGGCTAACCTGGTGTCCCTGAGGCTCCAGACCCTCTTCTGTAGAGCTGCTTCCGACCAGTCAGCCCCACCCTGTCCTACTGCAAGGCTTCATCTATCCCAGGGTCAGGCTCTGCATTCAAGTTTGGTGAACCTTGTAAGGTTCCCGTCTGCCCACTTCTCCAGCCTGTCCAGGACCCTCTGCAATCCTGCCCTCCTATACATTGACCATTTCTTCCAACTTGATACCAAATGAATTTGAAAGGAACACATTATGACCTATCACCCTGGTCACCTGTAAAGATGTTAAGATTATTAGCCCTAGTAACAACTCCCAAGTTAACACCATTTGTAAAACTTGCAGCCAGGCGGACTGGTTGCACTAATCACAAGCCTTTGCACTCACGCAACGGTCCACTACTCACATTCTTGTCCACTTGTCAAGTCCATATCTCACCAATTTGGCTATAACTTAAAAAAACCTCCAAAGTTGTGAGATTTTTAGTACTTTGAACCTCAATTTAGACACAGTCAATTCTTTTATGACAAAATTGAAACAGAGTAAACACGCTTACATATTTAAATATAGATTTAAATAGAATAAATATATGCTAAAATTCATATTAAGATAAAATTAACAGTTATATAAAAAACTTTAATAAGTAGATAAGTACTATTAAATTTCACTAAATTTCTTTTTCAGCCATATAAGTACATTACATTTTTATATAAACTGGCTTCAGAGGATAAGTTTTAACCTTTTTCAGAAAATGAGATTGAAAGCATGCCATTTTAATCACAACTTGAAAATTTACAAAGGTTAGTTAAAAATGTCTAAGCAGTTAATCAAAACAGAATCATTGGGTAACTAAGGCTGGAAGGGACCTCAGGAGATCTCTAATCCAAACCTCTACCCAAAGTAGAGTCAGTCTGAAAATCTCCATGTGTAGCGATTGCACAACTTTAGCGGGTCCCTGCTCCAATACTTTACTTTCCGCACAGTGATTTTTTTTCCTTATGTTCAGCAAGACTGTCTCCTGATTCAGCACATGCCTGCTGCCTCTCACTCTCCTGTCATGCACCACCACTCTCATGCAATATATTAAAAAAATCACTTATATTTCACAGTAATTGCCTTCATCTAAAACATCTAAGCCACATTTTAAAACTCTTAACTGAAGAAACAGAGTGGTCTCAACCTCACTCTGTCCCAGCTGAAAAACCCATTCTTAAACCTCCTTTGTAGAAGCTCTTGTTTGCACCTGCAATTTCTTGCAGCCTGCTTTTGTGTTGGTGCACTTCCAGCAGTCACAAACCCATGGGTGGAAGGGGATCTAGGCATCTTTATGTTGCCTCTATCAGTCTGCTCACGACAGAGTCAGGCAACAGAAATGTCAAAAAAGTCCATTAATTCTTTGGATCACAACTGTTGTCATTAACAGTTGCTGGTGACTTATTAGCCCTGGATTTCCTAGTGAAAATAAGGACGTGTTAAAGTGGTGTTTATAACAGTTCATTCCTGTTGACACTACATGTCAAATATCATCAATGCAGCTGCAGCTGCCAACAGCTACAAAATGTGCTTCTAAAAAGGTAAGAAAATACTTTTCTGAGTTCTTTACACCATTCCTTATATACTGAAAACATCTCTTTGCTATCTTTATTTTCTCCTTTTCAGCATCTGTTAAATCAGAATTCACTTAAAGAAACATTTATTTCATTTTCCTCTCTTCTCTGTTCTTTTCTCTGTAACTCTTCTGATCTTGTTTGAAATGTCATCTTCTTATCTATAGTCAGTTGTGTTCTGTTTGATCTGACCTCATTTAGTGATCATAATAATTTCATATTTTGCCTTTCTCCACCATCCTTCAAAATAGGGTGAAATTCATAGCCAGACCTTTGTGGTAAGCCAATGTAAACTAGCATTGCCATATGTCTAACACAGTTCTGCAAAATAAAAGCCTGATTTGGGTTTAACTATTTTTTCCTGCTCACATCTAACTCACACTCTCTCCTTTTAACTGTGGCTATAACTGGGGACATCCCCAGTGGATTAGCTTAACATAACAGAAAGAAAATTTAGGATTTTCCTAGTGCTACTATTTTTAATAAATT
>NW_010972576.1:0-20919 GCF_000737465.1 Haliaeetus leucocephalus
TGGTGCTTAGTTGCTGGCTGGGGTTAAACCATGACATATACCAATAATGGGGGGAGAGGGGGGGTGTTAAATTTGTATGTAACTGATATGCTAGAGCCTAATTTTCAGGGAAAACAGAATAATTTCATATTAAATAATTTTTACTTCTCACTTTAATTAAAACTTTCTTTTTTAGAAGTATATGGATCTCTAATTAGAAATTAATTATGTCCCATTATTTTTAGTCAAGATTTCCATTAGAACAACATGGAAATGTCAGTTGCAATGTCTAAGCCTAAGCACATCAATGAGCAGGACAAGGGAAATTTGAGAAAGAACCTTCAGCACAAGTGAGGAATTCCATTGTCTGGGAGGACCTGAAGAAGAGGAACTGACCTGTCCTCACTCCTACAGAAAAGAATTAAGTCTCTCCAAAAAGGAAGAACTGGTAACAAAGTGAGAGAGGAGAAAATTAAGAAGGAACAGGAACAGGAAACTTTTTAGCAAGAAAAAGAAGAAGGAAAGCAACTATGTGCCCAGAACAGTAATAAAATTCTCAGCCTACAACTGGGTAAGAATTGCAAGATTAAATAGAGGGAGAAACAGAAAAAGAGCCTTTCATCTGTCCAGTCCACTGTGAACAGGAGGACAAATAATTTTTTTCACTTCTCCTTGCAATGGCTTTTATTTTCTTGAACTGTTAAGGTCTCCTTCACCCTTCTTTAGCCTAAACAAACTGAGTGTTTCCTGTCTTTCTGTATAAGTAATTATTTCTGCTCTCTTCTGCAGACTCTCCAAGTAGTCCATGGTTTTTTTTAAATGTGAGATTGCCAAAACCACTTGCAACACAACTTCTTTGTTTTTTCCCCAAAAGACAGGATAAGCTCCTCCCCTAGAAATGATTCACACCTCTGACCTGAGTCTTGAAGAAAATGTAAAGGTGAGATTAGATTCAACATGTTTACTCTGGTACATAAACATTGGATCCATTTTGCTGAGCATTACGTGGACAAATGTATTTTGCATTTCCTTGTCATAAGCCCTGCCTCTTGCCTTGGAGGGGAGATGGCAGGAAAGGACAGCCAAAGGACATTCACAGGGAAAAGGAGGTTGAAACCTCTTCTTCTGTTGAACACTTTCCCATTTTCTTTAGACTCTCTCACAGCTTTTCTCAGAAAGATTCATTAAAACCAGAATCTAGTTCAGTAATCAGTTAAGTGCTTTCCTCACATTATATGCCAGGTATTAGTATTTCATAGAACAACAAGTTTTGTCTACTTATTTACACACTGTGGTTCCTGACCGCTGAAGGTTTTGACACAAGCAGACTAAAACATTATTGTAATCCTGTAAACTTAATCCATTTTGTGCTGAAGATTAACTGTATTACATTTTAATCACAGCAAGGAAATGCATGTAAAATTAGAGTCTGAAAGAGAGAGGCTTAAAATGTTCTCATATTCTTATCACTGCTTTAAAGTATGTATCGTCAGGGGACTGGATCCTACTCTAGGTACCACCTTCAGCACCTCGCACATGCCATCTTCAAACCAGCCAAACAAGATTCTTTATGGGACATTTTGCTTAACTGTACAGTGGGACTATATTCCCCAGCCATCCTTGAAGAGCACGTGAGATACAAAGATTAAAGTAAGTGCTTGGTACAATTATAATAAAGAAAAATATCTACCACAGCCTTAATGAAAAAAGAGAAAGCAAAGACATGCCAGTCCAAAGCCCATGTTTCACATGTGTATGCTTCTCTGTGAAACTCTTCCAACTGTTCCTAAGGACACACATGTAGTCCTTATGCATAACACAGCCTGACATGCAAAAGCTTGTATTCAAATCAATACTGCTGAGTTCATACAAGGCCAGAGATAGTTTTTAATGATTAGAAGAGTTGCTAAGATATTAAGGCTACAAAATAAAGTATTTTTTGATTCTTTCCAAAGTCTTCCTTAATTGTAAGGAAAAAAATCTAGCTTTTAATAAGTGCTACAAAGTATGTGATGGATACATTAAGAAAACCAAGAAAATTTGAAGTAATTTAATTCAGATTTTGAGCTACTATTCCTGTCCAACTACTGCAGAAAATTACCTCTCTATACTGGTACCCAGTCAGGATAACGGTAGCCTGTGCCTTCCATTCAAGTTGTACTAGAGGATATACAGACTGATTCTGCACCTCTATTTTATATTCCTTTTTTTTTTTTTTTTTTGAGAAAACTTTGTATTTTCTCAATGGTTTATCACAATAATAGTTACCATTAACAGAAAAAATACATAGTATTAGCTATGAAAAACATGGCTTTGCTGTCAGTTGGACAGTTTGGATTCTGTATAAGTCTTCAAACAGAGTAATGTTACAGGATTTTTTATCAGCTTTTAGCAGGATTTTGCAAATTGTAACTTGCGTGAAAAGACCCTTATCTACACAGTTCCACTGAGGCCCAAGGATCTGCCCTCCTTATTCCAGGTAACACATAAGGGCTATAAAGCATCTTCTTATGCATGCCAGGTACAAATAGTTATTAGAACAAATGATGAGCTGAGCAATTTCAGCACAAGGAAAAAAGGAACTAGACCAGACCCAATCTGAAAAGTAAATCATTAACACAAGCACTTTCTGTAGGTGAACATTTCATTCTCTGACTAGCTGAATTCTGATTCTTAAAATCAACACAGCAGAGCAGAGGGTGTCGTGATAATGACACTGTTTACTTACGTTATAATCATACTTATTCACATATGATTAATGACTAAGTATACAGTGAATCTATAAAACCCGAGGACGTACAGTACCAAGCAGTGTTCCTGCCTCATTGTTACCTTGAAGCCTAATGTACTTCGTATCAGTTTGATTGGATGGTTTCTCTCAATTCTCCAAAACAGAATAAGAGTTAACTGTAACAATTTAGTTTACTGAACTGTTAATTTTATTCTAGGAAAGCTACTATTTTCATCTCAACAGAAGTTGAAGACTTGTATCAAAATGTATTGTGGAGATTATGTGAGTATAACAATCTGTTCTCTGAAATCTTTCAAAACTTTTCATTGCTCTTGAGTTGTCATCACAGAGGTTGGGACCCATTTCCTTCCACTGGTAGAAATTAATCTCAGGTGAAGTTAATTTATTTGTGACTTGGGTCTAATTCTGGGGTTACTTACAGTGTATATGAAGTGTCTGAAATGAAGATTAAAATACAAAGAATTGTCAGTTCTTGTCTCATGAATTTAGACCTTTTAAGACAAAATAATTTGTCTTTTATCTCTTTCTGAGACTCTATTTGTGGGTTTTCTATACTTGCACTTAGCTGTTACACAAGATACAAAATTTCATACTATCACCTAACTATTAAAAATAAAAATGTGAGTTGTTCAGAAGATACCAATTCATGGCACTGTTTTGGTGGGTTTATATTTTCGCAAGACAGTCTGTAACTGCATAAAGTAACTGAATACCTTTATCATTTATGAACTTTCTTTTTGTTCACAACGTGAAAAATATTTTAAAGCAAAGAAATGCTACCTCTACAAGGGCCATAACACAGGAAAAGCTATCAATTATTGTTCCCCATCAATAAATTGTAGCAATATATTAAATGGCTTCATTAACGCTCTTCAAGAAAATAAAAGTTCATACTGCAATTCTAAATCTCCATTCTGAAAGCTACTATAGTTATTATTTCATGACAGCAAAATATGAAATTGCTTTCTGCATTTGGCATACTGATAATTATGTTCACTAAGGACTTTCTTTTAATTACTCTTAATAGGAATAATGATTCATTCCTCTCAAATGCTTTTTGCATGTGCATTCCCAATAAATTTACAGATCAATATAGAATTTTCTAAAGGATGAACATTTTTTCCTTATTTTATTTGAAAGTATAATTGCACGAATTATTCCAGTCTCATCAGTAAAGTATTTCTTCCTATAAAATTATATTGCATATATTTGTTTTTCTAAAGTAATAGGTATTGAATGGATTTTACTAATGTGTTTGGTCTTCTGCAGTTTGGGATCTTGCATTCTTTACCACACCAGTTAAGAACTGCAAAGGGATTTTCTTCTTTGTTTCTTATTTTCTCTTTTAATTACTATGTTATTAATCTATTCCTGATAATTAAAGGAAGACAGGAAGAATAACTTCATCTAACAAAGCTAGTAGATCCATTTCAGTTGGAGAAGTCAGGAAGTTCAGTTTCTTTTCTTCTACTAATTTATTGAGATCAATTGTATTTAAATTATTGACACTGCATCTACATATAGTATGTTGCCTGATATTAATGGTAGTACATTATAAAACAACTTATAGAAGAAATTCTTTTGCTTTTAAGTCATTAAAATTTGTAATTATGATATTTGTAATAATATTGCAATAGTTTGATAGTATTATAAAAAAAATCAAATAGATTACACATTAATTCTTAACGGTGGGAGATGTTTACACCAGCTATTTTAGGCTTACTTTAATGTAATCATTGTGCATTAGTCAGCCTTTAGGACCGCTTGAGCAGAGAAGGAACTTAAGTTTCTAATTTTGATCCTCTGAATTGCACCAAAATACTCCAAAATAAATGGTATAAATATCATTTCTCTATTCCCTCTGCTTCTAAACATATAAAGACACACTGATGAGCCCTTTTTTTTTGTAATCACAGAAGTAAGAGAGCAGAGAAGCAACTGTAGACAGTGGGGTGCATATTGGTCTCAGGAAAGACATCAAAACCTGACTACAGGCTTTCTCTGGAAAGTATTGTGATGGATTCTCAGGTTGGGTAAATTTTTATTGTTTATTCTCATTTCCATGTGTTGTGGGGTGCAGAAGGGAGAGAAATTAGAGGTTTGTATGAACTAGCTCACTGGATCCTAACCAGTGGAGCAGACTTCCCTGCTGAGGTATCCAGACCGAATGGGGACATGTAGTGCAGAGCCCACGCAAACATTCTCCCCTGGATGTCTGCTGGTTCAAGATAAAGTTGGTCATGGAGCAGTGGCAGCTTTCTCAGATGAGATTCAGCAACAAAACAGCAGAAAAATCACTCTTTCTAGCAAATCATAAGCAAGAAAGCAGGGCTTACACAGGACTGACTGGTGAGGCTGCCACATTAATTTCTTTCTTGTTTACTCTTCCTAAACACAACCTTAGATTGAGAACATGTCTTAAAAGCACACTTTAGACTGAAAGATATTTTTCAAGGAATCCTAAAACATCAATATACCTTTAATTCAGGAAGCATAAGAAACATGAAAAAAGAATTGGAAGGATTACTTTCAAAATTTCCTTGGTTCTTCAAGATTATCTCATTTATATTTTATGTTACTCATATTAGTAATTACATATGTTATATATGAACAACTGGATAGGATAGAGTCCCCCAAGATCAAGAATGAGGTGTAAAAAATGTTAACAGCAGCAGTTCTGCCAGATTCAGCAATGCAGGGCGACATCATTATCAGATTACATACAGAAAATGGCTCCCAACAGTACCACAGAGGTAAAACTACCAGAAATTAGATAAGATGACATCTGTGACCTCTCTAAAATGCATATACAGGGAAAGATGGGAGGCTTTGGAGAAAGAATTTTCTATGTTTAAAAGTACCCTTTCCGTTACTGTATCATATATTATTCAAATGAAGTGTAACACATATGATAAACTCACAGTAAATCAAAATACTCATGAAATTTTTATTTAATAAAGTTGCACACAAAAGATATCTCTGCAAAAGTATAGCTAGCTCATAGCATGTAGTTAGGTAATAAAGCAAGCATTTTATTTTAGTAGATATTCCCTATGGGAAACATTCAGACTAAGGAGTCTGACTTTGACTGTTATCAGCAGAATGACTTACTGAACAAATATTATTAGAAGGTTGTTCATACTTTAGATTGCTTTTTCCATCACAAGACTGAACTGCCTGAAGTTTACACATCATAATTTGATAAAAGCAGCCTCAGCTTTTACTGATACTTTTGTTGAACTGCTTATGGCTTTGGTCAGGAAAAACTCTAACTTCCTTGCTCTCGCACAGAAGGAAGGTGGAGTGCAATTATCATTTTTCAGACTTACTACAAATTTGACAGTCCCTTTCCAATCTCTTTTGTTGTTTTGATTCATTCCACTAACACCACACTAGGCTTTTCTGTCTGCACAGCTGTTTTGGAGTCAGTTCCTTTCAAAAGACTTAAATGCACATGGGCGAACACACAGAGATATGTATGAAGTGACCACCTCTGTGGAACAGATCTGTGTTTTTGTAAGTGAGGGCATCTTGATGTCAGAAAGAGGATTAAAATCCTTAAAGTCAAAAATCACCAAATCACCCCTGGAGATTTGTTTCGCTTACCTTTAGGTGCTTGGATACTTTGTGAGGAAAAAGCAAAATATTGTTGATTTTCTTCCTTCTGAATAATAGATATCCTTTTCGTTAGGAAGCTTCAGAAGAAAGAAAGTATGAAAAACATTTCTCCATGCTCACATACAGCATCTGGTCTAAACTAACGCATAAAAAGGCCAAATTGCTCTCAGAAATAACTTTCCTCAGCTGCCCTTTGAGGGCATTTTCTTTCTAATGTAGAAAGCCCTGCCATGCTGAATACTATGCTTGGAAAGAGTGCTCCACCAAAATGGTGCATATGTGATGAGGGATGCTAGAATCCAGATATCAAAATCAAAACAGTCTTTTAAATTGTGGAATTCTTCATGTTCTTTCAGTGACCATACCAGGCATTTTCCCCCCAGTTTCTTCAGAAAATTTGGCTCTATTTCTGTGTATTTGTCCCTACCATCTGTCCTGACCAGTAACTTTGAACTTGATAGTGAATTTCTATCATATTTGGCAGAGGAATGGCAATCTCTTCTGCAGTTTTGGGAAAACAATGCTCAATGGAGGTGAGGGAACCAAATTCTTTTTCCAGTTAAAAAAATACAGCAGTTTAAACTCAACAGTCATTTATTCTGTTGGCCTAGCATTAGCCAAGCACTACATGCATACTTTGGACTCAGTCACAGGACAAACCATCTTTTACTTAGCCAGTGGCTGACTTGGAAAGGACCTGATAGATTGCAAATGTAGATGGAGATTCAAGGAACAAGGAGGGGAAATTAACTGCTGGTTTTGTGGCTGGAGGAAGTAGGAATACAGAGTCAAAAGAATCTGGAAGAAACCAGTTACTAGCTGCAGTGCTCACAGAACAACTTGTATCACAAAACAATGTATTTCAAAACAATACACCATCCTAATATCCACAAAATCCACATCCTTGCACCCAAACTGAGTAACTGAATGTGACATTGTTTGGCCAGCAAAACACCCATGTATGCACTTGTGAGGATGGATACTTTTGAGTGCAGACAACTCGAAGGAAAATTTAGTGTTACTGTATCCTGTCCATTGTACCTAATGAATATATCTAAACATATGAAAATCTGGAAAGAGCCACAGAAGAATGCATGAGTTTTCACAAGGTTCATTATGAAGACTGTGGGAACATGCAGTGTATTAGCGTCATGGTTTAACCCCAGCCAGCAACTAAGCACCACGCAGCCGCTCACTCACTCCCCCCCCATCCAGTGGGATGGGGGAGAAAATCAGAAAAAAAAGAAGTAAAACTCCTGGGTTGAGATAAGAACAGTTTAATAGAACAGAAAAGAAGAAACTAATAATGATAATGATAACACTAATAAAATGACAAGAGTAATAATAAAAGGATTGGAATGTACAAATGATGTGCAGGGCAATTGCCCACCACCTGCCGATCAATACCCAGTTAGTCCCTGAGCAGCGATTCCCCCTGCCCCCACTCCCCCCAGTTCCTATACTAGATGTGACGTCACACGGTATGAATACCCCTTTGGCCAGTTTGGGTCAGGTGCCCTGGCTGTGTCCTGTGCCAACTTCTTGTGCCCCTCCAGCCTTCTTGCTGGCTGGGCATCAGAAGCTGAAAAATCCTTGACTTGAGACTAAACACTACTGAGCAACAACTGAAAACATCAGTGTGTTATCAACGTTCTTCTCATACTGAACCCAAAACCATAGCACTGTACCAGCTACTAGGAAGACAATTAACTCTATCCCAGCTGAAACCAGGACAGTATAATAAGTTTCAGATATTGCTCTGAAGTCTCTTCAGATAATCGAAATGTGGACTCTAACAAACACATTTGTACTGCTGTTTTTGTCCAATATTACTGCAGTGGCAAGCAGTAATGTGTTAAAAGCAGGGCACTTTGTGCTGCTGAACATGCAGTTTATGTGGTGGAAAGGAAATGAATATGACCAGAGCTGGTGGAATTGCTAGAACTCACCATAGCAGAGAATGCATGAGGACACAACAGAGGTCAAGAATCATAGAATCATAGAGTCGTTTCGGTTGGAAAAGACCTTTGAGATCATCAAGTCCAACCATCAACCATGCCAACTAAACCATGTCCTGAAGAGCCTTGTCTACGCACTTTTTGAATACCTTCAGGGATGGTGACTCAGCCACTTCCCTGGGCAGCCTGTTCCAATGCCTGACAAAAAAAGAAGTGGTGGAAAGGTAATCTCTAGCTCTAGTGCAATAGTAATAGTCTTGGGCATTTGAAAAATGTGGCAATGGGAATTACACTCACTGTAGGAGTTTATAATCATGTAGAATCTTACTCACCATGCTTAAATGAAGTATTTGGTGGTAAATACCTTAACGCAATGAATCACCGTAGGATCTATGAGTCAAATGTAGCTTTCGCAACTCCCAAGTCTGTATTTGTATTACAAAAGAAATTTGAGCACTTATCTACCTGCCAATTCCCCTTAGGGTTGCCAGGGCCAAATTCTGCCCTCTTTCTGAGAAGAGCTCTGAGCACGATATGTGTATGCAGGAGGCAATACCAAACACTTTGAGGACTGTTGAGCTGGTAATCTGCACCTTGGAAGGGTGACCACCAGCTGCCATTTGGGATATAGCCATTGACAGAAGGCTGACCACATGAAGCGATGGAGGCTTTTAAAGAAGAGAATAGGGTTTGAATGAGACTGGGTAATGAAAGGTGTAGTGGGCATAGCTTTCTAGAAACAGCAGAAGCATGATTACTTAGTGAGTGTAAAATTCTGTTTTCACCATTGTGTCAATATAATTTAGAATTGCAGTTTCTGGTGGTTCATCAGTAGAAGAAGGTGGAAAGAGTCTTGGGCCTATAGAGCACTTCCCAGTCCTGAGTGTCACTGATTTGGATACTGGGGAACTATGCTAGGTTTGCACTGATGTGTCTGCCTTTCTGGAACAGCCCTAGCTCAGACTGCTATACTGTAAAGTACTCCTAAGTAGTATAATAATTGTACTGAAGTAGTAGTTGCTCAGGGTTCTACTTTGGCAACAGCTAATAGGTTATTTGTTAAAATATTTGCATACTGGCCACCCAAAACAAAACACTGACACATTTGTGGCAAAGCTCTAATCCTCCAAATTACCAACTTCACCACTATCAGAGGTGCCTTCATTTTTAAGTATCAGTGATAGATTATTTAAACCTAGAGGAGATGCAGAACACCTTCCTTTAATTTCTCCAGGTGCTTACTGTTTCCCACAAAAAACTGCAGGCTTTTTCCACAATACAAACCATAAAGCCCCACAGCGCACGTTTGGTGACATCCTTTCGTGCCACCACAAGCCGTGAGGTGGCTACAAGTCTCCTGAGCTGGGAGGTAGAGCGAACCCCATCACAGCCACTATTCATGGTTTTGGTGCCCCAGAAGGAGCTGCTGAAAGCAGAGGGCCAGTGGATCTTCTCTCTTTCCTCTTCCCTTTTTCTTCTTCCCAACCTGCCATGCCAAGACAGAGATAAGACCAACAAGCATGTTCAGCTCTTCTTTGAATCTCAGATGATGTGCTACAGGGAAGATTTATTTGGGAGGAGTTAGGGATTGCACCAGCAGCTTCTTAGGCAATATTTGTTCTCTGGGGCAGATGTGCTCTCTAGCACCCCTGGTCATCCGGGTGCCCTGATTATGCATACTGGGTGAGTACCCATTTAAACTAGACATAAGGGCTGAAGGAGCAAAACATGCTTGATTTTTGTTCCAATATGAAGCTAGGGTGTGGTAAGGATACTTGCCTCTACTTGGGAGCTGGGCAGGGCCACAAGAATTTGAGATGTCAATGTCACATGGGCTTAGCTGCCTACCAGGTTACCAGTGGTAACCAGGTAGCTAAGCCTTTTTGTAGATTGGGACCCTGAAGTTTATTGAGTAATCCACAAGTTAGACTTTGGAAGGTTCAGAGTTTTTTATTTTGAACAGATGTTTTCATTTACAATATATCTTGTGCGGTATTACAGGACTAGCCATGTGAGACTGGGAAGGGAAAGGAACTGCAGGAAAGTTACAGAACTGAAAAGAGACTCCAGATTTTTATGACCTCTAAACCCAGAGAGGATCTAGGTGACTTCTCTTGGGACAAGCATAATTCCTTTAAAAAAGGACAATCTTTCAGCGTATCAAAAGCACAGATCCCTGATTTAAGAGAAAGTACTAAAATTAAAGAAGAAGAATAATTTAAAGAAATATCAAACACGCACAAAATAATTTGTTTCTATGAGAAGCAGTTAAAGACTTTTTGAGTGCAGTGAAAGGACTGGCGGGTTCTGGCAGTCTGTGTGCAGTAGATTGCAGTTCTGGTGGATGAGATCCCCCTCTAGCTCTACTGCCTCGCACTGCCTCCCCGCCCCCCGGTTTGATCCCTCGAATGTTTTCTATATGCTCCTCTCAAATGTGCTTCATTTAATCTACTGTTAGGCAAGGGAGGGTGAACATGAATATATACAGTTGTCACTGTATTTGTGATTTTTATCTTACACTATAGACTTTTTCTGCCACTGTAATTGCATTCATTTACAGGGTTTTTAGAGCTCTTCCATGTTTTAACCTAACCTAACCTGAACGGCTATGTTTATGGCAGATATGTGCTCCTGGTTTCCTAGGGTTCTCATCACTTGGTTTGGGGAACTGCTTGGAGCATGCTCTTCTCAAAAAGCAGTCTTGGCTTCTTCCCATGGAAGAATGTATCATTTTAATTATTATTTGGATGTATTACTTAGATATATTTTCCTAATTTCATGCTGTGTTCTCCTATAAAGTTATTCTTGTTTTGTGACACAGTGCTAGTGTTTGTGGGTAACCCGTGTGTTTTAAGGGTGTAAAAAGTGTTTCTGCAAATTTGTATTTAGGAATGCAAGCAGTTGATCTGAATTCATTTTAAGGAAGATTTCTCACTCTTTGGACCACACTTCCACTGACAAGTTTACATGTGTTTCTAAAATTCCTATAACTGTTTTCCTGAACCTTGAGAAAGTATTAAAGCAAACATCTGTACACATGTGGTATTTTTAACACCTGTGTTAATGAAGGACTCAACATTTACATTCTCAAAGCTTGGTAGCTAAATGAAAAATAACTGTATGTTTCCAGCCAAGAAAAACTTTTCATTAAAAACCTATTAAAGCTGTATAAATGTATTTCAGCAGAATTCTGACACTTTTGGACTGGTTGTATTTGAATCACCATAGATGCATTTTTTAAAAGTTTCACAGTTTAAAAATTGGAATGAATGCAATAAAAAAAAATTAACAATGACAGTGATTAACCTAATACTGCAAGGAAAATCATGTTATTTCAAAATATTTAAGTACCATGGAAGGAATTTTTCACTATAATAAAACTTCCCAATTATTTGCTCAAAAAAAGGGAAAAGGAGGCAGCCAAGCATAATTAATAGTGTTAGCATGTAACTTTAATAGCAATGTGTAAATGCCAGTAGGATGAGTATCTGACCTTGGTATTGTCTTCCTACAGACATTTAACTTTCACTATGTGCGTGTTTCTGGGAAGCAGATGGTCTATGCCAAACAAGCAAAATACATATTTCTTGAGTCTCCATTATTACCATGGCAACTGGTAATTGGTATTAAGAATTATTTCACTTACAAACTGAGCTGATTTTTATCCTTGTACACAGAAGATGTTTTGTTTACAGAAGTTAGTTTAAAATGTTTAGTCATGAATAGCATAGTAAGCTGTGCAATACAGATGGAGGGAAATTTCATTGTAATTGTTTTCATGACTTTAAATACAATACATATTTGTCAAACAAATGCATAGCACTTATATTGCCTCAAAGGTTGAGTATACAATAAAACCATTCTGCTTTGTCTAATTTATTATTCCTTTATTTGAAGGTTGTTTTTTTTTTTTTTGCATTTGATAGTTTATGTCTAATCCTGTTTCCCTTGTTTATCCCTCAACTATTGTATTTCCTAAGATTACAGTAAAACTGAGCAAAAGATTAATGAGTGAAAAGTATAGACATTCAAATGAGCAAATTAAAGGCAAGGCATTTTCACAACCATAGTTATTTACAGGCTGTATCTCATGCTGAGCTGTATACTGCATATTTTACCACTGCTTAGTGAATTATCCTGAAATTTGGGAAAGTTTTTATCAACTTCAGGCTTTGTTGAATATGAAGCTTAAAGGATCATTTGCTTGAGTAAAAACTGTGTGATTAACTTCATAATTCCCTTTTCCTATCAATGCCTTACTTCAGAGAAGTATCTACTAACCGTTCATGTCTGTAGCACTTTATATTCAATAATTATGTTTAACATCTTGATTTATTGTATGCTGTCCCCAGAAAACTAATATAATTTTCTTATTTTCCAAATGAAGGAAATCATGATTAAGTGATTTGTATAATGTCACCTAGGAGGCCAGTAGCAGAGCTGGTAGCAGGTGTCAAAGCTTTCAGACCTTTTAGTAAAAACACTCTCCTATGGTTAGCACAGATTCCCATTTACAGGAAGACTCTCAGAAATGCCGGTCTAGTGAAAACAATCTTGTACGGTGATGGGCTGACGGAAGTATATCCCAGTAAGGCTATCTCAGGAGAGTGAGACTAATGATCAGGCATAAATACCACATAGTCTAGTTGGTGTAAACTAGACTAGCTTTTATTTGCTGCTGAGTGCGAGGGCTTATTAACTCAGGCTGAATGCAGTGCCAACAGCTTTGTACTGCTTTTGGGATGTGCAGTTATACATACCCACTTTGTGTATGTGCTACACTGGGGATCTCTGTGCCATGATCTGTTGTGTGATGTGCCCAGCTTTCTTGCTTTTTTCTTGTCTAGCCATGGTTCAAACGATTGTCTACTGTCCATTTGAGTAGGTGTGCACATGTCTACACTTAGGTCCTATGATGGCATGTCTCTGAATTACACTTCATGTATAATAATGTAAACAGCAGAATGCATGTAGTTTGCAAAGATATGATTGCCATGGAAATTGAAACGAACTATATTGTGAAAAAGCAGATGAAAGAACTTGCATAGGAATTTAAAGAGAAACTTAGTAAACAGAGCTGTACTTTGAGGCATAAGGAGCCCTTGCAAGGGTCCATATAAAAAAAGGCATCGCATATGCTTCTCTCACCCTTAAAATGTATGAAGATGCTTTCTTTTAACTTTGCCCTAGGAGTTCTTCTCTTAGCAATTTCCCTCCAGTCATTTCTCTTTGATAGCTCATAAGGCTATAGTAATTAGCATTTATAAGAAAAAAAAAAAGCTTTAAATATGTTCACCATAGGAAGGAAATATTTGTATCGACTAAGACAGATTTCTGTTGACCTAGAAAAACTGGCTGTAGTCCAGTACTACATGAACTATTTCTTTATTTTGACTTATTTTTTTTTAATGAATGTTAGGCTGTTCAAAATGTGGTTGGGCAGGAGAATTGGGGTGTTTTGTGAAGAGAATTAGTTTATGGCTGAGGCGAATGTAAACTTACAGAATATAGTGAATCTATGATATTTTCAGGATGTTACGTAGTGAGGTAGTAGAAATACGGGTGAGTGGAAATGAGTCCTCCTAGGAGTTGTTTTCTTATGCTTAAGCAGAATTGTTCTGAATACTACTTAAAACATTCTCCTGGATGTTTTGCATAGTGTTCAAAAATGCCTTTTTATTAATTTCAACAAAATCCACTTTTGCTAGAGAGCCATAACAGAGGAGGAGGGTATTCCTTTGAGGAACTATACACAGAAAGGACAAAGAAATAGGGAGGTGCCATAAATCACATAATTATCCCAGCAGTAAGGTTCCTAAAGCTGCTGCCTAAAATATTATTGCAAAATGAAAAGCAAACAGTCACCACATTTCTTCACTAGTAATTCGTGTAGATGGCAGCAATGTTTCATAGCATTCTTGGTACAATGGTGTTCCAGTTTAAAATTAATATAGTTCTCTGGAAATACAGCTGTATGAGGATGAACTCTCGGTTCTGATTAACACAGTATTTTATTACTAACTTTATTAGTTTCATGGCAGATAAATCATACAGACATGTAATCTATCCAATAACAGTTTCAAAATAAATCAGATAATTATAAATACAGAATTTAATGCAAGCACTTCAATGACTTGATAAGTTTTATGAAGAACATTTAAGGATTACTTTATGTATACAACGAAATGCTCACTATGCTCCCATAGACAGCACATTACATTTTTAATGAAATATATATAAATAAAATACAAAATATAGTGAATTTAGGCAATTTGTTAAGCCCAGCTGTATTTGGAAGATGTAGCTGTAACTTTCTACATTGATGCCTGGTTTAAATATTTTAAGTTTTGTCATGTGTTGTAAGTTATACCAAAACCAGCGTATACAATGAATCAGTGGTTATAGACCACTGATTTACACAGATGCTTGTAGAAAACGTAATGAATGTATGATTTCTTGTATGTTAAGCTGTCAAATTACAGTGTTGTTTCCTTTATGTAAGCACTTAATTTTGCAGAGGATAGAACATTTCTCTACTGCATGCTTGTGCTGATAATGGATGTTGCTCATCTTCCATGCAAGCTCTCAGAAAGAATCAAAGTGGCTGTGGGTGTGTACGTGGGGCAACTACAATTTATCTGGAGAGTGTAGCTTATTTGTGAGCTTTTGTTTCTTTCGAGGAACTTTTCTGTTGTGACGACATGCTTAAATCCGTTAGCACGTCTCCTACCATAAAGACTGAGAAACACAATTAGCAAGTTGTTTACAGCAGAGCTGCAACTGCTGTGACTAAAGTGTTATTGATAGAGTGAATCAACTTGTGTGAGAATTGTTTTCCAAAGATGAGTTTAATAAAGGTTTGATATGATGCTATAACTTAGCCTTGATTAGGTGCAATGTAAGGCTCAATATTATTGCTTCACTGTCAAATTACTTCACATAAAAGTGACATGATATTTTGCCTACGTTATTCCAGACAGTTAAGCCTGTTCTTACCACTTTTAATCCTGAGCGGTTTCACTAGCCTTAGAGCCGAGAAGCTGCTTGATGCTAAGCACTGTTGAAATTTCATTTATTTGGATGCCTGAATCTGAAGGAAGGAATGATAATAACTTCCATATTTTAGGTAGAACAATTTTCTGCTTGGGGGTGAAGTCAAAAGGACATAAGTGAATTGTGGTGCGTGCAGCAGAAGAAAGAGTAAAATTAATGCTGCCTCTTTAATAGCCTAGCGCCAGTCATCTGTTTTTTAAAATCTTTGCCAATGCTGATAGTCATAACTCATGCATAAACAGGAGTTGATTTTATCTGGCTTGTGCATTTTGTGTGTGTGTGTGTTCTCCTGGTTGCCCTAGTAACTGGAGTAAGGTTGGCACTAGCATATGCACTTTCATCTGAAAAAATAATATTTATGTATACTATGCCTAAGGAGGAAAGCTTAGAGACATAGCCAATAACATAAGCCTAACTTTCCAATAAAAAGTAAGAATCATCTTAAACCCCTCCCCAGTGTTAAGAACATGGCTCTTTGATAATTTGAGGTTATGATTTCTATATTTTGGTCATCATTTTCAGCATTGTGAGAAATGATTGATAAAACTCCAAAATGGACTTTGGGGTGCCTGGTTTGTGTTCTTAGATATGCAGTCAATGGGCTGAGGCCCCATGGGAAAGTTAGCTTACCTGTCTGGGCCTCTATCTTCCCTCTGTAAGTGGGTATAATGATGCCTTTTATAAAGTTACTTAGATGCTGTTCATGAAGAGCATTAAGTAAGAACTGATATGCACATATGGCTTTCTCTTGTATGCAATATATTATCCTGTGAGTATAAATAACTTACAAAGCAGGAGGTAGGAAAGACTACATTAGGCTGAAAATAAACAGGATGAGCTCAATTTCCAGTACCTCCATGGCAAGGAAGATATGAGTCCTGTTTCTTTTATTGTTGAGAGGCAAATGAAAACTACATTTATGATCGGTCTGATCTCCATACTGAAAGATCACCATTAATTTTGCACACACATTCAAAGGCAGTGTAGCCTCCAGTCTACAGAATTTAGGTATATCCAAACAAAATTTTCATTGTCCCTTCCCCATTGTATGTAGAATCTTATTTTTAAGCCTGAGGATGAATGCAACTATACAGAGTTTTCATTGTATAGAAACTTGTGCAACCTGGATTACACTTCCTTCTCATTCTTTTCAAGCTTATTACATTTACCAAAATTGCTTATATGTTCCTGCAGTATTTAGGTACTCAAATTAACATCTCTCCACAGAAAGTAGCCATTACTGCATGATGCTGGGAAACCGATTTGTCAGATCTATTTAATCAATATTTTATAGTTATTCCTTTACACTTACTCTCTTTTAAGGATTTTTAAAAAAAAAATACACAAATCCTTTTGCTTATCTAGCAATAAGAGACCTATCCAGTAACACTGTCTTTGCCTTTTGTTGATGTTGTGCAAAATCTCTAATTAATGTTCCCATCAGTAACCTCAGTAGCATTCAGTCCAAGTTCTGCAAAAATCTGTCATCAAAACTGTAGTCAGTGAATCTTTTTTCTCTGTTCTGCCTTTTTCTCTTTTCTATTGCATACTGCTACAAAAAGTTGTACAGATGACTCATGTAAACATTGCAGATGTTTGCCTTGAATACTATAGTCTATGTTTTTGATTCAATATCTGTGCAACATTTTTCTCATCACTGACTGATTGACTAAAGATTTCACAGAAGAGGCTATAATTTGAATACAGCCTTGTGTTTACACTCATGATAGCTGTTTATCTTTGAAACTGAAATACCCAAAACTTTGATTACAGATGTTTCCATGTTTCTCTGGCCCTAACATATGTCAGAGTCACACATTGACTTCCCTTGGTGAAGTATGAAAGCCGGGTAGGACACAAAAGAGTGCCTTTGTATCCTTCAAGAACACTCCTACTTTTCACCATGTAGTGGGTTTAGTCATTCCAGTTGATGAGGAAACAAGTTGTGAGAAGACTGTGAGCCTCTGCACCTTTGTGCCAGTGGCTAAGGTTGGAGGTGATAGTAACAAGTGTGGACACAGGAGTGTTACTGGCTTAATGTATCTGCTGCAGTACTACCAAGCAGAAGCAGAAGCATTCAGAAGCATTCAGCTGGTATAAGTATTGTTAGATTTTAAAAAACAAAACCAAGATAATACTCATCTTGGTTTTGGCTGTTCCTCTAACATATGAGGACTAAGAATGTAATTTTGAGCTATGTGAGGGCTTTGAATAAGTAACATTGCTGTTGGGGTGCCTGCCTTAGCCACCTTCCCAGGTGCCCTTGCATAACAAGTATGAGGCTGTGCAAGTGGAACTAAATAATAATAAGGATAATGGTTCATCTAGCTTGAACGTGTCACTGAGGTTAAGTTGGCGTATGCCCTGCTTCAAAATACCTTCCATAAAGAAAAAAACATGGGTCATCATCATAGGAGACTCCCTTCTGAAGAGAATAGAAAGCCAAATATGCAGACTGGACCCACCTCTTAGGAAGTCTGCTGCCTCCCTGGGGCCTGGGTTAGAGATATGAAGAGAAAGCTTCCTACCCTGGTGTGGCCCTCAGATTATGATCCATTACTGATTTTTCAGGTAGGCAGTGATGAAGTTGCAACAAAAAGTCCGAGGGCAATCAAGAGAGACCTCAGGGCCTTGGGGCGACTGGTTAAGGGATCAGGAGCACAAGTAGTGTTCTTTTCTGTTGTTCCAGTTGCAGGGAGTGATGAGGGAAGAAACAGGAAGAACCAGCAGATCAATACCTGGCTCCGAGCCTGGTGTCACCAGCAGGATTTTGTTTTTTTTGATCATGGGTCAGCTTATGTGACACCAGGCCTGCTGGCAGCAGACAGGGTACACCTGCCTCAAAGGGGGAAAAGGATCTTTGCCCAGGAGTTAGCAGAGCTTATTAAAAGAGCTTTAAACTAGATTCGAAGGGCAAAAGGGATAAAACCAGGCTCACTGGTGATAAGCCTGGGGGCGGCATGCCAATGTTTGAGGAACAGTGTGCTAGCAAGGTCCTTTGGTCTGCTGTCTCGGTGGAGGTGAGGGATGGAGATCCATGTGGCAGCAAAGATGCAAGGGTTATTGATGATTAGCAGCAATGGATTAGAAGCAACGGCATCGCCTGAGAATGGTCGTGTAGGAATTAGGGCTTCTCCCCCCAGAAGGGTGGCGGGATCAATAGCCCAACTGAAGTGCATCTACACCAATGCATGCAGTGTGGGCAACAAACAAGAAGAGCTGGAAACCATCGTGCAGCAGGAAAACTATGATATAGTGGCCATCACAGAAACATGGTGGGATGACTCAATAGCTATAAACTCTTCAGAAGGAATAGGCAAGGAAGGAGAGGCAGTGGGGCAGCCCTGTGTGTTAGGGAGTGTTTTGATTGTCTAGAGCTTGATGATGGTGATGATAGGGTTGGGAGTTTATGGGGAAGAATCAGGGGGAAGGCCAACAAGGCAGATATTGTGCTGGGAGTCTGTTATAGACCACCCAACCAGGATGAAGGGGCAGAAGAAATATTCTATAGGCAGCTGGGAGAAGTCTCACAATTGCTAGCCCTTGTTCTCATGGGGGACTTCAACTTTCCAGATGTCTGCTGGAAAGACAATACAGCAGAGAAGAAACAGTCTAGGAGGTTCGTGGAGCATGTGGAAGATAACTCCCTGACACAGCTGGTGAGTGAGCCAGCTAGGGAAGGCGCCCTGCTGGGCCTGTTTTCGTGAACAGAGAAGGACTTCTGGGTGATGTGATTGTTGGAGGCTGTCTTGGGCATAGCAATCCTGAAATGTTAGAGTTTTTGATTCTTGGTGAAGTAGGGAGGGGGGTCGGCAGAACTGTGACCTTGGACTTCCAGAGGGCAGGCTTTGGCCTGTTTAGGAGGCTGCTTGAGAGAGTCCCTTGGGAGGCAGTCCTGAAGGGCAAAGGAGTCCAGGAAGGCTGGACATTCTTCAGGAAGGAAATCTTAAAGGTGCAGGAGCAGGCTGTCCCCATGTGCTGAAAGATGAGCCAGCAGGGAAAAAGATCAGCCTGGCTGAACAGAGAGCTTTGGCTGGAACTCAGGAAAAAAAGGAGAGTTTATGACCTTTGGAAGAAGGGGCAGGCAACTCAGGAGGACTACAGGGATATCATGACGTTATGCAGGGAGAAAATTAGAAGGGCCAAAGCCCAAATAGAACTTTAATCTGGCTACTGCTGTAAAAGACAATAAAAAATGTTTCTATAAATACATTAGTAACAAAAGGAGGACTAAGGAGACTCTCCATCCTCTATTGGATAAGGAGGGAAACATAGTGACAAAGGATGAGGAAAAGGCTGAGGTACTTAATGCCTTCTTTGCCTCAGTCTTTAACAGTAAGACCAGTTGTTCTCGGGGTACCCAGCTCCCTGAGCTGGAAGATGGGGAGCAGAATGAAGCCCCCATAATCCAAGGGGAAATTGTTAGTGACCTGCTGCACCACGTAGATACACAGAATTCTACGGGGCCAGATGGGATCCACCCAAGGGTACTGAGGGAGCTGGCAGAAGTGCTCACCCAAGCCACTTTCCATCATTTATCAGCAGTCCTGCCTAACCAGGGAGGTACCAGTTAACCAGAGGTTAGCAAATGTGACGCCCATCTACAGGAAGGGCCAGAAGGAGGATCTGTGGAACTACAGGCCTGTCAGTCTGACCTTGGTGCCAGGGAAGGTTATGGAGATCACCCTGAGTGCCACTACGCAGCATGTACAGGACAACCAGGTGATCAGGCCCAGCCAGCATGAGTTTATGAAAGGCAGGTCCTGCTTGACTAACCTGATCTCCTTCTATGACAAGGTGATCTGCTTAGTGGATGAGGGAAAGGCTGTGGTTGTTGTCTACTAGACTAGTAAAGTCTTTGACACTGTTTCCCACAGTATTCTCCTGGAGAGTGACTGAGGCTGATGCAGCGTGGGTGTTGCCAAGAGCAACCATGGGAGATTTAAAGGTCCCTGGGCAGCGCCAGTGACCAGAGAGGGCAAACAGGGCGTGGTGTGTCAGAAAGGGCGTGGTGCATCAGAAAGGGTGTGGTGCGTCAGAAAGGGTGTGGCTCGGCAGTTTGTGCGGCAGTTCACGCAGACAGGGCACACAGGGAGGGCGCAGTCCCCCTCCGAGCTCAAGAAGGCTACTCAACCGGTGGGCATCGTCCTCTCAGGAGGAGACCCAGCTATGGTTGCCACTCCGATGAAAGCCATTTCCATAAAAAATGCGGTTACCCAGATGGAGCTCCCATGTAAACATGCAGCTGTCCAGGTCTGCAGCTGCAGGGAGTGCCTGAGCCTGTCAGTGGTACCCGAGGGCAGCAGAGACAACACCTGTGCGTGGTGTGACCAGGTGGGTGATCTGCTCAGCCTGGTGGCAGAGCTGAAGGAGGCAGTGGAAAGGTTGAGGAGTATCAGGGAGTATGAGAGGGAGATAGATTGGTGGGCCCACACCCTACGTTCCCTGAGGCAGAGGCAGCAGACGGAGGCTCCACAAGAAGCAGAGGACTCCCTACGTTCTTGCTACCAGGCAGCAGGGGACTTAAGCGATGGAGGGGAATGGATACAGGTATATTGT
>NW_010972576.1:20929-23028 GCF_000737465.1 Haliaeetus leucocephalus
TGGGACTTAAGAGATGGAGGGGAATGGATACAGGTCTATGCTCAGGGAGGCAGGCGAAACCCCTCCCGGTCTACCTCACCTTCCCAGTTGCCCTTACACAACATCTATGGGACTCTGGAACTTGAGGACCAGGTCAATGAAGATCAGGGTGTAGATGAAGGCCTATCCAGGGGGCTGCCTAGGTTGAGTCAGTCAGCCCCACGCATTCTGACAGCCTCTGTTAAGAGAAAAAGGAGGGTAATTGTCATAGGCGATTCCCTTCTGAGGGGCACAAAGGGCCTTATATGCAGACCTGACCCATCCCACAGGGAAGTCTGCTGCCTCCCTGGGGCCCAGGCAAAAGACATTACTAGGAAACTCCCTGGTCTGGTTCTGCCCTCTGATTATTACCCGCTTTTGGTTGTGCAGGTTGGCAGTGATGAGGTTGCGGAGAGAAGTCCCAAGAGCAATCAGAAGGGACTTCAGGGTGATTAGTGGGAGGATCGGGAGCACAGGTGTTGTTTTTCTCCATCCCTTCAGTGGCAGGGAAATATACTGAAAGGAATAGGAAAACATACCTGATTAACACATGGCTCAAAGGTTGGTACCATCAGTGGAATTTTGTTTTTTTTGATCATGGGGAGGTTTACATGGCACCGGGCCTGCTGGTGACAGATGGAGTCCAGCTATCTCAAAGGGGGAAAAGGATTTTTGCTCACGGGTTGGCGGGGCTCACAGAGAGGGCTTTAAACTAGGTTTGAAGGAGGAATGGGATAAAACTAGTAGTTTAAACCAGAGATGAGCCTAGGGGGAGCATACCAGTATTGGGGGTGGAATCGATAGCCCAGCTCAAGTACATCTATGCCAATGCACACAGCATGGGCAATAAACAGGAGGAGCTGGAAGCCATTGTGTGGCAGGATAGCTATGACTTAGTCACCATCACAGAAACATGGTGGGACGACTCCCATGACTGGAGTGCTGCAATGGATGGCTACAAGATCTTCAGAAGGGATAGGCAAGGTAGAAGAGGTGGTGGGGTGGCTCTCTATGTTAGGGAGTGTTTTGATTGTATAGAGCTCCATGATTGTGATGATAAAGTTGTGTGCTTATGAGTAAGAATGAGGGGGAAGGTCAACAAGGTGGATATCATGCTGGGAGTCTGTTATAGACCACCCAGCCAGGTTGAAGAGACAGATGAATCGTTCTACAAGCAGCTGGCAGTAGTCTCAGTAGCTGGCTGGAGTATGCGGAAGATAACTTCCTGACACAGCTGGTAGATGAGCCTACTGGGGGAGGAGCCTTACTAGACCTATTCAGAAACAGAGAAGATGTGGTGGGAGATGATGGTTGGAGGCCATCTTGGGCTCGGTTACCATGAAATTATAGAATTCTCAATTCCTGATGAAGTAAGGAAGGGGGTCAGCAAAACCACTACTATGGACTTCCAGAGGGCAAACTTTGGTCTGTTCAGGACACTGGTTTAGAGAGTCCCTTGGAAGACAGCCCTGAAGGGCAAAAGGGTCCAGGAAGGCTGTACATTCTTCAAGAAGGAAGTTTTAAAGGTGCAGGAGCAGACTGTCCCCATGTGCCAAAGGATGAACTGTTGGGGAAGACGACAGGCCTGGCTGAACGGAGAGCTTTGGCTGGAGCTCAGGAAAAAAAAGAGTTTACCATCTTTGGAAGAAAGGGCAGGCAACTTAGGAAGAGTACAGGGATCTTGTTAGGTCATGCAGAGAGAAAATTA
The DNA here is from genome assembly GCF_000737465.1 of Haliaeetus leucocephalus. Taxonomy (NCBI): domain Eukaryota; kingdom Metazoa; phylum Chordata; class Aves; order Accipitriformes; family Accipitridae; genus Haliaeetus; species Haliaeetus leucocephalus. Next base: position 22,656 of record NW_010972576.1, read on the forward strand.
GAAAGGCAAAAGCTCAGCTAGAACTCAATCTGGCCACTGTTGTAAGAGATAACAAAAAATATTTTTACAAATACATTAACAACAAAAAGAGAGCCAAAGAGAATATCCATCCTTAATTGGATGCAGAGGGGAACATTCCCACCAAAGATGAGGAAAAGACTGAGGTACTTAATGCCTTCTTTACCTCAGTCTTTAATAGTGACACCAGTTATCCTCAGGGTACGCAGCCCCCTGAGCTAGAAGACAGGGATGGAGAGCAGAATATACCACTCATAATCCAGGAGGAAGCAGTTAATGACCTGCTATGCTACCTGGACACTCGTAAGTCTATGGGACCAGATGGGATCCATCCGAGAGTACTGAGGGAGCTGGC
>NW_010972576.1:24222-24587 GCF_000737465.1 Haliaeetus leucocephalus
CATAATAAAGGGGGGTGAAAGATGATGTTTAGTGCTTACATTGTTGAAATTAGCTGAGGTAGAGACAGTCCTCGATAAGAAGAGCTGGTCCCAAGAACCAACCAATGAGGTAGAGACAGTCCTTGATAAGAAGCAGGAGCAGGCCCCAAGAGCCAGCTAAGACTGGTCTTGCGGCTTGGGTGAATACCAAGAAAACACTGAGCCTGCGCAAGGAAAGAGGTTACTAGCGGTGACGGAGTCATCTATCTTCATCTCTGCGACCACCAGACGACCACCATAAAGAGGCCCTGCGCAGGCGCAGTTGGGAGGGGACTATGGAAATGACCTCTCGGAGCTAATTTTAATATGAAGCGGGGATAGGTCAT
>NW_010972576.1:24760-85456 GCF_000737465.1 Haliaeetus leucocephalus
ATTGGATATTAGGAAAAATTTCTTCACTGAAAGTGTTGTCAAGCATTGGAACAGGCTGCCCAGGGGAGTGGTTGAGTCATCATCCCTGGAGGTCTTTAAAAGGTGTGTAGACATGGCATTTCAGGGCATGGTTTAGTGGGCATGGTGGTGTTGGGTTGATGGATGGACTCGATGATCTCAAAAGTCTTTTCCAACCTAGATGATTCTATGATTCTAAATACCTGCGTTTGATAACACTTCTGCTTGTAAGTGCAGTAAGTGCTCTGAACAGTAACATAGCACTGACTGGTGTTGGTGTGAGCTTCTCTCACTCTCCTCCTCTCATTAGGAAAACATTTTTTAAAAAAATTTGAAGTGTTATTTGCCTTCAGCCAGGCATTCACACCACTATGGCTCCCCATTTGGGTTGGTGTGTTTGGGCATCTTTAGCAGGTGCAGAAAACCTCTGTGAGCGGCATATATACAGCTAAAAAGTGTAAAGCAGTCTGAGTCAAGGTGATGCAGCTGTGTTTTGTCAGACGTGGGCCTTGAATTTGTTAGGCAGCTAACCACCAGGGTGAGAGGTGGTGGGGAGCTGATAGCGAGGATTGCAGAGGAAGGGTTACAGCACAAACCTTCTACGCCCTCAGCCGAGTCTGGATGTGGGATGCTCCAACAGCAATCCAGTATGTCTAATGCTGTTTGAGAAGTAGCATATAGTCTATTAATCAGGTCACCAAGGGTAAATTATGTTGTTAGACAAGATTTAACCATGAAAGAACAGTTTTATTTCATCCTATTCATGTAAGGATGAAAACATTTCTCTGATGAAGATAGGTGTGGAAGGAGAGCACACACAATCACATTTCAGAATATAGTTTTCAAACATTTTTTTTCTTTAGTTTGTTTTTAGTTGTTCTTTATTTGCTTCACTGTTTTCCTCTTCAGGAGGATGACAGCTTAAATGTACTGTTGTACCCCAAGGCTGACATTGCCTATGAAATTCTCCTCATCCTCCCTGCTTCCGTTGCCAAAGCACTTTCTACTGATCCTCCACTCCCTTTACCTGTCAGGGTGTGAGATATGCAGATTAAAAACAGCTTTGTGAATCCTGCTATTTCTTGGTCAGTCTGGAAAACAGGAGCTTCCCTTCCAGCCCTGTAATTTTTTTCCCCCCAGCAATGATTAGGCAATGGGAAATCAAAGGATAATAGAATTTTACTGTTCACTTGCTAGTTCCTCCCCTTGTTGTGAAATCTTCTTAATTACCTCTTCTGTTGTGTCTCAGTTAGCATGCATCTTTCAGCTTGCCTGGCTTCTTCTGTCACAACTCTCTGAAGATACAATGGTAAAACTTCATAGTCACCTTACTTGACTCACTTATTCTTCTATAAGCTTCTTAAAAAGACAAATACATTACCACGGATAATTAAACAGGGAAAGATGATGTTGACACCCATGTACAATTAACTTCACTGGGGTCCTTCCTAAGGACCCTGTCATGATAAGAAATGCCCATTACTGGAAATGTGGCAATGTTCTGTGTGCCTTGTGCAGATCACTCGGAGCCAGTATCTTCTTACTCTCAGGGGACAGATCAAGATTTAAGAGCCCTGAAACTATTTTAAAGGAGGTGAGACCAGTTCCAGTTAAAGCAAGTTCCTCACTGCCTTTTCCAGCCAAGGACAGCACCATCTCCAGCACACTAGTTAGCTACTGACTGCTAGCTGTCAGCAGTGTTGATAGCTCATGCTTTCTGACACAGGATGGCTCAGCTGCTGCACTGTCAGCTTCATGCAGATCTCCCCTATTGTCCCAAAATTCTTCAGCTGTTACGGATTGTCCCAGGAGTGCAGTGCAAACCCTCCCCCCTCTAAGCATTATTTCATGAGTATAGAAAGAGCATGGCACATAGTGAAATTAAATTTCTTTCACAAAGGACTGTCCTTCTCATCTTCCTTAGCTACTGATGCTGTAGCTAGTGTCAGGGTCTGTGCTGCTGACAAACTTACTATGAGAGCTCCTTATGGAACCTAATACACAGGAACTGACTTATAAATACAGTTTTGAAATCATAGCTACATATTTGTGATGGTTAATATTACCACTGAGCATTATGTGATTTTGTCAATTATTCTGTCTAGAAATACCTTGAAACAGCTGAGTAGGGTTTAGATTAGCAGAAGAAGAATTGAGGGGAATCTGAATTTTCCTCTAAATTTCATAATTACTTATTGATACCTGGCTGCTTCTACAATGGAAGGATTCTTACAGTTTGGGGTGAAAAGGCCTGGAGAAATTATGATTTGATATTCAGTAGGAGACTCTCAGTTGTGCAGGTACTGACACCTTGATTATTTAAAAGCATCACTTAGCATGCTACAATTCAGGGAAATGTGATATGGTGTCAGATCTTAAGAAAATATAATACTTCAATAAGCCTAAACATTTTTCATGAAACAGAGCTTTCCTGGTAACAGTATTTCCTTTTAGGTTTTACCAGGTACATTAATTAAGGGAGTAACAATTTTTAATATAGCCTTCCTTTTTTTTTTAAAAAAGATTTATTTTCAACTCATGCCAACCTAGTTCTGCTGAATATGGATTAGCTTAAATTTGTTTAGCTGCAGGAAGGATACAACTTTACTGGCTTTGGAGCAGAACTGTTTGGAAAAATAAACACCTGAATAGCATGTACTTGCAGAGTAGCAGCTTCCAAACCTGTGTAGCTATGCAGCTGTCCAGAAACACATGCTGTGTTGTGTGCAGTTCAGCAGATTGCTAAAAACGCAGGGTTTGGACTTGCTATTAATGCTGTTAATCTCTGTTAATAATGCTGTGAAAATCTGCCTAAATTTTTAAAGTGATATATACTGTATATGAAGTTAAACTGCTTTTATAATCATTTGCACTTTGTCATGATCTGGGCAGTGCTTTAGAAGAAAATTATCCAAAATGATCCATCAGCCTGTTTATTAGATAATTACACACATTTTGCTAGTTAATGTGCAGTAGTGCGTTGGGTTTTTTCTGCCCATGCTTGTGCATTCAAAAAGGGTAAATGGAAGCTGCTGAATTCTTAAAGGACTAAGTACAACATGTGACAAGTATTGTCTCAGTCCTCCCACAGCTATGTAATTATGAACACTGTGTATTGGAAAGGAGGATAAAGCTACTTCACTGTTCTGTTAACATCCCACTTCTTTTTAGTAAAGAAAAAGAGAAAAGTGAAGGCAATTGCACCAAATGTTGTATTATTTATCTTTAGGGGAAATGACACTAGAGGCTTGTAGTTAAACTCCTATGACTGAGTCCTTGGCTACAGCAGTAGGCTGTATTTACAGTACTGAAAAGAAGGGAAAGAAAGGAAGAAAATTGCTCTCAGGGGGCTGGCAGATAATTTTTTTTTTCTTTCCAAATTTGGGGTATTTGCAACTATTATTTGTTTAGTTGTATAGGTATAGTGGGAAGGGAAGGAAGTGAAAAATCCAACAGAGCAAATGATATTTTCCTTGGGAGTAAAGTAGAGCTTCCATAAGATTTTGGGGGGAATAATTCCAGAATCAGATCATCAACCAGCATGCAAGTGGAGCCAAACCCACTGTGCCGACTGGCGTCCTCTTTGCAGAGTTCTTCTTATGCTTCTGCACTGTCTGGTTAGGCTGGGGAGAAGCATCCAAGGGGCCAAATTGCTGTCTTATATTCATAAGCATTTCCAATGGTGTGTGTAGATGAAGAAATAGCAATACATTTCAGCATTCACTGCTCACTTTCCATATAGAGATGTGTTACTTGAAACCTTGCCTGACAAGCTAAGCCAGAGTTCTAGGTATTAATGTCCTAAAATTTTGAAGTGAGAGCAGTTCAATGTACAGATCTAATTGAAAATTTAAAATCCTGTGCTGTTTTTTTCACTGTTCTTATTTATGGTTCCCAAGCAACTAATTCTGGAAATCTTAGATGAACCATGTTATCATGACAGCAGAACCTTGATGTGAAGTTAATTTGATGATATACTAGTGATTTTTTTTTCCAAGATTTCAGAACTGAAATGCATGAAATGTAGTTCCCAAATCTCATTCTCATGCCTAATTAGGTGTCCTGATTTTCAAAGTTGCTCTGCTTCTAGCATCTGCCTTCAAATCTTGGCAGTGGCATCTATAAAAAATGGAGATGGACCACTCTTCTTTTTGAAACTCGGCTATTAGCAATTAATTACTTGTTAAAAAGAACCAAAACGAAATACAACCAACCAAAAAACTTAAGGCTGCAAATACCTGCAGTTTTTAGTCTGTAGCTAGCAGGTTTTGAAGCTTAAAATACAGAAGCAAATAGAAAATAGCAATTTTGAAAGCGAAAGCTTTTGTTTTCTATCACAAGTATGAAGTTTGAGCTGCACTTTTGTAAGATAGAAATATCTTACAAGTATGATGAGATCCCATTTAGCTGAGAATCTAACAATAAATAATCTTAAGTAGCTAAAATGTTAAGTAGAGCTTCTATAGATATAGTAGGTAGAATTCTGATTAGCCTTTCTTCTGAGCAGCCATGAAGAGGCGACACAATCTTCTGATGCTTCTAGCTAATCGGGAGTTTGAAGAAAGAGAAGTCAATAAATACAGAACCAAGTGGGACTAGGGGGATACTTTAGCTACTCACAAGCTGCATGTAAAACTGTATTGAGTAATGAGGTATAAATCCCAATGGGCAAATAGATACAGTGGCTGCCCTTGCAGTGTTTTAATTTGGACATTGTCAGTTTGAGGGATTTTCTGCATGTGGAGTGGAAGAACTATAAAATAACGGGAGTTTTCAAAGTGGTAGACAGTTTTGCAAGAGAACATAATGCAGAGAATTGAGATCCTCTGTCAGAAGTTTATTAAGTCAACAGCTATTCTTTATCTGGGCCTAAACAAAAGACAAAGCTTGAAGCCATTTGCTTCAAGTAAGCACTCACAGAACTGTACATATCACTTCTTCGGGGATTAATTTAGGTACTCAGTTTAATAAAATTCTTTCAGTTTTGGCTTACATATATAACATATACATCTACGGTACCTGAATACATAGCTTATATGAATTTTCTCATTTTTATATTACACACTGTCTGCCCCATGCCTTAGACTGGACACTTCTTTCTTTGGTGTTGGGCACCCTTGGGCATTCAAGGCTCCTGCTAAAAACTGTTAATATTTAAAATCTTCAATATGTAGTTCTGGTCATGGTTTAAATGTATACATAAGCCTTTATGGGTTTTTGCTCCTTGTCTTGTTCCTCTGAAATGTTGGTTAGTTAGCATCAAATTTATCCAGGGTTCAATATGGAAATACTGGTTATCCCCAGCATAGATCAGCCATGCAGCTGCACCTATTGTGTCCTCATTGTTTGGTGTTACTAAGAATATGGAGAAGAGAACCTGCCTCTGAAGAGGTGATGCTGAAAGGCCCTGACTTTTTCTTGGCAGGGGGAACATGAGTTAAGGGCACATTTTTCTCCTTGAAACTTACAGACAACAAGCAGGAGAGTAGTTGTTTTTAAAAAAAATGTTAGTATTTTAAGTGCTGTCGTTGAGACTAGACAGCAAAGTAGTCATAACTTCATAAAATCCAGCTCTATGCAAACATTGAGGAAGGAGGTGCCACACAGGAAGAGGTGAGTGAAAACTGCTCTGAGTACTTCAGTCTGTTTTACTCAAGTACATTACTGAGGGCAACATTTTAAAAGAAGGTTTCTGCCAGAAACTGTATGCATTGGAATGATAAATAATTTTGTTTGTTTGTTTTGTCACTTGCCTACTTCTAACTTGATTAATACTGAAATTCCTCATTTCTCACTGCAGTTTTGGAATATGTGGCAGGTGAGTTTAGGTCCATTTTTATTTAACAGTTTTGAAATAAGCAGAAATTAATGTCTTCTTTGAGTAATTACTGAAGCAAATCCAAACTGATTTTGAGATTACTATAAAATATTCAGGGAGGAGGGTGAGGGAGGATGTAGTCAGGCAGGTAAATTTAGATAAATTCTACAGCAGAGATATGATGGTTTCTGCTGGCTTATGACTCTTACTGTCTACCATTGAATGAAATGTGACTGTCTAGCTCAAAACAGAATTTGTTCTTTCACTTTCAAACAAGACCTCTTGTTTCTCTCCCTATATGGTCTTAGAGGAAAATCATGTTTACAGTTTGCAAGATCACCTTAATTTCCATGACAACTGCTTTGGAAGTCAGATGTACAGGATTAGTAATTCTTACAATGTCAAGCAAAAGAAGAACAGAGAAAAAAATCGTTTATGAAAGATGAGTGTCTTTAAAGATTTTCATAAACACCTGCTTGGTTTTGACCATGACTGTAAAAGCATGTCAGACCAATTGCGTATCTAAGACAGTTTTCTGACTGAGAATGGCCAATAGTAGGTGCTTGGAAAAGGGTGTAAAAGTAGGCCAAGAATATAGCAGGCTTTATCTTGGCAAATTCTTTATGGATTTTTTCCATATATTTTTTCTGCTGTTTTTTCAAATTCAACCATTATGGCTCACTTAAAGAAACAAAAAAGAATGAAAAAAATGCATATATGTGTATTTAGGTAGTTTGTGCATCCAGTTCTTTGTAGAAACATGCAATATTTCTTTAGATGTTTTGGGAGGTTTTGGTGAAGTTAGGTCTGGCAGGGGTCAGAGAAAGATAAATATGGAGCTGGAGATCAGAGGAAGCTTTGGATGGCTGGCATGGAGGACCATGAAGAGATTTGTAGGAGTTCTGAGGGTCCATGGGAAGAACACAAGGGAATCGGTGAAGCTCGAAGTGATGTGAGAACTGGCTAGTGGGTCACGATGGACTGCTGGAGATTGCTGGTGAAGGGGGATTCTCAGTAAGGCAGGTGAGTTGGGAGTGCTCAGAGGATCTTCAAAGACTGAGGAAGGGTTTCCTTCTCTTGCTTTCAGGCCGGCCTGTTCTTCTCCCAGTCCCCTGTGATAAAAGACCACTATACCTGCACTTGCAGTGACTTTCTCCATTGCCATAGGAGGATGCTTGCCTCTCCCTGCAGCAGCCCTTGTGTCTCTTGGGTGACTGCTCAGGAAGGGAGCAGCCCTCCATAAGGAAGGGGGCCCCTGAGCAGATGTTCTCCTGATGCTGCCAGGATTGGGCTGGGGCCGGGGTAGTGGCTCCTGCTCCGATGGGAGGCTGTTTCCCACAACAGTGGCTAACTCTGGATACAACTTCCTGACACTCATCCAGAGACTGCAGAAGGAGGGAGGCCGGTTTGTCTGTACAGGTGTGCATGGTACTCTAACAGCCAATCCCTATTTCCTTGGTATAGGTGAGCAGCTAGTCAGCTGTGTTTGGCTTGCTTTTGCTCAGGGTGGCATAAGTTTTCTCTGGAAACATAGATCTCTATTGCTTGATCTGATCTGTATTAGCGAGCAGTAATAGCAGAGTAAATACGACTACCTTTACAAGTCTTTATTTACTGCAGGCCAAAAAAAATAATATTGTAAACTGCTGCAGATTTTGGTTGTGAGCATATTGTCCAGAATAAGGCAGTAGTAAAAACAGATTAAAATATGTTGCTATATATATAGTTTTTTATATAGTTTTGTGATGGGTTCACCCTGGCTGGACACCAGGTGCCCACCAAAGCCGTTCTATCACTCCCCCTCCTCAGCTGGACAGGGGAGAGAAAAATGTAACAAAAAAGCTTGCGGGTCGAGATAAGGACAGGAGAGATCATTCACTAATTACCGTCACGGGCAAAACAGACTCAGCTTGGGGAAAATTAACTCAATTTATTACAAATCAGCCAGAGTAAGGTAAATGAGGAATAAAACCAAATCTCAGAACACCTTCCCTCCACCCCTCCCTTCTTCCCGGGCACAACTTCACTCCCGGATTTCTCCACCAAGCCCCCCCAGCGGCACAAGGGGGACAGGGATGGGGTTTACGGTCATCACACGTTATTTTCTGCCGCTTCACCTCCTCAGGGTGAGGGCTCATCACACTCTTCCCCTGCTCCAGCGTGGGGTCCCTCCCACAGCAGACAGTCCTCCACGAACTTTCTCCAACGTGGGCCATTCCCACGGGCTGCAGTTCTTCACGAACTGCTCCAGCATGGGTCCTTTCCACGGTGTGCAGTCCTTCAGGAGCACACTGCTCCAGCGTGGGTCCCCCACGGGGTCACAAGTCCTGCCAGAAAACCTGCTCCGTGGGCTCCTCTCTCCACAGATCCGCAGGTCCTGCCAGGACCCTGCTCCAGCGCAGGGTTCCCACGGGGTCACAGCTTCCTTCGGGAACCCACCTGCTCCGGCGTGGGGTCCTTTATGGGCTGCAGGTGGAGATCTGCTCCACTGTGGACCTCCCTGGACTGCAGGGGGACAGCCTGCCTCACCATGGTTTTCACCACGGGCTGCAGGGGAATCTTCGCTCCGGCACCTGGAGCATCTCCTCCCCCTCCTTCTGCACTGACCTTGGTGTCCGCAGGGTTGTTTCTCTTACATGTTCTCACTCCTCTCTCTGGCGGCTGTTTTCTCACTATCCCAACTTTTTTTCCTTCTTAAAAATGTTATCACAGAGGCGTTACCACTATCACTAATTGGCTCAGCCTTGGCTGGCGGCGGGTCCGTCTTAGAGCCAGCTGGTATGGGCTCGCTCTCTCCCGAACACAGGGGAAGCTTCCAGCAACTTCTTACAGGAGACACCCCTGTAACCCCCCTCGCTACCAAAACCTTGCCACATAAAACCAATACAAGTTTTCTGTTGCTGTGTGTTAGTGCATAATATTAGCTTAATAAGAAACTCGACAGACACTGATAGATTTTAAACAAAGTATATGATGTCCCCAAGATCTAAATATCTGAGTGAGAAGTAAACATGTTGGGTTTTATTAGCAGAATGGTTTTACTGTTAAGGATAAAAGGGTCCCTATCTGTTTGCTGCATTATTTAGCTGAGACAAAAGTGGGAATGAGGATAAAAACACCCTATCATCTGCCATGTTGCCTGGCAGGCAGTCTGTGATGGTCAGAAAAGGTAGCAAGAGCTGTTTTTTGCAATACAGATCATGTGTGACCGATACCCACACAGTTCCTGTGCTGTTACACTGCATTGGAAAGCTGTGAAAGCCAGGTATTGCTAACAAAAAGCGTGTATTCATTAGGAGAAAATGACAAACCTTTTGGCATAATCTTTGCTTATGTTGTAGTGGTAGCCAGTGGATCTACTTGTGTAAATGTAGCGATTTATTGGTACTGTGGTAACACATAGGAGCTCTAGCAGGGGCCATGCAAAACCAAGGAGGTTTACTTGTACAGCATTTCCAAAATACATGGAAAATACTGAAGGCATGTGAAAGTCAGTCCTCTTTGTCCTGTTAGTTACCCTGTATGTACCGAAGTGACCAACTCAAGGCACCATTAAGTCCTGCTTACCTAATTATTTGGCATTAACTAACTTGCACGTTTCACTGGTTACTTTAATGGTCTATAAAATGACATTGACATTTTCTATAGATGTTACAGGATGTGTTTTGTACTTCTACAACATCAGTTTATTATCAATGTTTACAGCTTCTGAATTGCTGCAGTTCTACTCTGTTACTGTCTGTAAGATCTACACAGGTGTATAACAAAGTCCATAACTAGAAAAGTGTTATTTGGCTTAGGCTTATGAATGTTGTGCACAGCTTTTACTTTCTTGTTGTTAGATAACCTGCACTGCATTTGAGCTGATTCTGGTCCATTAAGTCTCCTTAGCCCATACGCTGCTGCTGTGTACACTCATGTATAAATTCCCCAGGAGCTGAGGGGAATGTGGTGTTAATGGTGCAACCTCAGCTGGTTTTGTAGAACTGGAAGATTCATCTTTGCAGGAGAAGTCCTCTACAGGCCAGGTATAGCCAGCTGACTATGCTGCACAAGAAAGCAAACTAACCTAAAGGAAGCTGGCAAGTAAAGCACTTGTTTCCTGGTTAGGAGAGTTGATTATAATTGCTTACTAGCAACAGTAATGACTACTGTAATGGGGCTAGAGGAATGAAGAGGGGAAAGGAAAGAACAAATTTTACAAGGAAGCATGCATATAATTTGTAATGTTGAAGAGCAGTATGCTTTTTTTTTTGTGTGTGTGGGGGAGGAGGGGACCAAACAAAATCCATCATAAAGGTAGCTCCCAAATACTTTTTCTCTTTGGAAAGTCTAGAAAGAAGTATTTCCTGTGTCTGTAGAGTCCTGTGACAGAGTGTATTTGAAACACATCATCTACCCCAGGATAACTAAAAATATCATGCAACTATAATTTGTTTTCAGTGTTTTGACATTACAGACACCTTTTATGACCTGACCCTGTGCCAGAAGTGAGAGTTTAGAGCATTAAGCATCTGACCTAAAGCCCACTGAAGTTAGAGGTAAACTCCCTGCTCTTCTGGCCTTGTCCTCAGTAACCACAGAAGACCTTGTGATCAAGTCTTGTATCCCTTGAACTGATTCAGACCTATTATACTCTTCTCAGAATTTTCTTTAATTTTCACTGAATTCTGTTTCCTGATATTGACCTTCATTTGTTCAAAACCTAATTTAGTGTGTTTAAGCAATAACAATTGAGGCCCTGGGCAATTTCTGGGGATTAATGACTGATTGAGAGGGTTGATGGCCTGAGGCAAGACTCAGGGCCATTAACTTCATCCAAAGAAAATTTCTCAGGAAATGTTTTAGGCTGAAGTTGTTGCTTGGCACTCCACAGCTGTGCCTGAATTGAGGGAGGGTCACTCTATGGGAAAAGCAATTACCTATAAAGTCTGAATTGGTTTATTAAAAGGTACTATTACAATTTTGGTTTATAGCAGCTCTAAGAGACCTGAACTGAAATGGGAATAAGGCAGGAAAATTGAAAGGTTTGTTCTGCAGCATGCTGTGCAAAAACAAGGTAGTGGACAGTTCCTCTCAAGAAGCTTTTATTATCTTTAAAAAAAAAAAAGTATTGTAGAGCTTCATAAAACAGGTAATTCCAGTTTCTCTTATAGTTTTGAAAATTGCACTATTCAAATTATTCCAAAATGGGTCTTTAAATCAGAATTGCCTTCCAGAAGTATTTGATGCCCATAACCTTTTAAAATTACTTTCCCAAGTCCTTAAATATTAGCAGTGAGATATTCAAATGCATGGGAGCTAGAGACATTGCTTATGTGTGTATGTAGATCTAGTCAAGGTAAGCATGTGTCACAGGCACTGAATGTATTCCCATACAACTGCTTGAAGTAATGTTGTGTCCTTACCCAGTTTACAGGTGGGAGTCAGATTGTTTGAATGACCTCCCAAAGGTGAAACAAGTTACCTGCAGGGCATGCAGAATATTCAACCTTGGAGCTTTCCAAAACTTGGCTGGATCAGGCCCTGAGCAATCTGCTCTAACTTCAGAAATGGCCCTACTTTGAGCAGGGACTTGGACTACATGATTTCCAAAGGTATCATCTTCCAACCTGCATTATTCCATGATTCTTTGCTTCTACATATATGTGGCAAAGGCAGGAGTTGAAATTTAATCCTGCTGGTCCAACAGGACCTTGAACAAAATAAACCCTATATTACTAGCATAATAATCTTTAAATCTATGAGTTCCTGTGGGATATGGGCTTCTAAAGTCTTTAGCAGATTTTGAAATCCTTCCCTTAGGTGCTTTGCTTCTTATTTAAGCTAAGGAGATGCACGCAAAAATCAAATTAGTGGTTATGCTTATGTTTTTGTATTTGCTGGTTTTCATAGTTAGTGTTGGCATTTTACTTTATTTTTGAAATTTGTCTTCACTGGGGATTCTCTTTTGGGACAAATTCCTGTATTTCATAGTTGGTCATGGGACAAATGTTAAATGACTTTTGTCAAGGTAAGTGCTCAAAAGTGCATTTGAGAATATTTCTGTGTGCAAGCAGTGAGTTTGTAGTGTAGCATGCCTCCTCACAAGACTGATATTTCAGGTGTGCTGCCACAAGCTGGCCTCTTCTTGTAGAGCATGTACTCTTCACACTCCAGCCCTGCAGAGCTGCTTTTCTATTCTTACGTTTCCTATTCTTATTTCTCTCAGGTAATAATATATTTAATATGCACATTTTCTGTCTGTGATGCCTGTTACTTTTGACCTGGGATGGATGTTACAGCTAAGAAACATTTTCAAAAGATGGACACAAGGATTTAATTAAAACTTGAATTGAGCATGTATATATTTTGATTTGATTTTAATTTTTGGCCTTCACTCTACTTCTCTTTCTGACTTGATTTGAAAAAAGGACATAATGAAACATGAAGAATAGATATCTCATATGAAAGAACCATGCATATCTATACCAGCTGAGGAATTTTATGCCTAGGTTTTTAACTAGTGTTGCATCCACAAAACTTGGGTGAATACAGATCGCTAACCTGTTTGCTGCTTATCCAAATCAAAGCTGCAGCTGATAGCTTTTGCCAGGTGTTCAAGAACCATCAAAGTGCCAGTTATTGTGCGTCTTTTCCCCCTTGTTAAGTTAATGCACACTTAGGGAAATAGGGAAATGTATTACACCAATATTTTGAGTTTTCTACTCTGAATTTGCAGCATTTCTGAAGTCTCATCCTTTCAGACTTTGAAATGCAACATTGGCATTTTTAGTGATACTTTTCTTTTCTTTACATTCTTGAATAAGAAAAGACAATTTATTGAACATCAAGCTTATGGAAGTCTTTTCGCTCTGACAGCACAGACTTCATTCAAATAATTATGGATACTTTTTCCTGTATCATTTTGAGAGTCTTAAAACTCCTTAATGATATACATGAACAGCAGACAACATAGAGCTTCTCCACATACCATGAGTATTTTTTAGAGCTAAATCACTCCAGTGAATTTAAAAAGTGGATACAAAAATCTCTGAGAAGTGATTCAAAGCTACTGGATTAATCTTTATTTTTGATCCAAAGAATGCTTTAAGGTGCCTGTTTAAGTAGGGAAGCTCTTACTAGTTTCTCAGTGTAAGAGTTCTTCAGTATTTAGCAGATCAGTCTACTTCTGAATGATTATGTAGTGGAGGATGAGGGACATTCAATGATCATTGTCTCTTGTGTTCCTTTGTTGGTTTCAGCTGTAGTAATGTCTGTCACATCAAGAGCTGCAAGATATTTTCCCATATGGGCTCTACTGAAAAGCAGACAAATTACATATATATGTGGATTAGAACATTGTTTTGTGTCTGTTTCTCTCCAAACATCATCTGCATGTATTTTGTTGTCAGCATGGAACACAAAGGACATTGATAATATTTAGCTAAATTTTACCATAATCAACAAATAGACATTTGAGAGCCTCACCTGATGATTCTGCTTTACACTCTTACATTTTCTCCTAAATCTTCTGGAGTCTTATTTTGTTTTCTTACTGCCTTGCTAACTGCAGGTGTAATTCTGCAGGTCCTTCTGTGAGCACACCAGGTGTGGAAGCCCTGGCCCTGCTGGGATGTAGAATGGTATCTGTGTTTTGTAGAGATCATGCTTGGTTTCATTGTGCAGATGTTAAATGAAGATATATATGTTTCTCTTGAGAGATACCATTTTCTAATTTCACTGCTTCTCTGACTACTCTCATGAGGAACTAAGCCTATGTTGTCATTGTATCTGCATAACAGCACATAACTTAATGGGTTTTGACTGTATTGCTTGAAGAGGAAGTTTCTTTTTCTGCTTGCATTTATTCCAGGTGATGGCAGTAAAGGACCTTTGCTCTTTCAGCATATGCTATGAAATACAGAAAGCTTTCAGACTCCTACCCCACCTCCAAGGGAAAGAACTCCCTTCTTCCATTCCTCTTCTGTCCTTGCAGCTCGTTCTGACGTTCATCATGAGATGGAAAAACAGCATGGCTTGGATTGTAGGCTGGTTGGTTTTTTTTTCTCATTCTTAATAAATAATAAATACAGTCTCTATTTTTCACTTGCCTTCCTCTGTATGGGCCTCTCATACTGTGTATGCTAGTATAACCTTTGAATATATTCCATACAGTGCAAGTTGTAGTGTTTGGTTTTGGTCTTAAGATATTTAAAACTGCCCCTGGAAGTTTAGCATAGATTGTGTGTTAAGGGACAGCAAGTGTCCCAATAAAGCTGTTTATCTGAGATTTGTCACTCAGGCAGATGGTAACATAGCAATGTTATGTCAAAAACATTTTCAAAATGAAAAGCTTTGCAGTGAGCCTGGAGTGTACCTGCTGGAGCTGGAACAAATCAGCCATTCACAACTAATGTTTTATTGATGGTCTAAAGGAAAGGAGTTAAAAAAAAGCCCAGACCAGAAAACACTTACAAATGAATTCAGTGTAGCCTTGAAACTTCCTTTCTTAAGCTTATATTTAATGACCATAGGGCAGGATAGAAAAATGACTAGTTTCCCACTTCTCAAATAAGTCACAGCTATGCCTGTTAATAGAGGATGTGTTTTACCCGTGGTTTTGTTTATACTGAATAGTGCTCTCATGCTGTCAGTGGAGGGGAATGAGTCAAATGTTTTCCTCATGGCAAAAACAGGGTTGGAAGCATCTGCTGAAATCATTGCTTGCTGTAGATTAACTTCAGGGAGGGTACCTGGCTCTATGGAAAGGTAAGGTTTTGTCCATCTCAAACTGTGTAGTTTAAGGCCAGCATTGCTGTAATGACAACAGTCTCATGTTTTAATTCAGATGGAGAATGAACTTTTGAAGCAAGTCTCCTGGTTGTGTCCTCTTACTGATCTTTGGTTTGCATTGCAGACCAGTTTCCCAGAGTGAACTTGAGTGATTTCAGACAAAGCTTAACTGGAAAATGTGTTCCAGGAATGCATCTAATGCACTCTGGTCACAATGGGGTCGGACTGTAGTTAGCACAAAGGGAAAAACTCCTGAGATATTTTCAGTGTGGGTGTCAGGTCCTCAGCACCAACTATTTTGCCTGACAGATCTTCTCCTGTGGGGCTGCTCTGCTTGCTAATGCAGACCCAGCTTGTGGTTCCCCTGGCAATGGGGGTGTTCACGCAACACATGGTGTCAGTGGCTGTCCTGCATGCGTCCCTCAGTTCAGAGGGAAAGTTAACTGCACTATATCACTAGTAACCAATGAACTTTGACTAGGGGCTGATAAGTGCTCTAACCTGGGCAAGTATATCCCTGTAACGTTACAGTTCTAACTGTGGCGTATCTCTATGCTTAGCTGACAGCAGCTGCACAACTGTTGTCCTTTTCCATGAATTAGTCTTGGTCTTGCTGGAACAGGTTGATTTTCCTCCCATGATTCTAATGCAGTGCGTTTCCAGAAATTTACTCTTTGGAAACCTTCTTTCTGTTTATACACAGCCTGTGTTGGACCAAACTTCTGTTCAAAAACCTCCTCCTTTTCTGGTCTTTATATGTGCTCTCTGTGTTTCAGCCTCAGCCATCATTTTACTGGGCTAAATAAGCTAAATTAATGTAATATCCCTTAATAAAATGGGTTTTGCATTCCTCTGGTTCCTTCTCTGTCTCCCATTATGTTCTTCAGTGTGGAGAAATGAGAAGAGCTCAGTATATTGGATAAGGCCCCACAAACTCCTTCCACAACAGAACTTGTGTTAGTTCTTGTCTTTACTGATAGTATTCCATCTGCTCTACCTCGGTTCACATTTTTCTTCTGCAGAGTCACTTCACAGAGTTGATGTGCAGTCACCAGACACTGAACTAGTCTGCTAAGGTCTCTCCTTCATCCTGTTCAACTGATGTTATTTATGCTTATAGTGGAAGGTTATGCAGGAAGCTGCTAGCTTCCCATGCTTGCATTTGGTAGTGTTAGATCTCATTCAGTTTGTACAATTTCAGTTTTCCAGGTTGTCTTTTTTATTTTTCCCCAGCGTATTCCTGCTTTCATTTGTATTCCTGTCAACTTTGTGCCACTAGTCATCTTCTTTAGTACTTATCTACTCCTGTAGCCAAGGCCATGAGTGGAAATATTAAATAAGACTGTTCCCTAAACTAACCCACTTAGGAACTCCAGTAACAACATTTTTCTAGGCTGACAATTTGCATTTCAGCTCGGCTGATTGATGTGGCTGATGTAGCCACCTTGACCTTTTGTAGTGAATAGGGCTAGTCTGTGCGTCACAGAACTTCAAAAGAAATACTGCAAAAAACGTGAAATCTGTTCTTTATCAAGAGATTCATTACCGATGCCCACTGTCAGGGAGCAGCAGGGGCTGGCTGCTCCCGAAGGGGTGGGAAGCCAAGCGTGATAATGTGGCCAGCCGGAGCCCTGGCCCTTGCCACCCAAACGAGGGAAGCAGGGCAGACCCCGAGCTGACGGACAAGTTCAAGCAACAGCCGAGACTGCCTGGCGGGTTTGCGGTGATGAGGCAGGCCCGAGGTTGGTCCAGGCAGTCAGTCCACAGGGCAGGGTCTGGACCCGTGGGGTGCGTGGTGGAGCTGGGGCTGGTACTCCTCTGGGACTCCCCGGGGCCAAGACGAAGTGGGCTCTGGGGCCCGTGGTGTAGGAGCTGGCCCCAGAAAAAATTTTGCCAGGGCCATTATAGCCTCTAAGTGTCGGGTCTCTGGCATATGTTCAGTTGCTGATCAGGCTTCCTGGTAGTTAAAGGTGTTGAAAGAAATGTATTGTTTACGCAACGTGAGGTCATCTGTCTGTGGAAGAGTTTCCTGGATCATGTGCCTACAGATGAGAAGAGCATCTGGAGCCATGTTCTTTACCTATAACTTTATATGGCACAAAATAATTCTTCCTAGTGCAGTCTTCACAATCCCTATATACTTCCAGGATTGGGAAAGGAGGAGATAAGGATTTACAAACTGATTTCTTGTTCTGTGTATGTTAAGGGTTAAAGGCATCTGTTTACATCTGTTTTTTAATTTGCAGTGTAAGATTTCCTCAGTAGCTATAGGCCTAGGCTGTACGTATCTATACTTATACAAGTAAGTTAAGCATGCCCAGGAATGTTTCCGAGCACTGAAACCAACTAATTGACATGGAATAGCCTGTGCTGCTGCTTTAAACTTTCTTAGCCTTCAAAACAGGAGGCTACCAATTACTAGAAAACTGCAGATTTCCTAATGGTCCTCATCCTGTGCTAACATCTGAACTGTGTCCAGGCCAGGAATCATTCTGAAGATTGCTAGTTAATGCCAGGACTGCATTTAACAGTTTAGAAGATAAATGGTTTGGGCTGCTTTTATTTTACAGGTATATACAGGCATTTAGTACCTCTCAAGTTTTCAAGGTCATGGACAAGACAATTGCATATAAACTGAGAAGGCAAATCAGTTAGGCAAGAAACTCTTGAGCGCTTGGAATGGCATCTAAGTGCTTAGGAAAATATTCAAAGTGTACAGTACTGATGTAGGTTACACTGATAAAAGGTGAGGTGGAACGGATGCCATACTGCTGAAATGGCAACTAGATCTACACACAGACCCTCCTCTAGTGTAAAGGTTGTTAATGGGGAATACCTATTAAATAACTGCTTAGCTTATATGTTCTTTTTTAAGGGTTGGTTAAAGCCCCCTGATATTGAAGAGCTGTATATAGAATTGAACAGGTTAGAGATTTGGTAGACAACTGTGTAGATCTTCAGTTACAAATTTCAACATACAAACTGTGATCATTTTCTGTTCAGCATGTAATAACATAGGAAGACAGGTCAAATATTGTCCTTTGAAATTGTTTGCTTTGAGGTCAGTGGGATGCAAGATCTGCAGCTGCAGGAAGTTAATTCTTTTGAGTTAATCAAAAAAGATGGAAAACAGGCTACCATAAAAGATCAAGCTTGACTTTTTTTATAGTGCCAGCTGACCTGATATATTTCTTTGACTGGAGGGATGACTGGCCAGTCAAAAGAAACTGAAAATGTCTAATCTGTATAGATTTCAATAAAGCATTTGACATGGTGCCATATGGGAAAGCAGTAGGTAGATTAAGATGGGGACTGAAATAAAATGTGGAACAGATTAAGCATAAAGTGAGTTATACTGACAGGGGAATTACTAAAATAAAAGGAGATTTTAACTGGTGCTCCTCTGAGCTTGGGCTTGGGACTGATCATATTTAATAATTTACAGAAGTGATTGAGGCACAAAAAGTGCACTTTTTAAATGTACTGCTCAATGTACATTTGCAACGTGCTGACAGACCCTCAAGAAAACGTGGAGAGCAAGAACAGAAAGAGCTGGAAGGAACTGAGAACAATAGGAACCAAAGTGTGATGTAATTTAACAGTAAATCTAATAGTACAAAGGACAAGGCAAGCACTTAAGGATTAACAGTAAGGATTAGTAAGACTATCAGTTCTGCTTATTTATGTTCAGGAGAGATAGAGTTTAACTGGAATGAGTAAAAAGAAGGGTTAATGGTATTACAGGAAAATAAGAGTTTGTCTCAATGGGACAATTAAAAAAAGATTCCTAGCTTGGCAATATAAAGACTGAGAAGTGTGATGACAGTCACTGAATATTTTAGAATGATAAACGTCATAGGCAGTGAAGGTCATTTTTGGGTAACAAATAGTGTTGACACAGGAAAAAATAAGTACAAATGGTGCATAAATTTATTTAGGCAAAATACAGCTGATTGGAGTAGCAATAGAAGAAATACTAGTGGGTTTTCTGACATACTAGCGACTAATGTTTTGGCCTCCGAGGGTCTTTCTAATCTTATGGTGTTACTAACTTCTTTGACAATAAAACGGTATGGCATAAAAGACAACAGAATACAATGTTCTCAGAATTAGAGATCCAGTCCCATTTGTACACAACAACGTCACAGAAGTATTTGAGAGAGTAAGCAAAACATTTGAATAATCCCTTTCCCTTTTCAAATTAATTATTACTGAATAATTAAGTTACATACAGAAATACAACTACTCTGCAGAAGATGACCTTTCCTTAGGAAATCTGGAGTTTCATTTTTTTTGAACTTCTGTGTAGTTAGAACTGCCAACCATTGTTGCACTCAAAATCTTGTTTATGGGCAAAAATGAAATGCATCTCACATAAAGGTAAGAATTTATTGCTAGCATAATTGAAATTTTAATAATCTAATCCAAGAACCATTACTGGTCCAAATGTAATTATTACAGAAAGAGAAAGAATACATCTATGCATAAAAAGTTTAATAATAATGAAAATAGAATTAAAATTGTTATTCACACACTCCTTATGAGGGGAAGGGTCAGAAACTGTTCTGCTTTCTCTTCCCCTACACTTCTGGGACATAAGGTCAGTGGTTTTGTTCTGGTGGTAGTGAGGGTGTTACAGTGGTTTGTCAGTGTATGGACTCCTTTGCTGGGAAGAAAGTTATGTTCTTGTTGATGGTTTCTTCTCTGTTGCTCAAGGATGTATGTGTGGGGCCATTTTTGTATATTTGTTAACATGTTTTTACACCTTTGCTTTTTCTTCATCAGATGTCATTTTTCCTTAGTCTGCAGCTCCACTTCACATCCAAATTTCACACCTTTCACATGTGTTGGATACTACTTCATTCTTCATTACACATAAACCCACTTTTGTCCAGTTCCAGGTCCACTTTTCTTTTAGTGACCGCTTGTGAGTTGTTTATAGCTGTGGAGTTTCCAGTACCCGCTCCGTGCCCCATCTTTTATTTTCTCATGCCTGTACTCCTCTCTGCTTCATCCCATTTCTCCACTTCTCAAGCCTCTGCTGTTCTATCAGGCCTGTATTTCTCTATATGTTTGTTATCCATAAATATCTTATTTTACATGGAATAACTCCTTGTTATTGCTATCTGTATAAAAACTATGATTATACTATAGAAGATAAACACAGGTAAAACAAATCAGCCCTAGAATCTGGTCAATTAGGAAAATTCACTGTTAGAGCTAACCAAAGTAAAAGGAGGTTGCAGGCAGGTCAAGAAAAGGTCAGACAGACCAAGCTGGACAAGCCTCAGTCCTGAGGCCTTGCAAATTCAGTGCACAGTGGACAGCCCGTTATTACAGGGCAACACAGTTAAACCAGCTTTACCCTGCACATAGGAATTGATGTTACAACAAGGTCTTTACACAAGCTGCTATTAGCTTAGAAACCGGGGCTTGGGGTGGGAGGCATGATGACCAAAATGAAACTTTTTTTGCTATGAGGAAGCAGTATGTTAATTTTCCATCACTTCTGCCACTTGAATAATATAATCCCCAAGCACTGTGGACACCTTTTTGGGGCCTGATTTGTTTCCATCTGTCCTTGCTATCCTACCGAGACTGTTTCAACCTGTCAAACTCGGTAGCACATTTATACAACATCCCTTTATTGCATGTATTCTGAATTTGACTCTTGTTCCCTGGGGAACTGAGTGCAACTGCCAAAAGTCATTTTACTTGTCACCTTTAACAACCATCAGAAAAATGGAACTATGTCTATGTATGATGAGCTAGAAGGTACTTAGTCACCCATAAGCTATTTATTGCTAGGTCCACCTAGACCTAAATTGTACTGTTCCTCTAAACGATAGTGACATCTAATGCAATAACTTAGAATATATTAACTGACTCTAAATATGTGCCATTATTTTTCTGTGTTAATTTGGCTTTAGGCAAGAAGTAATCAAAAAGAAGATGAAACTTCATATTAGAAATGCAGTAGAATATCTTTGGAAACCTCTCGGTGCTTCATGATCCATTTTCATCTCCTGAATATACTTTGTAAGCATTGGCCAAAAAAGTGTAACAAAGGTACAGTAGCCTGAACAGTGGATACAGACATACAGTGGTACACTGAAACAGTTGTGGCTGGCACGGTCATCTCTGCAATATGATGTACTCCCTCAGAAATTTAGGATAACCCTCACCAGAATGCTAGTGGTCAAATTATTGTAACCTGAACAATAACAGACCATCATACTAACTTTATCTTCCTACATACCAAGATTTTTCAATTGGCTATGTCAACTACTAAATTCAAAGTATGATATTTCTGCATTCTGCGAGCAATTTACAGAGACCTTTTATGAAATACTTGGTTACAAATTTCCTCTCTTCTGTGCCAAACGCCAAAGAAAAGAAGTTCTAACCATGTGGTAGGAAACTTCTTTGGACTGTAATTTTTCCGTGTCAGGAGTCACTGTATTCTGAGCTAAGTCATTGCTATGCAGCCCCTGTCCCAGTTGTATATATATTAAATAAAAAAAAAAGGTAAAAATAAAAAAGGGTTGAGTCATGAATGGTAAGACTCTCCTGGAGACATGACACCTAATGACCCTTATACATTTTCCATTAAAAGTCACGGGACCTGATTTAGTTGCTAATTGCTCTACTCCCAGTCACTTGGGTAGCAGCAGATAAATCTTACTGTTTTCCATGGCTTCAATGATGTTATTGCATGGTAATAACAACAGGTCCGTATGAGTGCTTACAATCAAACTAGACAAAGCAGAGCCAACGATGAGCGAAAGATGCATCACACCAGAAATATCAACAGCTAAGGATTGGCGGATACCTTTCTAATGTTACAAGTTTAGAGGGGAAATAAGAGAAACAAAATAAAGGAAAGGGGTAACAGAAGCACTGAAGCTTTGGAAAAAGAAAACTGGAACGAGCAATGCAAGACTACAGATGTGACTGCTTCCATGGAGAAATTTCTCTGACTATCTGAATGTCCAGGATTTTTTTTGTCTCTCTTCCTCTTGTTGGTTTCTGAGTGCAGCCTTCTTCCAAAATCACCTGTTTGGGTGGGAGAAAAACACTTAAGCCTACATTCACAACAGTGATAGAAAGTAACAGAACATTAAGCACCTAAGATCTACAAACAGTTTTGCAGAGACAGATTGAGTGAAGATGCTTTCAAAGGTTTTGTCTCTCTGCACCTCAACATAAGGCCTGGTTTTTCCATTTTGTTATAGGATTGAAAAGCTCATACAGTTCCTCCCATTACAATTTAAGCTGTGATCTAAACTCTGGATTTAACTACACAAATACAGCAGCTGCAACTTTCCATTCTTTTTATTTACCCAGGAACAGCTCTGCTAAATTGTTTCTACATCCTTTGTGATGTTCTTTCACCATCACAATGTTTTGTTTCTTGATCCATTTCTTGTTTTTTTGTCCTCTATCAACCTTTGGAAAGAAGAAATTCACACTTTGTTAAACTCTCCCAAAGCAGTAGTAGAGGGAGACATACGCTTAGTGGACCATGGCATCTGTGAAAGTGCTGTTTTCTCTTAGCAAGGTACAGAATGACAGTCCCTCCCTTTCGGTTTTTCAAACAGTTTTTAAAAGTGCAACTCCGTATCTCCACCAGCATGTCAAAGAATAGGCAGCTTGTGGTGTCTCAGAGGAATTCAGATAAATATATGATATCACAGGTTTTCTTCAGAGCAGAATGCTTCCTTCTGAAGAAGGGACTGATGTCACCGAGCAACAGGTCATTGATGAGAAAACCTGGTGCAAGTCAGTGCTTCCAGGTCAGCTGAACTCTTGCACAGAACAGTTTGTCTAACCTGTACTCCTAAGTCCTTGTTGCCAAGCAAGGTGAAACCTGAGAGTAGCAAGAGGCCAGTGTGGGAAATGAGAAACAGGAGAGAAATGCAGCTTGTGCTGTGACAAAATGTGTGCAGCAGAAATGGCAATTGTAGAGAAGGATTTTTACTCCAGCAGAAGTCAGTCTTTTGTCAGTAGAGTCTCTGGCTGGGAGAGATGGGGAGCTTGACATCTGAGGTGGTGATGGAGAGCAAGAGTACCCTTTGGGTTTTTGAGAGCAGGTCTAAATATAACTGAAAACAGTGTGAATTGCTTGGGGACTGAAATGCTTAGGCCTGCTGTAAACATGAAGTCAGTGTTGTGTTATTTTTAGGCAGTATGAAAAACACCCATATAAAAAATAAGTGATTGTTCACACTGGTCATTTCATATTATCTTAGGATAATTGTAATTTGTGGCTTATGAGTATTTCAGTTTCCTGAGTGGAATCTTTTATTCAATTGTAGGTATTGGCTGAATTAATGACCTCTGGGACCTATCTATGCATAGGTATGTTCACATTCTTAATCTTATTTTGGGATATTACTAATAAAACCTAGCTGAGTGTACCAGTGTCTGCCTGTCACCTGGTATTTACTCACGAACTCTGTTTAGCTACCTCTTCTTAGCTCTCTTTGCAACTGACGCTATGCAGGAATGAAGAATTTTCAGCTATTCTAGTGACGCCAAGCTAATCTGCAAAAACACCCCAAACCACTAAACATGCCCAACTGCCAGCACTGCTGAAGAGTAGGGCAGTGGTTGGAGGCAGCCAGATTAACATTGAGGGCATGAAGGGATGTAGCTGTGAGGAGTATGAGCTAGGGAGAGCTGGTGCTGGAAATCACGCTTCCCAAATGGTGCACAGTTAAGATGTGGCAAGTACCTGCCAAGAGTGATGCAACTGTGCTGCTGGGAAGAACGTGAAGTGCTGACAACTCTTGTTCAAACCAGCGAAAGCAGTAGGTGCCAAGAACCAGCCAGGCCAAAATACAGGATATAAGTGGATTTAATGGTGCAAACATTCATTCACGTGGTTCTAGGACGGCAAATTTTGTAAAAGTATGGAGCAAATGTGCCTTGTCTTTATGACTTGTTTTCTCCCAGATCAGCTGAAGGGGGTGGGGGAAGATCTGGACTCATCTACAGGTGGAACGTAAAGTGAGGGACAAGTCCCTTTTGTTTCATCTGCTACTAGAAAGATTTAATCTTGGCAGGAAAACAAGAAGTCTGCACCTTAACTTGATTCAAAGCGTGAATTGAAGCTGCTTTTTACTTCTTGACTGTTGTTTGTTTCCCCCATGATGAGATCTGCTGACACATCATCAAAAGATGGCAGGCAGACTTAAATAAGCAAGCAAAGCAAAAATCAGCAGGAAGAAAACTTGAAACTGCAAAATAAAATAATGTAAAAGACTGTTCCATATCAAGGAAGGGTAATTGAATTTGTGAATAGTAGGTAAACATCCTCCCGTTAAAAAAAAATTGCTGACATCAGATATTCCTTCTTAAAAAAAGTGATATTGAATAAATCATCTGTCTTAAATTTCTGGCAGTGGAAAAATGGTAAGGTAATTTCAGGAGGAGGCTGTTCCTATACAAATAAGGCACATTTGGATGAAATATTAATGAAATTACACAGCAGACAAAGAATAGGGTATAAAATGAGTTGTCACTGTTCTCTTGAAGTTTATTCCTTGGAAGGATCTTGGCATTAAGCAAGAAAAAAAAAGTGACCAAGGAAGAGCATATATTATTCTTTTCTTTCCAAATGTGCTGTTGACAGGTAAAACTTGACCAGAAAGGTTATGTAATTCAAAGTTCTTAAAAATAAGAAAATGACCTCATATCATTGCACTACCTACTATTTTCTCACATATAGCTATGTAAAACAAATATATGTGTAATTTACCATAGAAAACATTGTATGTAATATAAGGAGTTTTAATAGTGTCACTATATGCAATATTATAATCAGTTCAGAAAACAGATTATTGACCCAAATAAGTAGTAATACCTCAATACATAGTTTTATATGCAACATATATATTCACAAAAATGATTACAATTATTCTGGGTGGTGATGGTACTTTTTTATTGGGATTTTCCTCCATGCTGTACAAATTTGTATGGTATTTTCAGCACTTATTTGAAATAACATATTCTTGCAAGTAAAAAAAATTTCATAAACAAATATAATGTGATCAATATTTACTCAAAAATAGGTTAAAAAATTGTTTTTCTTTTATATTTACCTATATGCACCTATGTTGCATGTGGTCATTATTAAAAGAGCTCAGTATTCGAAACGAGTTGCCAGGAAGTAGGATCTGTGATTCTAAATATTTCCATTATACTGCTTGCCATTTCCAAAGTGGCAGGAAGGAATGATTAGCTGAACAGTCTGTACAAAAATCCAGCTCCGTAGAAGCACTATTAAGATCTTCCTTGTGGAGGTCAAGCATTGCTTTCAGGAGCACTGGAACACTGAGAGAGGGAGGGCTAATAAAACTGAAGGGAATAAGGGGTACAAACAATGGTCAGATCTTGCATGACCATCGTGGTTGCAATTACATGTGATGGAATAGTTGGTAAACAATATATTATTTTATGATTCTTCCCTCTTCTTCATATTTTTAGTACTTGGAATTCTTAGCAAAATATATCTGTAAATGTTTCCAGATTTTTAACTGTCTGTGGAGAGTTTGTATGAATATTTTAAACTGAACCAGCTCAGATGAGCTACATAAATCACATCATGTATTTTAGATCCTGTGAGAGAGATGAATGTGATCCTTCCACCTTTGAATGTTTTGCCAGTGTGCATACCTGTTGTGCATATGCAGTCCCATTTCAATTTTGAAAAAAGTCTGCAATACATCATGTTTTCAGTTGACTTCAAATGCATGTATGTGTAGGATGAAGGGAAAGAAAGTGGAGTGCTGGAACAGTTGTGTAAGTAAGTTAACTGTATTATTTACCCCCATGCTTTACTGCTTCCTACCATCTTGATTTCTAAACTCACAAAGTTGAATCACTTCTAAGCTGACTACAGGTGTGGCTTGGGGTCTAAATTCCTTGGAGCAGCTGTCCTTCCATCCAGGCTAAAGAAGGGAGCAGTTCAATGCTCTTTTGTTTAGTAATTGGTAAATCAATGGGGGCTTCAGTCAATAACATAAGCCCACGGAGCTCAGATGAACAGGGGAGAGGCTATGGCATGTGTTTAAATGGTTTTTGAGGTGGTGGAGAAATGGAAAAGAGGCTCTGATTCCTGAGCAGTGGGTAGAGCTATGTATGTGGAAGTGTGCCCTGGAGAAGCAGGAGCTGAAAGCTGGGTCCTGGACAGAGGCACCACAGGAGAATGTGGTTCCCAGGAGCTCTAAGAGTAACTTTGGGTTAGGTGCGGCCCAGACAACCTGTGTTTGACAACCCAAGTGGCTCAAGTAGGGTCAATGTTACACTTGTTGGGAAACCACCAATATTTAAAGGAGGATTTTTTTTCCTGCCTTTTTAGAGAGAGAAGGTTCACCAAGGTGATGCAAAGGCAATGATTAAATTTGCATAATGAGTTTTTGTTGTCTTTCAGCTACTCCAGTTCCTTGGAAAAACATACTAATAATCTTATCTTATATGGCCTTTCTGATAGCTATCATAGGCTTAATAGCTGGTGACTGACTAAACTACAAAAAAAAAAAAAAAAAGTTTTTTCCTTTGCTCTACTTAATATTGACTCCTGATCTTGAGCTGCAAAGTATATGAAAACTAAATAAACTTGGGACAGTAGGTAAATTAAGGTGGTAATTAAACATAAAACTCATCGCTGGGGTAGTACATGCTGTAGGTTCAACAAATAGCCGTAAGAAGTTTTCTTAAAGAATTGTGGATAGATTTCTTTCAGCAAATACAAGTTTTTTTTCAAAATAGCTAGCCTGGCAGCCACAGATTCCTAACAACTTTGGCTAAAAATAACTAGATGGGTGTACAAGTCATTATATGATGAAAAGATAAATTGGGTTTCCTGCCCATAATTTTTCTTGGGAAATGGACTTCTCTTGCTCTGTAATATTTTTGTGCCTGGAGTCCTTGAGGGAAGCACTCACTCTGAAGAGAATGCATGGAATAGGAATACCAGCTGTGAAAGGGAATAAGTGCTGGAACCAGCTTTGCTCCACAAACCCACACATTTTTGGAATAAAGAGAACTAAATTTGGAGTACCTTTAGCAGCCTAAATGATTATTTCCTGTTCTTCTATTACCATGCTCCTGAGAAATACCCAGAACTTCTGGTTAGTATCAGTGTTCATTAGCTTACAGCGTCCAATATTTAATTTTTTAAATTAATTTTTGGTGCTGGTAATTTTTGCCTTTTGCAGCTTTGTGGTCTTTACTGCTTTCAGGGCCACATAAGGAATGATGCTAAAAAGGAATTCCACTGGTAATTATTGGATTAAAGTAACTGTGGAAACGTCAATGTGAGGTCTGAAAACAGCATTTGGGATGGTTTAAGACAGTAGTATAGATTTCCCCTCACAAACACTGTGTCTTGCTAAACAGAAATTTCTTATGTTAAAAAGCAACATATTGTGTATGAAAGTGTGTAAAAACAAACAAATAAAACCAACAACAACCAAAAAAACCCAGGAAAAAAAAACCACAACAAAGGAAAAAAACCTCTTGAGGGATGCTCAACCTCCTAAAAGTAGGGAGAAGAAAACAAATAAGAATGGTTGTCCTTCAAACAAGAATTGCTGAGACTGTTCATTTTATTGGCAAGTTAAAAAATACTTGGCTGAATGCAGATTATTAATCCACAGTTTCTTTTTATCTTATTTTGTTTGGTCTGTGAAGATACTGTCTGCATTCCTTCCATATTTCTTACAGCTCTGAGAACATATCAAAAATATGCTGCTGTTTAGAATGATATTGGCAGGAGACAATATCTTTAAACGTTCTTTTTATTTAAAAATAACAGGTTTTTTTCAAGAACTTAAGTTGTTAAGTGGTTCCTGAGATTCTGACAGCTGAAATTTATATGTTCAATAGTTACCATTTCACTACTTTGCTTGATCCAATATGTGAGCTACAAGCACCTTGATCAATGAATTGAAAATCATCTAGTTTCATTACACAGTAGTTCATTCAAATGCATCTATATCCCTGAAATCTTGTAGGGCAATACAAGGCAACTACAACAAATCTACTTGTGATTTTTATTTCAGCTCTCTACAGGGCAGAGTGGCTGTTAGATGCAAAAAATCCTTCTAGGCTAGGCTCATATAGACCTGTTTTAACCAGCTAGTATCACTGAAGTGTTATTACAGAAGCAAAGGATTCAGTATAGACTTCAAAACTCACAGAAACTGAATAAATATTTGAGTTAGGAGGCTGTGATGAGCTCTCAGCCAATGCAGATACTTTGCAAGCTGTACTTGAACTTGTTTAATACTCTGGGTATATCTATTTGAAATCTTAAGTTACTGTATATTTCTGTATTGCAAAACTCTAAGCAAATTTATTTTTATTTAGTTAGGGTGAAGTAATTATATATGCTGGATTTTTTTTTATCACTTCTAAAACTTATTAAAGGTTATTGTTAATGAATACTGTTTGAAATAGATCATCTTCTGTCTTGGATCAAATTCCTCTTTGTTACAGTGAAACAGCACAGTACTCAGAGACAATTAAAATAGCTGAAAACAACACTTTAGGATGGATATATCTTTTAAAATTGATATGTGAATGAAAAAAGGGCTTGGGAGCTGTGTGTGTGTGAATTCCATCATCAGGGATAGTTTTGAAAACACTTTTGCACTCCCAATCAGAAAAATGAATCAGAGGACATTGAGTTACCTGCTGCCACTAGCAATAATCTCTAGTTTCAGTCAACTTGTCTTCAGGGCTTAGCAAACCCGTGCAGAAGAGCCAAGTCTCCTCAGCAGTCTGCAGTAGACATAGCTGTACAATCCAGATATCTTAAAAAATATGCTTTTTTAAAAACTGTGCCCTTTCCTTCTGTGAATGACCTGTGCTTATATATACAGACTGGTTGGAACAGCTGGCCCTAAATCTCATATGATTGAAATCTCTTTTGTTTCTCTCTCACGGCTTTAATAGCAGTTGTAGTTTCTTTTTCTGATCAAAGGTTTCTACTAGGAGATGACACAGAGGGAAAACAATTTTTGATCTGCAGGTTGGTATAGTATTGATCTGCCATGAGTGTTGGTCAGTAAACTTAGCATGTTGGTTCCTACTTAACACTGGTGAGACACTTCCCAGGCAATTCAGCCCACAGATCAGCTTACTTCTTATAACTTCCATATTTGCAGTATCTAGAGTCACTGCTTGACAAGGTGGTCTTTAAGCAAGGCTGAGCTCTGGAAACATCCTGTCTACATCAGTAAGGAGCTATGAAAGCTGCATATTATTCATATTAGCATAAATGCAATTTCCTGCCCATTACCTCCATGAAAGTGCGCACAAATTTAGGTCTGTGTGAATCAGGAAATACCCAGCACTATTAAAGTAAAGGTTTGGTTGTAAAAAATAAAGTTTCAGGTGAGAAAAGAAATACTCCACTATTCAGTCAGCTAGGGAAGGAAGAGAATCAGAGTTTGATTCACCTGAGTGCTGTTGTATTTATGCAGATGTCTGCTATTCACCAATGAAGATTTTTTTAGAAAACAATCATGTTTTCTAAATTATAAAGCAATCATGTTTTCTAAATTATGTTTAAATGACAGTCTCCCTTTGCACCTAGCAGAAACATTACTAATGTTTAGAGACTAGTGCAAAAACTTAATTTGCCTCTGTAGCCAAACACCATTTTTCTTAGTAGGCAGAAGGTGCAAGCGCTGATTTTAAAGCAGCAGCAGTGATGTGCATGCAGCAGTCAACACAAAAATCCCTGCTAAACTCCCCAAGACAGACACCGCTATTTATAGGATGCAAAAAAGGTTTTACTTCTTTTTTTTTTCTTAATAAATGTAGTTGCTATAGAGATATCTGAAACTCATCACTGTCTCTGTCTCTAGCTACATCCTGTGACCTATTATTTCTGAGGAATAGTCCCCAAAACATCATAGGAATTGGTTACAATTTTCCTCTTCCGAAAAATTGCCCATTCCCTCTGTGTGAATTGCTCAAATGAAAGGGGTTGTCTGCAAATGATCTAGGCATAGTTGTAGGAAATTATTTTGCCACTTGCAAAACTGTTGCTGTATGAAGAGAAACAATGTCTCTGAGAAAGGCTATTTTTCTGCCTTTGCTCTGACACTTGGGCAGCTGGGAGACTATATCCACTGATGCAACTTTTGATCTCTAAATGCTCAACTGGCCAGCACCCTCTGCAGTGGCATGGGGAAGGCACAGTGTTTATTTCGTAGCTTGCAGAGGGATCCAGTTCCCAGGTATGGTATTCTCTAGGCTCATTTTTCACTCTAAAAGTATATCAGGGTAAGCAATGGTCTTAAGTAAGACAATGCTGACAAATGTGTTGCTGGTCATAAAATGAAAAAAGCAGTATGTCAGCTGGTCACTGGTAAAAAAGCTTACAGGGAGATGAACTCATGCACTACATAAACACACTTTTATAAATGTGATATTAGTGACATGTGAAAGCTACTATACAACATAAAATACTGAGTATTGAGGAGAAGAGTGGGAAATACCTGGGAAGAGAATTGTGTGATACACAATTGCTGGAATTCATATGCTTCCCAAGTGCCTGTGTCTCAGGAAAATGTTATGATGCTGACTCTCAAACAGACTTGTATCGTGCCTCTGTGATTCTTACAGGAAAATTTACAGCATGCCACAGGTCAGCTGGGCACGGATCCATTTCCACTTCACAGAGGGAAACGGAGCCCCGTGGCTCTGTCTCCCCCTCAGCTCTGGGTCCTTTGTCTACCAGTTTGCAATGGGGAATCTTTTCTGTAAGGCCATGCAATACAGTGCAATGGCACATGTTTTCATTTCGCTGACCCATGTGAATGGATGTTGCGTGATGTCTGTTTAATTTGTGGTTTGTTTGCACAAATGAATCCCGTTTCAAAGAACAGAGCAACCAGCACAAGTAAAATCTGTTAATCAGTTATAGAAGAGATGTAAAAGGTAAAGGAATTAGTAGGCAAATGTAAGGAAGAAAACAACAAACACCAATGGCAAACTTCCGACAGGCTGCTGTAGTTTGTGATAGATTAATACTGGCAATTTATTTCTGTTTCATTTACCTATCAGTTCTGTTGGCTGCCATTTCATATTTTTTTTGTATTATGGTTCCTCTAAGGTGTATGGAGTCTTCTTTAAGGACCATGTAATATGTATTGTACTGTTTTCAGTGTTTTATAACAGAAGAAATCTATTTTAGTTAGCAACTCTACATCTTTCAGTTTTGAGTCTTCAGTCTTCCATAGCTAATTGCGATTGCTGCCAAAAGATTATACTGATGTTCTCCACTACCTTTATTTAAAAAATAGGCATCTTTTTTTAAAAATAGTTATGAAGATTACTTTGAATGTGTGTTGGCACATATGTATGGCTATTTCTGTGAGTTCAAGCTTAATTTGGGGTGAGGAGGTCTTCAGTTTTGTTTCATATAGTAACCTGACTTCATGAAGCTGCTGTTTCTAGCTCAGCCACCTGCCTGGCAGATGCACTCGAGACTGAGAACGTGGCCAGAACACGCTGTGGCTCAGTGATCAGCATTATTCCTTGACTTCAAAATACTGTTTTGTGACATTATCCTGTATACTTTCTAAATTTCATGGTTGATTGTGAGTGCAATGAAACCAACAGCAACCCTGCCCCCACCCAAACCAAAGGCCTCTGAATATTGTTCCTGTACTTTATTACCTGGTTATACTGTATTTTGTCCAACATCCTTACCCAAGATAAGGATGCTGTCCTTATCCTATCTGAACTTGGCATCATCACCTGCAAATAGCTGTATTTGCTTTTACAGATTCAGAATGTAATTGTGCTAATTCAAGATCATGCACAACACAAATCAAAAGCTTGGAAAGGAAAGGTGCAGGTGCAGGACATATCAGGTGTTCCAGGAAAAGTTAAAGGGAACAGGTGTATCTATTGCAATGCATAAGGAGGTGGCAGTAAGAGTAATTATCTCAGCTGATTACCAGGTGGTCATGTTTTCTGAAATATGTAAAGTGGGTGGGGAGGAGAATGGGGTGGGTTGTTTTTGAGTTATGCTAACTGAGTGAAGAAGAGAAAGTCCCTTGCAGTTTTATGCCTATGTTAGGAGAAAATAGGGATAGAGGTCTCTTTTTCTTGTGGTTGTTTTCATGGCTGTTTTAGCTGGCATGATGGTGCTTGTGATTCAAAGGACCTATGTAGGTAAGGTTTTTAATTTTATTTCATGGTCTGTGTTTTTTTGCAGAGATTTCACCTCATTGTGTGTTCCCCTCTTGATATAAACTTCACTTTGAGCTTTGTAACATCCTTCCATGTCTGTAAACTAATAACTCAAACTAAGTTGTTGAGAGCTGCTCCTGTGAGTCCTATAAGTTTTCTAAGTTGTTCCAGTTCAGTAGCCAAATATTGATTTAGGAAACCTCCTGTGTCTGCTCTTTGGTTGCCTGTCTGTTCATTTATAAATTATGTCCATCAAAAAATAACATAAAACATGGGAAGGCCAGTTATAGTTGGTGGGTTTTGTTGGGCCATTCTAAGAAAACGAGCCCTGAATAAGGTGAAGTACAAAACATTTTTTTTCTTTATAGAGTACAGGGATTCATTCAGGAAACAGTAACCTCTAAACTGATGGGGAATGATGTTAGTCAGAACTGGAGCCTGCCTTGGCACTCTGCTGAGGGTAAGCTGCAGTGTATTGATGTGGTGCGGCAGGAATGGATTGGAGAATCTGACTGCAGTCTCCTTTCATTTACTATCGTGCTGGGTGGCTAGGGTAGAACAGCAATTGCTTATATGACTAAGGAATATTGAGGAAGTACTGAATGAATTTTAGCTGTTTTCCCTTGCAATTTAGCTGCTGGAAATTACGAGCTGGTATTATAAGATCAGGCAGTATGAAGAACTGCCATTGGAGAACATCTGTGTTTAAATGATTAGGCAGTGCTATCATAAAGATTGCTTAATTCTTATAACATGCCCCATATATTTATGTGTGACTAACCATAAGTAGTAACAGCATAGCAGATGTTATTTATTTTCGAAAAATTGAAGAAGTGGCCTAGACGTGGGACTTTTCAGTGTAGGAGGTGACATAATCATAAAAAACAGAGTGGTATGATGCTGGCATATCTGAGAGGCTAGCCAAGTCAGCATACCACTTTAATGTCTGGAAGAGTTCCCGGTTTAACGAGCATTTAAGCTCCTTTCTGCTGTGGGAACAGCATAATGAATACGGACAAGCCTGGGTTGCAGGTTGGCTGACACAGCTGTCCTCAGGATTCAAGGGCTTTAATAGTTGCCCATCCCTGAGCTCTTCACTTTTTTTGAGTAACCCCCCAGCCTCAGACTCAGTATCCTCCCTGGCAATGAAAGCAAGTCAGAGACTTGGAGAATTGCTTTCTCACCACTTCTGGAAGTGATAGAGAGTAGTGCCATCTTAGTAACAAAAAGCCCTTCCGTGTTTCAGTGTGCTATGCATAAATGTTGATCTTTGTTATATACTATTCTGTACATACATATTTGGAGAGGAGAGTGGATGTAAGTTCAGAATGCTACCATCTCTGAATAATTGTAGAATAAACTTATTTTACTAAGCATAACTTCTGACACTAGTGAAAGGAACCAGGTGGGTTGCACAACCCTCTGGCACAACACTGCTGTTTGTCACAACAGTCCTTATACTGATGGTAAATAGGACCATGTTTTAAGTGTGTACAAAATATCATAGTTCATCTGATAGAAATAGCCAGGATAGCTGTTCCTTTGCTATACATGTAAGTTCATAGTTATGTAGTAAATACTTGCTCTTCTCAGATGCGTATGAGACATCAGAGAAATATATGTTGTTCCATGAAGATGAAGGTATGGAGAAAAGTAGCAACTACAGCAAAATATAGAGGAAAAATTCCAATTTTTATTTTAGTTGGCAAAGGTACAGCATGTAAGCCTGTGGATACCTAGGTGTGTGACACAGAACTGTGTGCTTTTTTGTGCATTTAAAACAACTTGCTCAAAAGCCCCTGTTCAACAAGAGATACTATGTTGTGTACCAATCTGGACAGTCACTGTGAAAAGTAAGCTATCAGAGGTATCTGGGGTAACGATTTACTTATGGGAGCCAGTCCTAATGGCTGGCAGCATGATTCTTTCCTCATTCAAGGCTCATTCAAGCCTTTTGAAGACTAACATCAGTTGGTTCAGACTACAAGTTTTAGAAAGAACTTGAAGCAAAACCTATCATTTAACTTTGACTAACTCTGCCCCAGCAAGTGAGTAGTAAAAAGTGGCTCCTAATGGGTGGATATGATTCTGAAACAGCAGTGTTGGCAGGTGAGACATCCAAGGGGCTCATGAAGGTAGCACCTCCTTGCATTCAAAATATCCTTCTAGAACACTGGGTCACCTTAAAAAGCAGTAGAGGCTAATAATGTTTTGGAGTTCAAGCTATTGATTGCGAGAGATTTGGACTGAATACGTAAACTTCCTTTGTAACTTGGGACAGCGTTTGCTTTGGACAGCAATGATTCTTGAGTGTTGTAGTGTTTTAGGGGTTCGGTGGTGTGTGTGGTGGTTTGTTGTTTTGTTGTGGGTTTTTTGTTTGTTTTTTTTTAAGCAGTTGGTGCAAAAGGCTGCAGCTGAAATCAGGCCTCTAAATGATGTTGAATCCACTTTTTGTGGGTAAGCTGCTAATAGATTTTTTTATTTAATCGTTGACGATAAATCATCTTTGGTTTAGGCTGGGAGGGGCCTTTGGGCTTGTCTACTCTGACTCCTGATCAACTTGCTTGTTTTTACTGTATAGGAGGAAACAGTATGTAGCATTTTGATTCTGGCTGAAAATATTTCGGATAAAATGTACTTTGCTCTAGATAGGTCTAGTAAGCAGTATGACTAATATATTAACACCACCTACCTTTCATGTTTGCTTTCAGCTTCCACTCCTACCAGATGACAAATGAAGTTAGAGGTGGGGGGGATTAACTTCTGGGCTTTGTGCTGGCAACCCCCTTGTCCCCAGTATTCCAGCGTAGGTATATTTGCAGTTTGGTCTGGATCAGCTTTCATGTTGCCTTCATTCCTGTTGGCGATGTCCTTTCTTGCATGAGAGTAATAACCCTTACAGGAGAAATCCAGTTCATGTATTGTTCTCAAATACAAAACCTACAGAGTTAAACTCACATTGAATACCCTCATGTTTCTCCTGTTCAAGCACTTTGAGGCCTGCTGATCAAAAACACTTATCAAATTGAGCTAAATTACTGTACTAAAATTTGGTATGCTCAATTTAGCATTGTGAAAAATTCATTTGGGATAATAGACTTTCCCCATGGGATTTAGAAGAGCCACCAGGAAAAAGAACACAACAAACTTCAGTCTTGGATTGCTAATTAAAAATCGTTAGCATTGGGAAATGTTTAATGCTTCAGCCTAATTTTCGACAAATAAGATAGATCCTCTAGATAAGCTAATATGGAGAAATGCTCAAGAAGTCTAGGGAGGTCTAAAATGGTTTCTGTTCTGCCACGCTATTCTTGTAGTGGTTTTGTGTCTCGCCCGTCTTTATGGATGACCTGGGCAGAAAAAAGGGATAGGCTGGAGGGCATTTACTGCTGACACAAAGCTGTTAGTCCCCAGAATAGCTGTTGGTTTTACAGAGCACTGGTGTTTAGAAAAAGAACTGTATTAGTAGATCCAGGTGAATTTTAACAGTATAGAATGCAAGGTTGTTCCCTTAAGAAGAAAGGAAACTTTTTGCTGTGAGATGTGGCTTGTCACCTTGTTGCACTGGTAAATCATAAGAAAAGTATGTGCTACTAATGCTATAGACGTTGCAGAAGAGGCAACTGATCCTAAGGTGTGTCGATTGAGAAATCTGGCAGGAGAGGTTGAAATACTAGTGCCAGCACAAAAGGTGAATTCTTTGCAGTAATGTGTACACTGTTGAAATTACAAGGTCAAAGCTTTTTTTCATCCCCAGTTTCTGAAGCCATCTTGGGACCCAGAGATTTTATATTTGCTTTATCCTAGCAAAATTGACCCCATCGAGGCATGCCATTGCTTTTTGTTAATATGCAGCAGGGTTAAATAAAAGGAAAAGAGAGAGACAGTAGACAGTGAGGACAAATTTTTATAAGCAGATAATGGACTCAGGCTACAGATTAGGAGACAGAGTGTAGTTGTAAGAGGAAAGTGATTATTGTATATACCTAGAGAGGAGTGGGAGAAAAAAAATCTTAACTGGTTTCCAGACAGGAGCCTTCATAAATCTAGAGAGTATGTTATAATTGACTTCAGCAGGAAAATTATGTTTGTGATCCAGGAGGTCTCTTCTAGTCTTCCCTTCATTAGCACATTATTAGGAACTGTCTTGCAGTTACGTGATCTACTCGGCTTTAGCTTTACAGAAAAAGAACATAATACTGTTTAAGGGAATATTTGTACTGCCTGTATCATTTTGTGTAAATAAGCTCCCTTCCATCCACCATAGGACAACTAAATTCATCTTAGTATCCTATGTGCCAGAAAGAATATTCTGAATGAAAAATGTATTCAGTAATTTTACTGCTGGTAGCATCACTTTTCTGATATATTAGTGATTTTAATCACAAATTTTAACTTTCAGCCTATTGTCGTAGAGAAGAAAGTCAAGTGTAATACTGGGGGAAGAAAAGTATGATGACAATGATTGGAAGTACTTTTTCTGTGAGTTTGCATACATCTTGCTAGCTACTTCTTTGCAGGAAACAATATGTTGTGTAATGTGGATTTTGTAAATCCCATTAATTTTTCACTGAAGTTGCACCCTTCCCCCCTGGAGGGAATACTAATAATTCTGAGTATAGAGAAGCCTGGCATAAGTTTAATTACCCAGAAGATTATCTTGTCACCACTTTGAATGCTAGTTAAGCTTCTGCTTCCATTTTCCCTACTACTGGAGACTACACCCTACTGAGTAAACAGGAAGACAGTCTGGTGTTTATGTGTGTTTCAGTATAGAAAATTGAAGATCACTGTTGGGGTGGAGGAAGGGAACAAGTGTTATGACTCTAGACGTTTTCTGTACTGGATCCTTGAGGTTGGATTCTGTATCTGAGATGCTGTAAAATAACTTATTGGGGAATTCAAATGCCTTTGTGAAGAACTTTTTTGGAATAAGTTGAAGCAAAAGAGTGCTTTTATGCACTTGCTAGTGAGGATAAATAGTTCAAAGATGTGTATGTTAATTTTAGTATAATGTAAAGTGTGAAGACAACTCTTAAAAACATATCACCTTCTAAATAAAGAATACTTTCTAAAACACTTAGAAGTACTGGTTTATTCAAAGCAATATTTCTTTTCTTAAATATGCTCAAGTTCATTAAGTGTGTTCTGAACTAATCTCTGACCTATACATATATTCCTGCAAACTTGCAAGATGTGTGCTTTTTCCCAGCTCATATTGCATTCAGCCCAATGTAAAGCTAAACATCCTGGTGACTGAATATTGATTTTTGTGGGAGTGCTGTATTTGCTACATTTCAATTTGGATTATGTGAAAATTGGACTCCTCTTTGGATACAAGTGCCCTCAGAAGCAAACCTATTTTTTATGAAGAAGAATAGATGGTATAGAGAGCTGTAAAATCAGAGGTAGAGTGTATTGTTTTGGAGAGAGTTTCAGATATTGATATATTTCAGGGTTTTCAGTATAACCAAGTTCCAAAAATTGGCTGCCGCTATGCTGTGCTATGTCCAAGTCCTGCCTCTCTGCTGTGCAGGACACTGTGGCTGCAGTGGTTCTTCAAGTAATGCTGTCTTGCTGCCCAGCCTGTCACTTGGTGCCCAGAGTGTGCCAGCACTGACTGAAAGTAAAATTGGTTAGGAATTTTGTTTGCAAAATTGAAGGTACGGGGCTGGCTCTTTCAGGGTGTGTTCATCTTCATTGACTTCAGAGGCCTCTATTGATTTTAAAATCAACTCAAAACTCCACATTTTTTTCTGATATTTAGTGTGTTAGCTAGCCAGTGTATAAAAGCTAATGAGGAAAGTGTCGCAACAAAGCAAAATGATCTTTTAGAGGTACAGAACTTGTAAAGAACACAATTTAAATTAATGCAATGACATCTTCTTTGCCTCCAGTGTGCTCTCAGGGAACAAGCTCCTTTTCTAGTGAAGAGAAGCCTTCTTTATAATATATGGTTGCATATTTTATTGGGCACATTGTTTTTAAACCAAGACTTCAATATATGTTGTATAAATTATTCTTTAGTAGGCAAGTTCTATAATACCTTAAATACATGAGAATATGCTTTATTCAAAGTAGCACACTTCTGTTTTCCTTATGTTTTATAAAAATAGTTCTGCTTGTCTTGGATGTTGTTTTATATCAAACAGATTCATTATACCAGTAGTGGTCTTGATGATAAAATCCAAAGCACCAGGCTAGTGAAAAATCTTACTCATATGACTGAATTCTGTTGTAAATTTTATGAGGGAAAGAAGGGGGAAGCATGTTGAAGTTGATCTTGAAATCATAGGGAGCTTAAGTCAACTTCAGCACTCAAAATTATTGAAGTCTATGGGTGCCACATTGTCTTGCGTCATGAGGTAGGAAGAGGTTGAAACTATGTCTACATAAACCCTATTTTGAGGATGAAATTGGGATTATAAAGGTCTCTGCTGGTGCTCTGCCCAGCATGAATTTCATTCAGAAATCTGATTTTGGTCTTGAACAGAGTTACAGAGCTCATGGGTATCTGTAATGTGGGGAGGACAGCCATTAGGCTTTTGGGAGCTGGGGTGGCTGCAAAACCTTGCTCTGAGGAAGGGCTGGTTCAGCAGGAGGAGTGTGTGCAGCAGCCTTTGCCAAGGCCGGGATGCCTAGGGTCGTGAGCTCAGAAGCCTGGGGGGGGTGTGTGTGCGGAGACTGGGATGACTGGGGAAGCCCAAGGTGGTCGGTAAAGCCCACTGCCTGCGTGTGCTCAGGAGGTTCGGGAGGCTTGGCAGCCCCCAGGGACTTCTTCACAGAGCTACTCCCCAGCCCGATGGTGTCCAGCTTGTCTTGCTCTTCCTTCCCAGGTGCAGGGCCTTGCATTTGCCCTTGTTGAACTTCATAAAGTTCCTGTTGGTCTGTTCCCCCAGCCTGCCTGGGGCCCTCTGGGTGGCAGCTCTGCCCAGGACTGGGTTGGCTGCCTCTTGGAGAAGCGGAGTGGGACCAAGGTTAGAGCTAAATTGGTATAAATATCATTGTGAATTAAATGAACTATTCCCACATGCATCCATATTGTATTTTCACAAGCTTTCACTTAAAAGAAATTGTTGTGTTTTGTAAAGAGTCGACTGAAAGCAATACAATGTTATAAAAACTAGCATGGTGAATAATCAAGAGTATTCAGATAGCTGGTGGTGTTATAGCCATTGTGAAAGGGTTTTGTGGGTTTTTTTTGTGGTTTTGTGTGTGGGGTTTTTTTGGTTGTTTTTGTTTTGTGTGGTGGTTGGTTTTTTTTTTTTTTTTTTTTTTTTTTTTTTTTTGTTTGAGAGGGGGACCACTGTTACTGAAGCTACAGCGGTGAGGAACTGTGGATGCTGATGCCTAACTGGTACAGGGTATTACTGCTAGAGGGAACAATTCTTGTGGGGGATATGCCAGAAGGTGAAAAGGGAATATCTGTCCTTGAGCATGGGCAGACTAGAGTACTATGAAAATGCTGCTTGGGTGTTCAGTGGCATTTGATATGTGTCTCTTGGGGTAAAATAAACAAGGAAGGGCTGCTGGACTCCAGCCTTAGTGGTATATCGGCAGGAAATACTAATGACCCTTGCAATTTTGTTTTCAATATAATGTTTGCTTTTTATAATGGTTACTATCCTACCTACTTCTGCCCATAGGATGATGTAGCTCTTCACAATGATACCAATAACATTATATTATGAGAAAAGGATCTGTGGAGCTGGCATATTTTATAGAGCTGTTTTTATTGATAATGTTAGTAATCAAAATCCTCATATGGAGCGATCATTAAAGCTCATTTAAAAACCCTCAGAGGGTTGCTCATAGCTCAAATACAGTGCAAGGAATTTAATTCTTAATTATATACAGAGGGATATATGAAATAGAATTTGCAATCACAGTGTGTTTCTTGATTGTGAATCCATAATATATTATTGTTTCTTCAGAGCTGAAAAATGCCATTAATGTAAGAGAAGAAAGTATTCATTAAATCAGTGGTGCAGCACGAGGCTCTTAATTTGGTAAAAGGAGACTTAAAAAAAGGTAGCTGTGCAGCAGCTACCTAGTTCTAGACTCCTCTGCTGGTCACAGTGGTGATACTTTGATAGTGAGTTCAGTATTTTGACAAAGTGCAAAACTTAATCCTTTAAGCCATATTCCTGGCTCGAAGTGCTATATGAAAGTGATAAATAGCACTTCAGAATTAATCCATGGCTAAAGTGTAGATTTTACCATTGTTAATGTTTAAGATACTTTTTTGGTCATCTTGGTGTTCAATATAGATATTAAAAAGGCAGTTATTAAAGTTTGCAAATACTTGTATTTATTTACAATATATAATTTGATTTCTAAAATTAGTGACTTGATTCCATCTATTCAAGGGTGTATATATAGTTGGTGTATGTGAGCCATACACTTTCTGACATTATTCTCATTCAGGTCTAGGTGAAATTTTTAGCAGATATTTTAAAGGGGCGGGAGTACAATTAAGTAATCTGAAGCAGTCTGCAAGTTTGCATCTGTTTAGCTGGATCACTTTCCTTTAAGTCCCGAATAATTGAAATATTCTGTCACTGTTTTAAGAAATGCACAAAATGTTTGTAGCGGAAAATGTTTATTTTGGCGTTATTTAAAGCATTTATCTGGAAGAGCTCAAAATCTAAGAGAGTACTTAATTTTGGTTGAGCAAGGGGCTTTGGCTGACTGAATGGTATTGTATGAAACAAAAAAAAAAAGTGATTCTCAGTTCTACCCTGATCTGTGCATATTCTTCCTGTTTCTCTGCTTTGATACCTTGCTGAAGTTTGAGTATGTGCAGGGTTACTTATATCTGTATGCATGACAGATGCATAGGATCCTTGTTATATGCAGGTCATGGAAAATGAAAGTATCAGATGGAGACCAGAAGTTCAAGTTCTGCTTGTGTCGTTGATTTCACTCCGGAATGATATTAAACATTGGCTTGCTAGCAAGCACAATGGGCGCATACTCGAATGGTTCAGTGCTTCGGAAAGGGTCTTTTTAGGAGCAAAGTTGCCTTGTCTTTATACCTGGATTCATGCAGTATGCGCTCAAGTGCATCAGTGGGGTCCTCTATCTGAAACCAAGTCTGAAATCATGCATTGGGATCCCATTCAGTGCACTCTCTGAGGAAGGGGGTGCCAGGTTCTCCAGTGGCTGCTCTCTCTGTACACTAGTGTCTGTGACCTGATACTAGCAGGTGATGCAAACCTGACTGCTGGTTCACAGTGA
This sequence comes from Haliaeetus leucocephalus, assembly GCF_000737465.1. Lineage (NCBI taxonomy): Eukaryota > Metazoa > Chordata > Aves > Accipitriformes > Accipitridae > Haliaeetus > Haliaeetus leucocephalus. The sequence goes on from NW_010972576.1 coordinate 65,832, forward strand.
TGTGATAGAGTCTAGGACTGTAACACATCACAACAAAATTAACCTTGGCCGTTCTCTCTGTGCCCCACACGAGTTGTTAATGTAGAAGCACCTGCTAAGACGAACTGTGGCTGCCTCTCTGGTCCTGGTGTCATATTATAAAATAAATAAATAGAATAACTGATTTCTATGGCCTCAGAAATACTTAAATGCCATGCTTTATCATACAGAGCCATTCTCTAACCCAGAGTAACTAGTTTAGTTTATTTACCTAGATTTCTAGGAAAGCTATAGGTGTACTAGGCTATATGACAAAATCTGTTTACTCCAACCAGCGAATGTCGTTCTCTGCACGGTTTAGGGGGTTATTTTAACAGAGATGAGTTGGAATTGAAATACTTACTAAAGAAAGGCAGCTAACCTAAACCTCTAATTATCTGGAAAACTTCAGGCTGAACATTCAGCACTGTAATTACCTCAAAATTACTAGCTGAGGCTGGACAAAATGTTTTTCTTTGGCATTTTGCTTTATGCCTCTAGCTTGAAAGAGAAATTAAACCTGCTGATGCTGGAGGTACTGTCAAAACAAGACAACCGAAACAAGAAACAAGCTGCTTTTTAATTTCTATGGATTTTGCTCAAACTTTTTCAGCTTGCCTTCTGTAAAATAACTGCAACATGCTATATCATTTACTATTGATCTTAATTAAACTCCAAGGTATCGTGCAAGGAGATGAAATCAACAGACGAAGTTGAACATAAGTAAAAAGACCAGAATCTGGAAATAGACAGCATTTAAATACAAACACACTGGAAAGTATTGCAGCCTTTGTTCTAGTCTCAAGGGCAGAGTGAAATAGAGAGCCTTGCAATCAGCTGAGAGCTCCCTTGGAAAGAGACCTGTAGGATGCATTTGTGATGCGTGGCTTTTCTTCAGTCATTTCTAGGCACAGACATGAGGCGATTGGTAGCATGGTCGTGGGCTATTTATATCAAGTAAATATGAACACAAAGAAATGCCCAGTTGTCAGTGATCCTAAACAAGTTATAAATTCAAGTTGGTCTGATATCAGAGAACAGTTAATAGTTGGCTGTGAGTGGAGCCCAACAGTGGGCTTGAATGTTTCCAGTTCAACTGGATGTCAGAGGAATTCAGATACAGCTTCTAGTTTTGATTTATGGTGGGCACTAGTGGACTTCTAACAGCTCTTTAGATGTGATTGGTGAATAGAGAATAGATTTAGAACCTGAAGCAGGGTATCATCTGGGCTGTCTAAGTTCTTCTAGTCACCCTATGTATGCTGTTGGAGACTTCTCCACAGACAAGGGCATCCTGAACTGCTCATAAGCTCTTCATTGACAGTATGCCAGAAGATCTTGATACACGCAATTAGTAGTTCCCCACTTATGGCCAACCTTAGGTAAGATGGTTTTTTAAGTGTTTGCCATCAAGTAGCTTATTTGTACAGTCTCTGTTGAGCTTGCTCTACTTAAAAGCCTCTCTTTCTGGAGTTTCTGTCAGTCTGTGGAAGTCGTTTGAAACAGAGGATGCAGATAGCTTCCCTGCAGTACACCTTGAAAGAGGTTTCAAGACATGCCCCCCCTTCTTTTTTCTCTGCCAAAAGGGTGATTATTTGGGACATGGTAGAGAGTATCACCCTTAGATGGGTAACAGCACAGACTCAGACAGCACAAGAGGGTGTTTAAAATGGAAACATGCACCACTTTGAAGTGCACTTATTGACAGGTGTAGAACATTTTTCTCTACTGTGAGACTGGTCTGCATGGCATCTAGAAGGAGCACAGAAGAAAGTAACCATGAATCCAGTTTCCCCACAGGCAGACTGACCATCTGACCTAAAAACTTGCTTACCATTAGGGCAACCATTAGCATAATGATGGTGTTGGATGCACAGATCTTGCATTAATCATCCAATAACCTGTCTAGGTACAAAAGCTATAGTCTGATCTTCCTTTCAAAGCTGAAAGGGTCATGCCTGAACATCTAGCTAGGGATAAGAGATGATAGTAGTGTAGGGATTTTCTGGAGTATGACTTATAAAATCTCATTTGTTTACTTTGCTTTTTTTATGTACTGTTCTTCAGATGTCAGCTTTCAGAGTTTTAGAAAATATCTGTAGAATCAGATCAGACCTCGTTCAGTGCTGCTCCATCAATTTCCATTCATATATTCTAGTTTGGCAGTTGTTCCTGAAGGCTCTGTGCTTGAGAGGTGTGGTTTGTAGTTGTCTGCTTCCCTGCCCTGCCACTTAGAGAGGCCGTTTCAAATGGACAACGAAATGGTAGATTGCTTTGGCTAAAATTCAGGAAATGGAAAATATTTCTACAGCGTAATGTTTAGTGACTAATGCTTCATGACTGTTGCAGTCACAATGACGCTGAGCATTTCTTTAATGCTTATGGCTTTTTAGCAGCTTGTATAACAATACATAGTTAATTTAGCAGGCAAGGAAAAGGGACATAGATGCTACTTTTGATAGTTTTATAGTAATGTTACTGTTTCTGAAACCTATTCACTACAAATGATACTGTGATGTAACTCAGTATGTGATACAGCAACAGTAGCATCAGTGACTTGAACAGAAAACAATGACGTCTGCTGCAAGATGTCTTTGTAAATAACATTTTCTTTCACTCATGGGGCTAAGATTTGGAATGAACAAGTGAGGATTTTTTTCTTTTTATCAGTAATTTTAGAAGTGAGATAAGGCAAGGTGAAAGAAGTACACAAGAAAAGGACTTTGTGTGTGTAGAAACCTAAAGAAATCTGAATGATGATGAAATGTTGGCAGGACTTCTCAGCTTTTTGTTTTATTACTTATTTTTATTTTTTCATTGATCTCTGCAATAGAAGTGAGGCTGTTTTATTATTTATTAAAAAAAAGTCATGTTGCTTGCTTTAACTGTTTTGTAGTCCCTAAGAAAACCCAGCAAGTGTGAAGGGTGCTCATTCTTCCTGAACTTCCTGAAGTATTCAAGAGCAAATGAGTAGGTTATGACTTTCAAGCCTGAGCAGCCTGTGTCTGAGAGATCCAGCTATAGTGTTTTCTGACCAAGAAGGGTAGAGCATATGCAATCTGAAGAATAGAGAGAAAAAAAAAATTTAAAAAAATCAGAGTTTCTGCATGAGTGAGTAAGTCCTCTGGAGTTGTCCTAAGAAACAAATTATGCTTCTGTAATGTATGATTTAAACATACTTCATGTCTTCAAATATAGTAAGACTAGGAAGCTCTTATATCGTAAATTGGTTGATTCAGGTAATGAAGAACAGAATCCTACTTCCTAAATGCTTATTCTATTTAAATTTACGAAAATGGTAAAACATACAGTAATTGCACACTTCAGAACTATTCTATTACTTACAAATACTTAGTCAATATTTTCCCAGACTCTCTTGACAGAGGTACTTTTCCCATAAGTTGACTGTAACTGAACTGTGATGTAATTTAAAAAGATAATTTTAAGTGAAGATTTATAGTTGACAGCTTCCATGACCATAATAATGTTTTAGTGGTGTTTTTACTCCAGAATGCTGATACCTTTTCAAAATTTGAACAAGGCCTGCAGATAGGAAATACATTCATGTTAGACCTGGACAGATGAACTCAAAGGAAAAATGAGTAACCGCTTGATTTTTTTTTTTTTAAGAAAAAAAATCTGTTGTAATGATTCAACTAATTTTTTTCAATATTATCTCTCACCAGAAATGCAAAATTTTAAAGATTATATTCAAGGCTGTATATTCCTTCTACAAACTGGAAATAGTATGAAAAAGTTTTCTAATTCAAGTTAAAGTAATTTTGCTTACCGAAAACTTTAATATTTTTTTCAGAGCACTTGGAAAACACTTGTCACCAGAACATAAAGAAAAATTTAGCTTCTAGGTTCGAACAAGAAAGGTCAGGAAGGATGAATGTAATTTTGAAGTTGTTTAGGTATAGGGGAGAAAGATCCTTGTCATAGTGGGTCAAACTGGTGAATTGGTAGACCTGACAACCTGTCTCCAGCATGCTGGGTATTGTCAGACTGCTTCTGTAATTCACCAGATACACATATACCAATGTACGTATCTGGAAGGGTATTGTGAATGAGTTCTTTAGGGACACCTAGAGGATACTACTTTGAGAAAACAGCTTTTGTTATCTTTAATAACACTTGATTTTTTTTTTCCACAGATGCAGTAATGAACAATGTAATCCTCTTCTCTATGTATACCTTATAAAATACAAACATCAAGTTTAATGTAAAGGATTCAGTTAGGTGTTTCAGTCTTTCTGATATACACCACTAACTTTAATGCTTCAAAGAACATACAAAATTCTTAAACTTAGTATGATCTTATTTGTTTAGCATATGGTAAATGTTAGCACTAGGATGTAAGCTTGGATTCCAAAAATATTTCAAAGTTATTGAAAGGAGATAATTCCTTTCTGTAAGGGAAATAATGAATTTTCTTTCATTTCTGAACACAATTTTAAAGATCAGTGATAGAAAGTAACATATTCAAGGCAAAATAACACACAGTGGTTTCATTTCACCCTGTGAAGTCATAGTGGTGGTGGGGAAATAAGCATATCCTCACCAGAAGACAATGACAAATTACTTTTTACCTATTTAATTTGTTGGATGTCAGATTAGTGTTTTACTGGAAGGTTTCATACTCTTTTACCTGGAGCTGAACTTCCAGAAGAATCCTCTTTCTAGATGAGCTTATCTTTTCAAACAACCTTTCTTGTCAAATTTCTTTTTTTGGGGAATCTCAAAGACAGCATGGATCCCTGCCTTTGCTATTTCCTGCTTTAGGAAGGAGGGGTAAAAGAAGGAAAAACAAGAAAATGAGATATTAGGGACATATGCCTTCTGAACTACTTTCTTCATGAGATAAAGCAAAACCCAGAGATCCAGCTACACTGATACCCTGCCTCTGACAGAGGCTAATATTGGATGCAAAGCCAGAGCAACCACATCTGACTTTTCCTACTTTATTCTCCCTGCTTTCAGTGTGATCTGGTGAGGGAGACGTATCCAGTTACAGCTGGTGTTATTTATCACTGTACCTTCAACTGAGCAGTGGGAAATCACCTGTGACAACAAAAAGATTCTCATACAACTGTTTTTCCTGCTCTGATCTGCTTCTGCTTATAAGCCAGGGCAAAACTGCTTGAGCTTTCTTTCTACGTTTTCCATTCTGAACAATCTGCTGATCCACTCTCTCTGTCCCAAATGAACTGTTCATCATCTTCTTTGCCATCATCTTCTTTGCCATTCTTCACCTTGCTGTCCTGCTCTTGTCTACCCAGAGAGTAAGGGCTAGGATTGCAGGGCAAGGATTGTCTCCTATTTTGCCTGTAAGGTGTTGGCGTAATAAAGTCATGCTGTTTATTTGCCTTTTGATGCTGCTGCAGTAATAGGAAGAGCTCTATAGAAGGTATAGAAAAATACCTTCAGGATATGATTAGACTTCAACTGCCCCCAAATAAAAAGGCTAGAATGGTGCAGTTAGTGTGGAAGTAGGTTGGTTGGAACAACTTTGGTAAATGAAACCTAAATTGTAAACTTGTCCAAATTAAAGAAAAAAAAAATCAGAACCAAACTATGCAGGTAATTCTCAGATAATGAATATATTTACTGAGACAAAATTGGGTACTGCTGAAGACTTCCTTAAAATACTCAGACTTGCTCTGCTGCAGATGTTCAGCTGTCTTAAGCCAAAAGAGGGGAAATGGGAGAAGCAACCATTAGTCAGCTTTTCAAAGGAATGAGATAGGCATATAACAAGCCTGTAAAAAATAATATATATATATAATGTTAGCATTGTCAGAAATTGTTTGGGTAGAAGATGGACAAGTTGATGGCGATCTACAAAATGTGGTTGCAGAAATGGGGGGCGGGGGGCGGAATTGGAGCTGATAAACTCCACAGATCAAACAAAACCAGGAAATCAACAGAAATTAAATGTAATCTTAATAGCCTTGAAATAAAATTGAGAAAGGCAGTGGAGGGTAAAAGACAGTGAGTTGGTGAATTAAAAAGTCAGAATTAAGATAACAGCATGATTCTATTCAGCAGTAAGAGGAGGGGAGAAACAGAATGGAACTGCAGAAACTGCATTGATGGAGGTCCTGTGTGGCAATGAGCAGAGGGCATAAGTGGAAAAGAGAAGGGAGCATGGAAAAGAGAACAATTAAAGTTACCTGATAAGAATATACATAAGTTCATAAAGTGGAAGCTTTTTGCACATTCATCAGCCCTGTAAAAAATTCATAAATGAGTTGCCACCCTTGTCCTTCTGCCTGTTAAACAAGGAGGGCTATCTCACAGCAGCTGAACCGAGAGGTTACAAAGATAATGTTAATGTGACCATGTTATCTTTCCATTGCTGGAGAAAACCTCATCGCTCCATTAAAACAAAAAACCCCAAACCTCGATGTGTTTTCTGTTTTTTCTTTTTTGTGTGTGTTTTTTTTGTTGTTGGGTTTTTTTTTTTTTCCCCTCCTGCCAATTTGTTAACTCTTGTAAGGCAACACAGCAATACCTTGGTAAATAAATGACACAATGGGTATTGGAGGAGGTATTCCCAGCTTTTCAGACTGGGCACTAGTAACTGGAGAAGCAGTGAAGAAGGCAGTACCTATTCCATCTCTTCCATCTTGCTGAAGCAAAGTGTGGGCATTGGCATCTCTGTATTCACCTCAGTTCAGGGCAGGGAGGCCTGTGCTGCCTTGTTCCTACTTGCCTTTTCTTTTTGGTCGGCTTTGACACTAAAAGGAATGATGAAAGTCCTGGTTCAGAAAAACAACTTCTAGACCCTGTGCTCTACTGGTTTATTCCCTTTATTCATTGTAATGCTCACATGGAAAGCTTTTCATACCCTTCCAGAGGAGGCACAAACAGATTTGGTGTTTGACATGTGCATAGATGATGTTTGGTTCAGTACAATTCCCTCAGGAAGAGAGGTGTGTATTTATGGCAGATTGATTTATGCAGATCCTTGATCACTGAGCAGATGTTCTCCTATTTCCCCTCCCCACCTTGAAATTGCATTGCTTGTGTACAAATACATCTACACTTCAACTAGTACTTATCACTTTCTAAAGATGCTATTAAAATGGGAACAACACTAGTAAGAAGAGGGCAAAGGCAATTGGGATGGTGATGGTTTCTAGTGGTTGTCACCTATGTTTTAAAAAGTAGCTAATGAGAAGTTAAAGAACAAACTGTGATAGGATGTCAAAAGAACACCAGATAAAACTGATAATGAGTAACTTGGGAAGTGAATGATGGAAAGCAGCAAAATGTGTGGAACTGGAACAGGAAAACTGGTCATTTTTTTGACATAATACATATTGACACAGCAGACCCTTAAATGATTATCTTTCTGCTTGGGGTGTGTGTCACTGAATCATTTCCTACCAAGTATGGTAAGATTAAAACAGTAGGGGAATTTAGAAAGGAAACTATAGACAATATACAGAGAATGACCTTTATCAAGAATACTTTTTTCATCACATGAAGTGCAGCTCCTTACCAGTAGGGGAAAAAATAGCATCCTACCCAGAGAAATAGGAGCTAAGTGTGGAAAAGATTTTAAGTTCTGGAGCTGACTTTTCCTGTCTCATATGGTAAAGAGCCTATGTATACTTCCTTCCTCACTATATCAAAGGAAGATACTGTCATTTGAAAATTATTGTTGCCTTGCAAGAGATGGGTAGGGATACTCCTATAGCTCTCAAATCTAGGCTCCGTTCAGCTGCTGTGCAAAGCAACTACCAGAAGGCTGGGCTGCTAAACATAGTGTTGCAATTAAAAAAAATAAAATTAAATACCAATATTTTTTGACTGGGTGGTTTTATTTTTGGATCAAATTAATGCCATAAAGTGTTTCATGTGTAATCCTTGGTCCATTACAGTAAAATGGACCATTGTGCTAATAATATGTGGAGATATGCTTTTTTTTTTTGCTTCTGGTTTGAGCAGCTATTACAATTGTGGCTTGCCAGAAGAAGCCTAAAGCAGGAAAAATATTTGACAGTCATGCTTATTGATATCATCACAGCACCAATGTTCTACAGTATGAATGGGCTTCATAATTTTTTTGTTTCCATCAGCACAAATCCAGCTTTTCTTGTGCTTTGTTCAAATGCTGTTGGTTCAGATAATGATTTAAGATGAAAAGGTTGGAAACCCTTGATGTTTGTTTATTTCATAAAATAGAGCTTGTTGCCAGGCTGCAATCCTACGCAACTGGCATTTTAGCACCTATCACCTGTGCAAATTACATAGTGTAAAGGTTGAAAAACACTGTGAGAGAACACTGCAGCAGATACCTGGACCTCTGCAGACAGTGTTTCTAGAAGAGGTGGGGTTGTACAGTCCCTCAGGTAGGGTATTATGCTATAGCCTGGTCAATTTTATTTGGCTGGGTTATCTGTGCACTTCCCAGTATCTTAAAGCTACATGTTACAGTCTCCTTACACGTGGGAAATGCTAGTGTTACGCTTTTGCAGATGAAGTAGGAGGGAATTCACCCCAGGGAACAGAGGAAGCTGTTGGATGGGAAGGGAACCTGCATCCATGGTGTCTGAGGCAAATGCTTTCACCACCAAACAGCTCTTCCTTCCTGCCATAGATTGACTCCTAATGTTAGAATGGACAAGAAGACAATGGGAATGAAATGGGAAATTCAGAGTTTATATGGAGGAGGGGCAATCTGAGACTTTAGTGGGTCACTTCTTCAGCAAAGTAGGTAGACCATATCTATTGCACGCACACAAAAAAAAGCCATCACTGAGAAGTGTGTGGTTAGCCTTGGCAGTATAAAACAAGTTGAGAAGAAACTTCTCCTGGATATAGCAGACTGGAGTTTTTAAAATGCATATAAATGAAAACTGGTATTCCAACAGAAACTAAAATAATTGCCGCTGTATTTCATTTCTGTCATCTTTCAAAGCTGCAAAGTGGTAAGAAATTACAGCATTAAATGTTCCCACTAAAACTGAATGAAAACTGACTCTACTTCTAAGGAGGGATATCCACTACAGTAATATTGCTGTAAAGTAAGCAGTTGGAATTACATTTGTGGAATTTATAACCTGAACCCAAACAACCCAAATCCTTTCAATGTTCCATTTCTATGTTCATATTTTAATATCTCTGATGCTGGTATTATTCTAATTTTATGGGCTTGAGGGAATGCCTGCACTGGTTGGAATGCTTTCAGGAAACAGAGTTTTATTTTTAGATCAAATGAATCTGATCCAGATAAGATCTAGACCTGAACTTGGCATTTACTTAGTTTCAAGCAATGAATAGCACATCTGAGGAGAGAGATGAGTTGGATTTTTTATTTTACTTATTACTTGACATGCAGGGATGTGTCAGTATGTTCAGTGTATTTTGCTTGCATTGACGTACTAGCTTGTGGAAAATTGCAATATGTAGAAAGCATTAAAATATGCAAAATATCAGTTAGTGTTTTGGGTATAGCAAGAGCATAATTAATTGCATATGATTATTAGTAACTCATAGCAAAATTTTGTTAGTGGAGATGAAGGAAGTGAGGACTCGTGCCCTTTAAGGGAAGGAGCATATAATTTTAGTCATTCTGTACAGCATCTAGCACTAATCCTGATCGTGCCTCGGAGGCACATCTGTTAAATGGTTTTATTGCATTATGCTAGTAATTTTGCTTTTCAACAGACTGTAGCTGATAGTAGCAACGTGATTAAAAAGGGTCTGTTTAATTCTCAATCTTGTATTTGAATTATTTTAAAACTTGAGTTATTAACAGGACTCCTGGGGCAAAAGGGATGTTGCAGGAGATGTCTACTGGGAGAAAGCAATGACGTTCTCCACATAACTTGTTCTCCTATGTTTGTGTCAGCGTAGGTGTGAGTGGTCGTAAGTTACAATAAGCAAAGTGCACAATTGTTTCAGTGAAATGTTGCTGGCTTTGACGTTCTACTGCATTTAGGTCTTAGAGAATAATCTAGACTTAAATATTATTGGATTATTTTCAATTTCTGTTTCTAAACAAAAGAAATGCGAACAGAATTAAAAACATTTCTTCCTGCTGAGATATTCTTTAGAAGAAACAGTGACTTGCTATCATATTAGTTTCCTTGGTTAAAGAGGGAATGGTCAATTTGGGTTTTGGGGAATTAATGAACCATTTATTTCTCTTGCATACATTTCTTTAACAGTACAACATGGTGTAATCAATATTCCAGTTTCTTAGCAAATAGACTACTTAAAATAAGCAGAGGGTGACATATCTCTTCTAATACCAGTGCTTCAAAAAGTTAAGATTTTTTATTTTTTTTGTGAAGAAAAAGAATTTATTGTCAAGATTTACTTTACTTTTTTATACATAATTTAAAGTCTCTTTGGCTATCAGGCCTTATATGTGGTGAGGTACATCTCTTTTTGTAAAGTAATATGCTTGAAGTAATGCTTTATACTGTGAAGTACCCCTAGAAGAAATAGAATATTGTATTTTTTTAAATAGTAAGAAATTGAGCAATGAAACTTCTGTTCCCAGTTCCCTGGAGAACTTCTTTTAAAACTCATAAGAAGGTAAAAAACCTGCATGCAATGGGCATAACTTTATTAAAAAAAAAGGTAGCAAAGGAAAACCTGGCTGGAGTCTCTAGAGCAAGAGATCATCATCTCATTTTGAAGAGGAGACAATGTAATTTAGAAGTTCATCTAACCAGGTTAAAAAAAGCTTTCATGAGATCTAATGACATTGGTCAGCAGCTTTCTCGGTGTTAGCACTGTAATTGACTGATAGGACCTTGTCTTCCAGACACCAAGTTACATTCTTAGTGCTGTATCATGCTATGCTGAATATCTCTACTATCTCCAGTGCAGACACTCAGACTCAAAGCAACGTTTATACCTTTGGTTTTAGCCACCATAAATCAGGAGAAATTCTTCCCGCTGTTGAAAGGGATCTTGAAGCAATTTTATAGCCAAGTTCCAATCAGATAATGCTGGTCTCTAAGGAGTATGATGATACATTCACAGGAGGAAAATATTTATATTGCAGTTCACCCCAGAGGTGACTGCATTTCAATTTGATAAAATGTTTATTATCATAGTCATCTTATCTGTCAAGCTTTGAATATATTTTGGGGACTTTGGAAAGAATGAATCTCTACAGATGTAGTTCATTGCCATTTATAGCAATATGCCAAATGGTATATGCTCTATTAGACATAGTCAAAGAAGACTAGTCTTCACATTTGGCAGGGAGAAAAAAACCCCCAAACAATTATTTTATTAATTGTTTTGACTTCATGGGCCTGTCGTAATGGGACAATTCTGGACATTTGGAGTGCCTCGTCTTTTCAAGCGTAAGGTGCCTGAATCAACTTCCATCGACATCAGAGTAAATTAGTGAACTTGCATCCTCTTAAAATGGCTGTGTATTGGCTTTGTGTGGCAAGGTTTTGGTAGTGGGGGGTGGGGGGTTACAGGGGTGGCTTCTGTAAGAAGCTGCTGGAAGCTTCCCCTGTGTCCGACAGAGCCAATACCAGCCAGCTCTAAGATGGACCCGCTGCCGGCCAAGGCCGAGCCAATCAGCGATAGTGGTAACGCCTCTGGGATAACATTTTTAAGAAGGAATAAAAAGTTGGGACAGACAGAAACGGCAGCCAGAGAGAGGAGTGAGAACATGTAAGAGAAACAACCCTGCGGACACCAAGGTCAGTGCAGAAGGAGGGGGAGGAGATGCTCCAGGCGCCGGAGCAGAGATTCCCCTGCAGCAGCCCCTCGTGAAGACCATGGTGAGGCAGGCTGTCCCCCTGCAGCCCATGGAGGTCCAGGGTGGAGCAGATCTCCATCTGCAGCCCATAAAGGACCCCACGCTGGAGCAGGTGGGTGCCCAAAGGAAGCTGTGACCCCGTGGGAACCCTGCGCTGGAGCAGGTTTTCTGGCAGGAGCTGTGGATCTGTGGAGAGAGGAGCCCACGGAGCAGGTTTTCTGGCAGGACTTGTGACCCCGTGGGGGACCCACACTGGGGCAGTGTGCTCCTGAAGGACTGCGCACTGTGGGAAGGACCCATGTTGGAGAAGTTCGTGGAGGACTGTCTCCCGTGGGTGGGACCCCATGCTGGAGCAGGGGAGGAGTGTGATGAGTCCTCCCCCTGAGGAGGATGAAGCGGCAGAAAATAACGTGTGATAAACTGACCATAAACCCCATTCCCCATCGCCCTCTACCGCTGGGGGGGATCGGTAGAGAATCTGGGAGTGAAGTTGTGTCCGGGAAGAAGGGAGGGGTGGAGGGAAGGTGTTTTGAGATTTAGTTTTATTTCTCATTACCCTACTCTGGTTGAAATTGAGTTAATTTTCCCCAAGCTGAGTCTGTTTTGCCCATGAAGGTAATTGGCGAGTGATCTTTCCTGTCCTTATCTCGACCCACAAGCTCTTTGTTATATTTTTCTCTCCCCTGTCTAGCTGAGGAGGGGGAGTGATAGAACGGCTTTGGTGGGCACCTGGCATCCAGCCAGGGTCAACCCTCCACAGCCTGTAACGGCTTAACCAGCTTCAGAGTTTTGCTGTTGTGAAAATTTGATAATCATCCAAATTGAACCTTAAACTGAATGTTCTGTGCTGGCATTGGCGCACTTTAGAGTTAACTGCAGCTTTAATACATAGAGTACTTCAAATACAACCAAGGCTGTGCAAAATTCTCAAGTCCTTAGAGATTATTTGAAAATGATACATGAAAAATCTTTGACCTTGAAAGTGGTAAACTGACATTTCAATGTAACAAAGTGCCTTAAAGCTTGCCTTTTAACTTACTCGGGTTTTGTATGGGTGTCTCTATGCATATACACACACACAAAAATATAAACCTAAAATTCATTTATTGTTGTCTGTTGTTATGAAATGGCATTAGTACTTCCTAAAAGGGATTTGTTTTAGAAGGTGTAATACTTAGCAATATACTTTCATCCTTCCAGTGAAGTATGCTGCCTGAGCATCTATAACAAAAAAGATTTTGTGTCAAGTTGCTTTACCAAAAGTGTTGGTTGAACTAAACTAATTTCAAAATGAGACTTTAAACCAGAAGCTATATAAGCAAAACATAGTCAACATTTCAAGGCCAGATGTCTTCTGCAGTATTTCAAAATGTCCATTCTCTAATGTAACCGATTTTTGAACTTTTGCCTATAATTGAGGCAGAAGCTTAAATCTCTGCTACATACATGTCATTAATCAGCTTATGTTGTATCAATTGCTGATTCAGTTTTGAATTGTTCTAAATGTAGTTTGTACTACACTGTTGGTTTCTCTGACTTTGCTTTAGGCAGTATGTAGAAAATGGCTGTGTCTACACGCAAGGATGGGTACAGTCAGCACAGTAATGCTCAGTCCTCATTCCCTGATGAACCTGGAAAAGGAAGACTGTAGGGAGGTGCACAGAAACTTACTGCTTTTCCGCATGTCTGGATTTTCTGCTGTAGGAAACTAACATACACATTCGCATCCTGGCATGCAGCTGGGCTGTGGTCAGGGTATGTGCTCCAGCACTGGAGCTGAGATATAGCCAGTAAAACTCTGAGCTCTGAAATAGTGCATGTTTCTTGTACAAGAGTAACCAAATTGTTTGACAGGCCTTAAAAATAATGTCTGAGGCTTATCTCTGAATATTTCTGTCACAAAAAAATAAAATAAAATTAAGCCTTTGAATATATAGAAGATATTTCAGAAAACATTAAAACAGAACTGTAGTTTTCTGTTTTATTTACACAGCAAACCTACCATGTGTCACGAGGGACTCTAACATTGGCCATTTCCTTACAGTTCCAGAATAAATGAAAGAAAGTACATACGTCATGTTATTTCTTTTGAAGCTGTACTTCTTCCACTCCTTGCTTTCCTAGTGCTCTTGTCTGAGCTGCTAAACTGTTGTTTTAAGGAAGTGATTCCAACTCACTTAATATAAAAGCTCGTATAAAAGTTGGCGGATATGGAAGGAACTTCATGAAGCTTCTCTTTCCCAGATTTCTCAAGGAATCCAGGCCAGTTTCCTTGTCTTAAGCAGGGTTGAGAGTAAACCATGGAAAGTGATGACATCTCATTTCTCACAAGCTTTTCCTATTTTTTCTGAACTTTACAGTGGCTTTTGTTTCATCTTTGGCAATGACACATTACCCGCCCTGTAAAAAGTAATGAGTGTGGTCCTTCCTTATGTAGGATGGTATTGGCCCTGTGCTCTTTTTTGAGGGTATCTGCAAGTAGGGAGGCTAGAGTTGTTTCAAGTCCCCCATTTACTAGCACAAAGGGCTTGTCTATTGGGTTTGTACTTTTTAAAGTATTTTTTCTTCTTTTGTGCAGTGTAAGCACACAATCTTTACAGAATGACTTAAAAGCAGTGACACTAGATCTGTTGCAGATTGAGCTCATCAACTTCTGCTGTCCACTTATAGTCTAGATTTGGCCCTTCGCTTTATTGCAGCATGAAACCCCATACTCCTGAAGTACTGGCTAGTCACCAGAGGGCAATAACATTATACGGTGAAAACAGATTACCTCGAAGTCTGAGCGTTTCCATGCCCTGCCATTCTGAAACATCACAGGGACATGAAGCATGACTATATATTGCTACTAGAGCATGTTGCATTTGAGGGTTTAGATTTCAATTTTAAACCTGTGAATGAAAGATAAATTATATCTGATGCTAGGTTAGTGTTGAGGATGGTGTATTTTCCATTGAATACCTACAGTCAGTTTTCCTGTATGTTTTCATTTGATGGCTATTTTAGTTATTTTCTTAAAGTTAATTCCAAAGAATGCTCAATCATCACTTTCAAGATTTGAAATTGAAAAGGTGTAACTCCTATTCCTGACTATTGCTGTTTCATTCGCTGACATCCTAGAATAACCACAACTAGTCCAATCAAATGCTGCTTGACCCGTAAACTTTCCATTTAGCGCCAGGAGGCAAGAGCTGAAAAACAAATGTCAGAATTTCACACCTACTCATGGATTTAAAAAATATTTTTTTTAATGAACTGTCTCTAAATGAAGTTGTATATTCTGAAGATAATATGAATTAGTATTTAGAAGAAATGTCATCTGCTTTGGTATTCTAGGACTATTTTGACTGAGAGGAAATAGTGATTTTTGGTTTGGAAACCATAAGCGTTGCTTTTGGTCTGAGAAAAAATTAGCCTTTCTGTCACTGAGAACAGTAGCTCAGATAAGTGCAGACAGCTGTGAGTGTGGGTTTAATTCCCCTCCACTTCTAGGCTCTAACCCCTGAAAATATTGTTATATGCAAAGCTTTCATGAAAAACCTAACATAAATGATACCCTGAATAATTAAATGGAAATTTGAAACCAAACTTTATTGTGAAGATACCTGATTTTTTCAGTTTCTCAGAAATCAAATTGCCTTTGGAATAATCTTTGAATATTAATTTGTCCATCCGAACATTAATATCTACTTCTGCTCTGGTGTCTGGAATGCCATAAGAATGGTTCTTATCAACACCACAGCTCAAGGTCATGAGCAGCATGGAAACAGTACCTGGAAACCAAGAATCAAACCTTGACTACCCATGGTCTTAAAGGCTTGACACAGGGTGGGTACTGTTAATCTGAGTTCCTTGGCCATATTTCATTCAAACATTTTGCAGGCTACTGATCAGAATTTTAAGTGCACAATGTGCTTTTTTCTTTAGTCTACTTCCTTTGCTAGGCTAAAACACAGTTGTACAAAAAATTTGAACTATATAGTAATGTAATACTTAAATACAAAGTAAAGGCCTGGAGTTATAGTCATGATTGTTCAACCTTAATTCCTTTTAGCTAATCAAGGTGACATGGGCAAGTACAGTGCTATCTGAGAAGATATTCTGGATGTAATTTGCAAACATCTGTGGGACCTTTGGTACTGTTCCTGTACAACTGCAATGTTAGATTCAGAGACTCCTATGAAGACTTGATGCTGATTCAATGGCTGCTGATGCCAACAATGTACATGAGTTTGCTATGCTATTTTATATGATCTACATAAGATCTACTCTGTACAGTGAGTGGAATGCTGCATTATTAATATGGGGCTTACAAAAATATAATTGTAAAGAAATAGCTGACGTTCAATTCATTAAGGCTGTACTTTTTAAAAGAAAACCTACGTTTAATGTGACCATTTAATCACTGTCATGTATCACTAAAAGAACCCTCCATTATGTGTGTTTGAACAAATGAGCTCTAAATGAGAATATTCCTAAGTAGAGCAAAAGATGACATTAAGACCTCAGCTGACACACAGTTTCTTAAAAATATTGTGCTGTTCCTCAAACTGACGTTAAGGTGTGGCTGCAATTTTCAGCACTCTTGGCATGTTATTTTGAGGTAGCTCGTTTTTTGTCATCTAGAAAGAATTGTAGATGATATGGTACCTCAGCTTTAGCTATCACCAGGGGAGTGTTAAATGGAGATTTACTACTGCTGAATGTAGTAAAGCTACCCTCCTGAATGTCTTACCTAGAAAAGTGAAAAAAACTTGATGGATACAAAAAAGTGAACAATCAAAAAAGGAAGAAATAAGTAGTCCCAAAGTACTAATTCCTGACCTTGCAAATACCCTGTAGCATGTGCAAAAAGTAGTTCTGAAGAAAGATTACTAAGTTACATAATAAAGGGTAAGAGACAGTCATCTAGAAAGTGGTAGCCTTTTCTACCATGACACCTCTGTCAACACAAGAGATCTGTAGCAACAGAGGGAAGCAGTTTAAAACACAAACCTCTCTGTATGGAAAAAATGTATGCATTTATAATGTCCATGTCTTCACTCCTGCATTTTTAGGAAAAGCATTAATAGTCAGACCTCTAAGCCTTGCTCATGTAATTCTCTGCAGGGAATTTCCTGAGTACCTTTCTCCTTTCTGTTCAGGACAGGATTCTCAAGGAAGAGAGCCAACTTTCCTCTATACCTGGGTCACTGAGGAATTATCTGCCCCATTGTATTGCATCCACACTGCTATGGGAATGCTGCGGAAAGGAGCTATATTCCCACTTTGCTGGTATGGTATTTTATTCCTACTTTTTTAAAGGGGCTTTCAATGTAATGAATCCCAAAAATGATGTCAGCAAGACTTGTGGGAAGGTTGCTAAAGCTTTGGACTTTCCCTCCCTGCAGAGGAGATACCATGCTGAGTGGGTAGATTGATATATTTGTCATAGACAGTCAATTAAGATAGAAGGTAATCTCATCTCTGAATATTTTTATAGATATTCAGTGTTGCTGGTATTTAATTCTTTATCACAGGGAGATTTATTAGCAGTTTCTTGTTGCCAGGACAACAGTAGCAGTCTGTAGAATACAGAATTTGGGAGGCTGGTTACGCTTTGCCTCTTTGGTTTCATGTAAGAGAGAATGAAATGCATAGCCACTTGGAATATGCATTATTCCAGCTACACAGGACTATTATCTTGTACACTAAATTACCAAAGCTCTTTACCTGTGTGATTTCTTATAAGCTGGAACCTTAAATTTTGTGCATTTGGGCTGCTACTTCATAGTAGGATCAGTTTCTAGCAGATAAATATTTTGCCTGTCTCAAAAGACAATTTTGAAAGTTGTTTGTCCCCTGCTCTTTTTATTCTATTATCTTATGTTTGTTGGAAATGGCTTTTCACTCCCTGATGATTGCTTGTCATGTAAGTCCTAACAAGAGATTTGGATGAAAATGGTATAATGAGAAAAGCTGCATTTCAATAGTTTTTTTGCAGTATTCTACAAAACTGGCCTGCCACCTTTTCCTGATTTATAGTAAGGCTGGTTCAGTATAAACTGATTTGAAGTTTTGAAAGTCTCTGAATTTTAAATTTTTCTGATGACTGTATACATGATGTGTTTCAAACTGTAATCCAGCTCCCATTGAAATCTATGGCAATGCTGCCATCAATGCCTATGGTGCAGAAGTGGACTTATAATGAGCTATTTAACATTTCACTTATCTAAACTGTCACAGCTTGAAAGCTGTAGTAAAAGACTGGTGGGGTTTTGGAGTGACTGAAGGACCTGTAAATGTAATCAAAGTGACAAAATTGTGTGTGAGAAGTTGTTTCATCTCAATCTCCTTCATCTAAGGAAACCTGATAGTTTGTTTAGTAGATTCTGGCATACAAAAATGCATAGTCAAATGCAGTATTTAGACTGACTGTTCAGAACAAAAGCAGACAGATGAATACTTTTACAGCTAAGCAGCTATAGTTCAGTAGTTTTAAGTTCTTCATGTTCTGTCACAGAACTTCCGATGAGAAAGTATTGTTTGTAAACCATATCTAACTTGACTTTCTTATCTGTACCATAACGGACCCATATCTGTCTTTCTTGGAGAAGATCTGAAAATTCATGCTCTAATATTTATGGAGTGTTTCAAAAGAGTGATCATAAATAAGATAGAGCATGAAAGCTATATATTATGATATCTGGTGTGTTTAATATAAAAAATTGTTTCATATCTCTGATCTTAATGTGTTCAGAATTACATAGAATCACATAACAACTGATCTCAAATCAACGAGTGGTCCCCCCCACCGCCCCGGAGTTTCTGTCAGCTTCTGAAATTCAATTTGCTAAATACATACAGAGAGATACTAGTTCAAATGAACAAATAAATGGATTTTCTTTAAAAAAGAAAAAAAAATCCTGACAAATTATGGAACAAATTGTAGTAATTATGTTAGATACATTTGCTAGTACAGTAAATGAGGTATAAAACAAGTGTGTCTTCATCTTCCTTTGAAAAGACTTAATAACTTACTTATAGAGACTTTAATGATAAAAGAACCAATGTATATACTGTATATGTTACCACAAACTCTCAGCAAGTGATCTGCAGCAAGGTGGGAGGAGTTGCAATGTACATGGTGCAGAACTGATCTTGGAATTGCCAGAAGTTGTAAGCAAAAATAGCTTTGAGTTCACAGGTAAACTTACATAATGTTTCTTCTTGAATTTGGGGATTCTGAAAACCAGTTCAGAATCAGTACAACAATAATAATCAAAGCTCGGCCAGATCACAGCATGTCTCGTCAACGCCAGTGAATTGAATTGTGGAGGACTTAAAATTTTATAGGCTGGTGCTGCTACAGAATTTCATTTTTTATTATTAACAATGAATAAGATGTCAATGAATGAATTATCCAGAATATTATTTAGCATCTTGCCCCTCACTACAGGAAGGACATTGAGTTGCTGGAGCGTGTCCAGAGAAGGGCAACCAAGTTGGTGAGGGGCCTGGAGCACAAGTCTTATGAGGAGCAGCTGAGGGAGCTGGGGCTGTTCAGTTTGGAGAAAAGGAGGCTGAGGGGAGGCCTTATCGCTCTCTACAACTACCTGAAAGGAGGTTGTAGTGAAGTGGGCAGTGGTCTCTTCTATCAAGTAACTGGTGATAGACTGAGAGGAAAAGGCCTCAAGTTGCACCAGGGGAGATTTAGATTGGATATTAGGAAAAATTTCTTTACTGAAAGTGTTGTCAAACATTGGAACAGGCTGCCCAGGGAAGTGGTTGAGTCACCATCCCTGGAGGTATTCAAAATTGCATAGACAAGACACTCCAGGACGTGGTTGTATTGGTTTTGTATGGCAAGGTTTTGGTA
>NW_010972576.1:85466-115432 GCF_000737465.1 Haliaeetus leucocephalus
GCAGGCTGTCCCCCTGCAGCCCATGGAGGTCCAGGGTGGAGCAGATCTCCACCTGCAGCCCATGGAGGACCCCACGCTGGAGCAGGTGGGTGCCCAAAGGAGGCTGTGACCCCGTGGGAACCCTGCGCTGGAGCAGGGTCCTGGCAGGACCTGCAGATCTGTGGAGAGAAGAGCCCACGGAGCAGGTTTTCTGGCAGGACTTGTGACCCCGTGGGGGACCCACGCTGGAGCAGTGTGCTCCTGAAGGACTGCACACCGTGGAAAGGACCCACGTTGGAGCAGTTCGTGAAGAACTGCAGCCCGTGGGAATGGCCCACGTTGGAGAAGTTCGTGGAGGACTGTCTCCCGTGGGTGGGACCCCACGCTGAAGCAGGGGAGGAGTGTGATGAGTCCTCCCCCTGAGGAGGATGAAGCAGCAGAAAATAACATGTGATGACCGTAAACCCCATCCCCGTCCCCCTGTGCCACTGGGGCGGTTTGGTAGAGAAATCCAGGAGTGAAGTTGTGCCCAGGAAGAAGGGAGGGGTGGAGGGAAGGTGTTCTGAGATTTGGTTTTATTTCTCATTACCCTACTCTGGTTGATTTGTAATAAATTGAGTTAATTTTCCCCAAGCTGAGTCTGTTTTGCCCATGAAGGTAATTGGCGAGTGATCTCTCTTGTCCTTATCTTGACCCACAAGCTCTTTGTTATATTTTTCTCTCCCCTGTCCAGCTGAGGAGGGGGAGTGATAGAACGGCTTTGGTGGGCACCTGGCGTCCAGCCAGGGTCAACCCATCACAATGGTTTAGTGGACATGGTTGATGGTTGGACTCGATGATCTTAAGGTCTTTTCCAACCTAAATGATTCTATGATCTTCAGGCTTTGCCATATCTTCCTTTCTGTTACTCAGTGTAAATATGTTGAGTGCAATTGTATGTGTTGAGTTAAAACATCTGTAATTTGTTTGTAAAGTAATGGATAAATCCTCCCTTTCCCCCTTTTTTACTTTGTTCCAAGATATCAGCCTGTTTCTTTTGATAGTTTGTTTCCCTTTATTCAGATATGGTGCTGCACAGGTATTCTAGCACCAGTTCTCTTGGCAGATAGGCTACCTCTCCTCACACTACCTTTCCCACTGTTAATTTAAAATGTCAATTGAAAACATTCAATTCTTAAATTAGGGTTGCCTTGTATAGAAAGTATTTCCTAGGAAGACTCTGCCATGGAAAAGTTAAAATTCTAGGAGTGCCTGGATGGTTTAGAGGCACTATTTTGTTGTTGTTGTTATTGTTTAGCATTGATGATTTGTTTGCAAAATGAATGAGCACATGGAATGAGAATTTTTAAATACAAATCATGTATTTATACCTGTGGTAGTGGGTACTAAACAAGATCTGTTTATTCACCTTTGTCCTGGTTTCAGCTGGGATATAGTTAACTGTCTTCCTAGTAGCTGGTACAGTGCTGTGTTTTGAGTTCAGTATGTGAAGAATGTTGATAACACTGATGTTTTCAGTTGTTGCTCAGTAGTGTTTAGACTACAGTCAGGGATTTTTCAGCTTCTCATGCCCAGCCAGGGCACCTGACCCAAACTGGCCAAAGGTGTATTCCATACGATGTGACATCCCATCTAGTTTAGGAACTGGGAAGGGGAGGGGTAGGGAATCACGGCTCAGGGACTGGCTGGGTGTCGGTCGGCGGGTGGTGAGCAATTGCCCTGCGCATCATTTGTACATTCCAATGCTTTTATTACTACTGTTGTCATTTTATTAGTGTTATCATTATTAGTTTCTTCTTTTCTGTTCTATTAAACCATTCTTATCTCAACCCATGAGTTTTACTTCTTTTCCCAATTTTCTCCCCCATCCCACTGGATGGGGGGGGAGTGAGTGAGCGGCTGCGTGGTGCTTAGTTGCTGGCTGGGGTTAAACCACGACAACCTTACCATGTGACATCAGTCCTATGAGCTAAATTCCTGTATCCTAGCAAACTGAAAAGGAGGAAGAAAAGATATTTTTCCTGAATGCCAAATCTTTTCATTTTCCACCAGCTTTAATAAAGGCTAACTGTAGTTTCAATGGAGGAAACTGTTCTGAAAAAGCCTGAATGTTTTTTTCTATTATTCATGTAGGTTTTTTTTCATACGTGAAAGAACAGCCAATGCTTCTGGAGACCATTCTGAGTAAACTATTTGATAGGAAATTGATTGATGTAGGAAATAATCTAGAAAAGCAGTAAGTTTAGCTTTTAAGTGCTTATGAAGCTACACAGGGAAGTAATTAATAAGAATTCGACTTTAAGATAAATGAGGAATTGTAATATCATGGGAGAGTGTAAATTGGAATCTGGTAACATACTGTATGAGAAAGGTAATATAAGGAAACTATTCTTCATCAGGTTGAAAAATTTGAATGTTGTAGTGATTTATTTATGAAGCTGATAAAGGGTGAGCAAAAGGAAACATGGGTCTCAAACTGTAGGACAGTAAGCTGAAGGAAAATTGTCATTGACTCCTTAAAAGTTTGGAATCCCTAAGGTTGTCCTTAAGGCAACACTTTCCTGATTTCTTGTCACTGGGTGAAATAAATGCCAAAACCCAAACCCCCAAATGGGAAACTGTTGACATCACTGATGTATTCTGACCTTGTGTTATTAATGGCAGTATCAAGATGCATCTGGGCATAGAATATGACTTACAAAGTTACTTACAAGTAATCTTTTCTTACAACTGGAGTCATACAGCAGTTCTAAGTATGGTGGGTGAAATTTAGTCTGAATTTGAGTGACCTCAATGCTGTTTTAACAGGAATGGCTAGGCCAAAGCCCAGGCAGTTTGGTTAACCTTAAGGTTTGGAAAAATTAGATGTATGCTCCTATGGACACTTTATTCTGGATAATGGCAAAGCCATGAACAACTAAGAAAAGTGGTTCTAGACAGCATATTTTTTTGCCAAAGATAAGTTTTGGCTTTGCTTATGTGCCTATGTTCTTAAAGTAATGAGTAAGCATATCGGAGACTGCCCTGATATGTGCAATTGTAAAATCAAGGAAAGCAGAACTCTATTGCAGAGGTAAAGAAGAAAGGTAATTATGGCAAGATGGGGACCAACTCCTTCAGGATGATTTCATTATTAGCAATGTCGAACTGGGCAAATGCAACAATAAAAATGTAAAAATGTAATGAGGTACATTACACAATGTTCATATTCATGCACAATATGTGTGTAAATATACATGTAAGTGTATATATCTCCCAGCCCCTGGACACTTGCATGTGTGTTGATACACATATTTCCCAGCTCCTGGTTGCATGGTAATGCTACTCAAAATATCTTCTATTATATCAACAAAACTACAGATGTAGTCTATCAGTGACTCTCATGGGTTATTTAATCTGTTTTACCAGACCAAAATCATGTGAGTGTTCTGCTGAGAGAAAAATCAAGTGCATCTTAAAACTTGCATTTCCAATTGCTAATCAAAACTGTAGTCTGTTCCAAAGCCTCTTGAAGTGAATAAAACTTTTTTTCCCCAAACTTACTTTGGATCTGACCTGTAAGGATTCTACAGTGTGGCATGATATATCAATTTGTACAAACAGGGAGAGGGAAAGTGACATAAACCTGCCTCTGACTTGTGGGATTTTGACCTTTGGAAATAATATGTAATGTTAATAACCTGGTGCAGGACAACAAGTGGTAAAAAAGAAGAATGATTTATTGGTTTGCAGAGTAAAAGTATGCTCCCTGCCAGTTTACAAGTTTGCAAGTAAGTTATATTTTGTGCTAAGACTGTTTAAAAAAACAACAAACATATTGTCACCATGTCTGTATGAGCAAATTGATTCCTTATAGCAGTTTCCAGTTTAGGATACACTTTCCCTATCTGAGGCTTGCAGTATTTTCAGACTGTCTGACTTCTAGCCACCCTACTGTTAAGAATGATTTGACTTTTAAATTTTGTCTAATGACTAATACTCAAATTTACTGTATCACTTCAATTTTAATAAGAGATGATCACTTCTGTTGAACTAAATATAGTAAAATCAATAGACCTGATTATATAAAAAGCAACTGAGAAGCTAGTCTTCCAAAACAAGTTTTGCATGTACACATGTTTGTATATTGTGTGTATATGTATGTATTGTATATGATATATGTGTATATATATATAAAACTGTCCATATGTGTTTTAAATTAATGCTGTCAGTATCTTCCTACTGTTTATTTTTGTATGCAGGAAAGTTTGTCCCTAGTGATCAACCACTATGTTAACTAAAACTGGTTATCTACTAAAAGTGATCTCAGAAATTTGAAGTCAAATTCTGATCCTTGTTTACAGACCCTGCAGAGTTACAATCCCACATTTGGTTAAGCAGTAGCTAGAAGAATTGTTGAAGTATTATGAATTCGTATTTCCCCATCTTTAAATGCCTTTATTTAGGATAAGGTCTTACTGCACCTACACAAAACCAAACAACGTAGTAAAAGACTTCAGCTTTACCTTTAAAAGCTCCTCCTTCTGAAGAATTTGCTTTATGCTGGTAAGGTGTGCTCTACACATGCA
Organism: Haliaeetus leucocephalus; assembly: GCF_000737465.1. Lineage (NCBI taxonomy): Eukaryota > Metazoa > Chordata > Aves > Accipitriformes > Accipitridae > Haliaeetus > Haliaeetus leucocephalus. Next base: position 90,014 of record NW_010972576.1, read on the forward strand.
ATAGCCTATTAAGGCTTCTGCTAATGGCTTTTCTCCTGCAATTATTCTTAGGGCTGATAAAAGTCCATAGGTGTTTTAGTGCTGGTATATTACATTACAGCTCTCTCTATATTTGAAAAAAATCTTACCATTGATTTTCCATAGGTTCTTCATTTGTCTGGAGGGAAAACACTCCACTTTTACTCCAATTGCTCATAGTGTTCCCACCAAAGAAATTAATTTTTTTCCTTTCTTCACCTACATCTGCTTAATATTGATCTATCATACCAACTCCTGATTGAGGAAAAACTGTATATAGAATGTTAAATGTGCATGTACTGAAAGCCAAAAGATACTGAAGAATGTGTTTAGAGCTAACTCCGAACTTGCCTGATTCAGCAAGTTCTTAAATAGTAATATTCTCATGTTGCTGGTCAGAGGTCACATCACTTTTATGTAAAAGTCTTCTGTCATTTTCAGTTATGAAGTTTGTTGATAGAAAAGGACTTAGTATTCATAGACTATATATGAACAACTCTGCCTTTGGTACTTTTAATATTCTGGATTTTCTGCTATAGTATAGTTGGTGCTCTGTCACAGCAGTAACCTCAAATAAACAACACGCATCTTGAATTACGGTATTTTCTTTTCTTAGTTATTCACTGTACCTTCATCCAAAAATCTTACTCTGGTTTTGATCATCTGTAGCTCCTTCCATGACAAAAAAAGGTGAAATAAACACTTATTAAGCAGCAGTCACTGTTACAAAACACTCTCAATATAAATTGCCTAAGTCCAGAGTAATGTATGAAAACAATTCTGTGCTGAAGTTGCAAAAGAAAATCCTGTTGAGCATCATGTTGGCTTCCACAGCATTGTCTTGGATCTAAATTCAGCTATCTATTATGAGGATATAGAGAGACCTGGGGATGGCTTATGTTTGCTTGCTTTCCATTTTAGTGATTTACAGCATACTAAACTCATGCATATGTCAGGGAAATGGTGTTCCATATTTAGGTTCAAAAATGCAAGGGATTATGTAAGATGGAGGGACGGAGGTAACAAGGTCACAAAGTCTGGATGGAAGACATTCTGTTTTGTTGGGAGTGAGTATGGTTAGTTGCCCGTTGGTGCTAATAACCGAGATAGAATTTGTTGTGTGGTTAAGACACTGCTGTTTCAAGAGTGTTTAGGAGGTTAAAACTTCATTTTTCCCCTGCAGTAGGATAGAAAGGGTGATATGCAGCTGTGGTCAAGTTATACGAAGTGGGAACATTACACTTCCATGGCCAGAGATAATGCTAAGAGTGGCAAAAGTCCCTCTAATGTTCTTTCTCACATGCTGCTCCAAACCCTGTATTGCTGGGTAAATTCACATCTGAGATGCTGCAGGCCAGATGTGGCCCATCAAGTATTTCATGCAATACTACAAGTAAATTTTCTTTCCAGCCTCCCACATGTAAAAGGCAGTACTGCTGCAAATTCAATTGCAGATGATGTAGCAGGCTTGCTCCCCACAAGCATTCAGTCTGACATCTGGCCATCACTGCAACTTCTGGAGGAAAAAAACCACCACCAAAATTCCCTGCGTGACACCTCTGAAGATCACAGAAGAAAAAGACAGATGATTTCTGAAGCATAAAAAAAGATTTTGCTGCAGAATATAGTCTGAAGCCTTGTTCAGATTGCCTATAAACCAAGCTGGAATGCAAGTCTGTCTAACTGATGTGGTTGAAGTCACCTCAGCATTAGTCACAGACAGCCTGGACTGATAGTAGGTTGTGTTCAGAGCACACATTTTTGTGCATGCATAGTATTGTTTCCTTTGTATACCAGAAAATGGAACAGCAATTTTGGCTATTATTTTGCCAATAAGTGTGCTGGAAAGATGAATACAAACCAATTACAAATATGCCATTGTTAAGTTGGTTCTTGTTTGAAGGCTTTGCCAGCTCTGTAATTGCTCTCAGACTAATCAATTATACAAATTTTCTTTTTACAAAGTAGAGCAAACAGCTAACCCGATTTCCTGATTATTGTCCTTTATGTTTTCGTAAAGCTTTTAGATTAATTAATTCCTAGATGAACATAATTTACAAGTACAGTGGATGCTTTCTGGAAAGCAGTCATTAATCATTGTAATGTATGACCTCAATCATATCTTGTGTCTTAAAAATATGCTTTTATATTAATCAATAATTAACATTACCTTGCACTATGTCCTGTATTCAAGAAGTTATCCTTGTTGTTTGTAAAAGGCAAATAAAATACTTATGAACTTCTCACGGTACCTTCCTCCAAAGCTGTTGAATGTCAGAAATAGATGATGGAAAGCTAAAGATATCATCTCTGATTACTTAGCTGTGTGGGAGATGGTGCTTGAGGCAAAATGTTTTTCCTGTATCAGCATCAATACCTATGGATCATGCTATGAAATGCATCAGACTACAAATCTTAGTGACAGACCACCTATGCAGGATGGTTTGTGTGCTTCTCCCAAGTCCTTAATGAGTTCAGCATTCAAACCCAGTTCAATCATCAGCCTGCAAACTGATTATTTATCTTTAGCATTATGGCTGTAAATATTGGATTGTTCTGGAATTAAAAGAAATACATAAGTAAGATCTTTTGAAAACTTACATAGATGTATGGATATGTATGTATGTCTTTGTATTGTCTGTCTTTCTGGGTATGGTAGACAATCTACTGGCAGGCTATTTCTGACTGTGTGACCTTGAGAAAGTCTCTTAAGATATCTCCTCTCAGCTTCCTTAATTTTTAATAGAGATACCGATACCTGCCTGACTTACATAATGTATAAGTTGCATCTTCCTTTGCAATGTATTTTAAGATTTCTGGATGAATAGGTTTAATTGAAAAGAAAAACTAACCTTTTCTATCCTCCATCCTGACAGAAATCCTCTGGACTTCAGATAAAGCTGAAATATAATAAGAGTAATACAGAACTAGAAGCATAGACCACTTATTTGTGCTATGTTGCCAGATTTGTGTTAGCTTAAGAGTTACCAAAGAATCTTGCATGTGTGTCCCTAGCTATAGAGACAATGGAGAATTTTTCTGTGGTGTGATTTTTTTAATTAAAAAAAAAAAAAAAAATTAAGAATCTAGTATCTCAAAAATGGTTCATGGAAAAAGCTTGATTTCCACCCAGCTAATTCACTTGCAAAAAAATTCAAAGAAATTTGTGTGAAATATCTCCTAATGACATGTCTTGGTTTTAATTCAAAATGAGGGTGTGGAATTTTGGTCTCTATTCTACAAAGGCTGAGCTATTTAAATGGTTGTAACTGGAGTGAAAAAAGCTTGCATTTCAGCTCTGCAGCTTTGATCACTGTTCTAAGATGTTCCCTATAGTCAAATGTAACTCTAGGTTAGGTACAGCGGGAGTGGTTGGTTTGTGAAAGATTGTCATGGAAAACAATTGCTGTCTGCAGAAAAAGTAATTTTTTAAAGTTTGTATTGCACATCTTGGTAATTCACAGGTTCCCAATTAAACAAAAGCTTGCTAGCTGAAATATATTTTATTCTGATATAACATCTAGGTGTCTCGCAAAAATGGTATTAGTTGTGAGTATTATTGGTATCTTTGATGGAATAAGTTCCCCTCAGTGGATTTCCTCTCATGTGAAACTTGGCAACCATGAACTCGCATGCATATTACTGTATGACCCTTCAAGAAAAGGGCATTATGATGTTTGGACACAGGGTGTTTCATGAAAATGACATCAAGAAACATGAAACATTACTACCATTCTAATGAGGTAATATGATGTCACTTCCAGAACTGGAATTGTAGGTTTTGAATGAGCTGTTTCAGTATTTAGCTAAAATAGTTAAATTTTGTTTGATAGATTAAAGAAAAGTGTTTACTATGAATATGAACTCAGCTCTTCTAGCATCTTCATTGTAGTATGCTTTTGTGAATACATAATTAAACTCAGAAGGCCAATTCAAGTGTTTCAAACAATAGAGAGACCTACCTAGAATTTTGATCAAGTGACAAGTATAGCTATTTTTAGGCTAGTGACCAAACTTGTTTTAAAAAAGTGAAAGCATTTCCCATGATTGTTAGTCTGGGCTAGGATATGAAAGGGTATCTTAAGAGCTCAGAACTTCAGGATAGAAACTAGCATACAGTACTATTGGATGGATGCTGGTGTGAGAAACAAAACAAGCTTTGCTTGTTTGAACTTCTTATGACTGTCTTGATATGATTGTATTATATTGCACTTCTGAAACTGGACTTTTTCAATGGTTGAAAAATTCTCTACAGAATTAATTTAGGTCTGTTCTTTTAGAAAATAAGTTTGTTAGGACAGAAGAGAATTTACTCGAATCCAGGGGACTTTTCCTGAACTAGGTCTTACATGTGTGCCACAGTGGTATGTGCTGTGTAATCCCTCCTTAGGTTCACTAATACAGGTTCAGTACTCATCAGCCTTAATTCTATACTGTATTTTAATCATTACAGCATTGTAAAAATACCCATGAAACTTGTGAATGTGTTTCAAGCAACAATGAATATGAATCATGAAGTGGAACTATAAAGATTTGTTCTTACTTCTTGACCCACAATGTTGCATATAATACAATAATTCCTATTATATTTCACAGGTTATCTTTTCATTGCAGTAAATGAGAGTGCATGTAGTCAGGGAATAGCTCCAGAAAGCTGCAAGTATTTTCAGTTTTAGCATTTTAGCTCCTCTTTTGCCATTGAAGATACCAGACCATTTTGGAGAAGGCAGTGAAGGGGAGTGAACGAGAAATAAGTTGCTACAGAAACCATAGACTGAAAAACAACCTGCTGCTTCTCCCTTTTATTACATTTTTCCTGCAATGTATACTGTTTGGGAAGTTATGTGAGTGAAGACACTAAGTATGAATCCTCTTTCCCTGTTGGTCAGTTCTGTCTCATAATTCTCTTGGATTGGAGTATTCTTTCCTCTGAGATAATAGTATTTATATTGCCAAACAGCACAGATTGCCACTTTATCTCAGGTATGGCTGTACTCCCTTATTTGTAATGTAAAAAAAAATGTTAATTCTTTAAGAATTTTTTTTTATTAGAATTAGTTATTGCTTGGGTGGATTCATTGTTCTTGTCAAAGTGTGCTTACACCTAGATCTCTGGACTATACATCATTGGCATTATTTTATGTAATGTAACTTTCACTGTCATAATTTGATGGGACTTTTATTATTTGTGCTGTTTCATAGGTTAGGCAGGGATGAAATATTATGGAGGCGGTTAAAAAAAGATGTGTTCTTCCATCAGTTTAGTGAGTGAAAAGAAAAGTCTTGTTACGATGCTTACAAACTGAAACTAAACTTTAAGAAAGCTGAAAAAAAGAGAGGACGTGCATGTGATGTTAGAGGAAATGCATATGTGGAAGTGGTTGATACAGTCTTCCCAGGAAACCTTCCTTTCTTTCATCCCTTTGAGACACACTAAAACTGGACCTTCACTTTTGCAATCCTCTGGGGGAATTTGCTTCCTGAAATGCCTTGAGCTGCATCTGATGGATATCTTGAGGGCATTCAGGAGGGTATCCCTGTACACTTGTGCTGTGCTTCACTCATGCTTTCCTCAGTGTCTGCTACTTGTTGCTGTGAACAACAGGTTGCAGGCTTAGATAAACCTTTAGTAAGGCAGTCCTTAGGAAGTAATTTGAAACTTCTTGATGCTCAGCATTTTTTAAAATTAAGCTAGCTGTTTGGTTGTCTGAAGGGAAACATCAGCACCTAAACTTGGAAGTCTTGTATTGAAAATCCTCATCAAAGTTTCTTATGATTAATGGCTTTTAAATATAATTCAAGAAGCCTTAGCATGAAAATGCTACAGAAAATGCAATAAGAACACAGAAACAAAAGCTTTTCAATTAATTAGAAATGCTTTTGGAATTGGCAGATAACTTTCCCCTGGGGACCTTTAAAATATGCATAAAATGCTAGTGTACAAAGAATAAAATCTCACAACAAATCAGTGAGTTTTCTCTTTAGACTCAGTGCAGCACAAAAGAGAGCTCTGAAGGAGTCAGCTTGCTGCCAAAATAATTTTCCAACACTCTTTCCTCATGTCTTCTCATTTCATTGGTTCACTAGCTTATGAACATAATTTGTTCTTCGTTTATGTCTTTGTGCTATGAAAAAGGATAAAAGATTGGAAGCATTGTGGTAAGTTCCCTAAGGGCTCTCGTTTCAAGAATGAACCCTGATTTTTTTGGTGTAGGTTAGAAAATTTTCTTCCTCTGTCTGAAAACATGTTTGCCTCCCCTGACTACTGTGATAAAAGCTTTCCACCTATGCGTTGTCCTCAGCATTTACTGGGGAAACTGTTGTGGGCCTGTAATTCTTGAAATCCTAGTGTTGCATTTTACAGATTTAAAACATGCTCTGGTTGAGGAATGCCTCAAAACTGCTCTTCATGCAGTTCAGGCTGAGCTCAACTGTACTTCTAAACAAAGAAAGCAAAGACTTATCCCCCATGTTTACAGTAGGTAACCTATAAAGGATATAGTAGACCAGTGACGAGTAGCGTTCCACAGGGTGGGTATTGGGACCGGTGCTGTTTAACATCTTTGTGGGCAACACGGACAGTGGAATCAAGTGCACCCTCAGCAGTTTTGCCGACGATGCCAAGCTGTGTGGTGCGGTCGACAGACCGGAGGGAATGGATGCCATCCAGAAGGACCTTGACCGGCTTGAGAGGTGAGCCCATGCAAACCTCATGAAGTTCAGCAAGGCCAAGTGCTAGGTCCTGCACATGGGTTGGGGCAATCCCAAGCACAAATACAGGCTGGGCAATGAGTGGATTGAGAGCAGCCCTAAGGAGAAGGACTTGGGAGTGTTGGTTGATGAGAAGCTCAACATGACCTGGCAATGTGCACTTGCAGCCCAGAAGGCCAACTGTATCCTGGGCCACATCAAAACAAATGTGACCAGCAGGTTGAGGGAGGTGATTCTGCCCCTCTACTCTGCTCTCATGAGACCCCACCTGGAGTACTGGCTTCCGCTCTGGGGCCCCCCAACACAAGAAGGACATGGACCTGTTGGAATGAGTCCAGAGGAGAGCCATGAAAATGATCAGAGGGAAGGAGCACCTCCCTTATGAGGACAGGCTGAGAGAGTTGGGGTTGTTCAGCCTGGAGAAGAGAAGGCTCTGGGAGACCTTACAGCAGCCTTCCAGTACCTAAAGGGGGCCTACAAGAAAGCTGGAGAGGGACTTTTTACACGGGCATGTAGTGATAGGACAAGGGCTAATGGTTTTAAACTGAAAGAGGGTAGATTTAGATTAGATGTGAGGAAGAAGTTCTTCACTGTGAGGGTGGTGAGGCACTGGCACAGGTTGCGCAGAGAGGCTGTGGATGCCCCATCCCTGGAAGTGTTCAAGGTCAGGTTGGATGGGGCTTTGAGCAACCCGGTCTAGTGGAAGGTGACCCTGCCCCTGGCAGGGGGGTTGGAACTACATGATCTTTAAGGTCCCTTCCAGCCAAACAATTCTATGATATTGTTTAAAAAAACCAAACCCAAAACGCCAGATCAAACCAACTGCAGTGAATATTAAGGCTAAAGCAGAGAAGTCTGCCTGTCTCTCTTGTCCTAAGGGATGCTCTCTGGCAGAGCTGAAGGTAGGGTTTCTTTATATTGCATACCATGTATTGCAGCTGTGAAAGATAATATATTGATAGGCCTGTGACATTCCATAGACTGAAAACATCAGTGTCTCAATATTTTTCAGGAAGCTGGTGCCATCAGACAAAGAACACCACAAAGGAAAAGAGCAGATGGCACTGTATAGCATATTGGTTTCCTACCCATCCTGGCACTAGTCATTCAAAAATGTGGTGGTATTGAACAGTCATCTGGTCCGTTCATTGCTGCTTTATTTTGGGAGTACATTTATAAAGTTCTAAAAGGGTTAATGGGTATTAATTAAGAATGAGTAATTTGAGTGATAGTAACAGTGTAGCAGCATTTCTCCTGGGCTGCTTATATTGCTGAGAAACCCAGGCAGAATGCCAAGCTAAGGTAGCTGTGCAGATCTTCTGAAATTTGGATCTTTCTGCAGGATTATACTTTCTGCTGTGTTAAAATCTCCTTACAGATTAAATTATTGCATGACTGGCTTTACCATATCTGCATAGAGGAGTCAGATGACTACAAGAAACAAGAAGGACTAATTTTATACTGAAAGAGCATCTAATGCATATCAAATTTATCTCATGTTCTGTAATGACATTCTGATTGTCCTTTTACAAAAATATTTCTGGTTGCAAGCAACCTATTGACATAATAGATTATGCAACAATCCATAGTGTTTGAACTTTTAAAGATTAAGGCTTCATTAAACTTCTATAAGCTCTTCGCAAATACTTCTTCAAAACAAGGTGTGGGCAAACATGACATGTTGTTCTCTCTCTTGGTTCTGTCTGCCACAAGATAAAGAAAAGTACAAGTGAATTCAAACAGGTGTATAGTTTGAAGGCCATTCCGCAGATTACTTAAGCATATACCTAACTTCAAGTCTGAGTTGTATTGGTGTTGAATACTGATGAGGACAGAGAAATAGTAAAACCTGTGAAAAACTGTATAGCCTGGTCTTCAGTTTTTCTGAGATTGCACTATCATTCATACATGTGTTGTCATTCTTACCATTGTTGTTGTCATCATTGTCATCTTACCCTACTGGACAGCTGACTCTGGAACCATAAAAATGATACATAATCAGGTATTTCCCACTGTTTGCATTCAGTATTTGTATTAGAATATTAGAGTTTGTAATTTGTTTTTTACATTATGTAAAAGAAGGGCACATGTATAAGGCTACATATTCAGGGTTAAAACATGCTGATTTATGATTACATCATAGTCTATATTTCTTTATACACTTTTAACTAGGTAAAATATTAAAATATGTTCACAAGTGCTCTTTCAGGAACAGATAGATACCAGCAGGTCTCCAACAATGTTTTGCATTTTGTCTGTAAATATACTTTGCATGCAAGAAATCTTCATAAGAGTTTTATTAAATATTGTAAAAAGGGATTTATGCTTAAAACCAAGCAGTTCATGTACATCAGCAGAGCTCATTTTATTATCTGTGGTACTTAGCTGTGAATACATGGTATGCAAACTGTAGCATTATCAGGTGGAAAAGACGAATTTGTTCAATATGATGATATTTATTTAGGAATTTTATGATGACTGCATCCATGGGGTTATTGGAAGAAAATGATTGTTGTATGATCAATGTAGAGGCGGAAAGTTGTGGGGAAGTTCAGGCAAATAATTGTTGAGTGCTTTGGATGGAGCACAGAATCAGGTGACAATTCTGAAAGATGAAAATGCTTAGTAGGAGGAAAGATGCTTTCATGTGATCAGCAGTCTGGGAGATAATGATTGGTATTACGCAAAAATGCCTACAGCCTGTGAAAGTGACAGGGAATATAGTTTTTTCTCTCCCCCCCCCCCCAATTTCTGAAAAGGAAAATGGAAAATGTGATATTTTTCTCTCTGCTTCCTTGTCAGGCAAGTTATGACATTTTGGAACTAAACAAAAGACAAATTAATATCAACATTTTTCTGTGCAAATTCAATATTTACTTATTTACCAAACATATGGATCTTTTTAGAAATGCCCATCTTTTCTGTTTTGACAAGTCCTTTTGCTGCAGTGATTTGTGCCAGAAGATGCTTCTCCAAACAATAGGCCCTTTCAAAAACTTTTGTTAAAGAAATACTTTGAAAAATATATAGTGTTAAGCAATGAATCGCTGTGTCATACCATAAACAGACCACTTCTGTTAAGAAAATACAATTTTATTTCATTAGAATTAAATTGTAAAATGTGGAAACTTAGAGATATCCTTTTTAACTGAAAGTTCTCCTGGACCATAGTCTTTTCAAATTAATCTTGTATCAATTTATTGAAAGCTGGTATGAACCCAACAATTTATATCTACCTTTTGAGGTTCTTTTTCTGAACCAAACTTCCTGACAGAAGAAATTTATAAGATTAATCTTAAATTTTGCACTTTTGCTTTACTTAAAGGATGTTCTTTATCTGTGCATTGTTACTTTTGCCTTCCTTCATCAATGACACACAGCTGCGTGTGTCATCATGCCTGTCATACTCTGAATTGGAAGCATACTTCCTCCCAATTATGCACCTGCTATGAAGCACATTCTTAATGATGAGATATTCATTTTTCAGAAAACAGTCCAAAAAGTTATAGAAAGTCTGTAATAGAAAGTTTGCGGGCTGGATTGCCCTCATTATCATTTGATTGAAAATGGTGTCTGATAACTCTTCACTCATGAACTCATCTGTGTGCCCCTCTACAAAATCAACATCCTTTTGATTGAAGAAGATTTGGCTGTATATCAACTATGCAATTCAAAACAGTATGAAGGAGCATGCTTTTTTTGTTTCAGATCTTGATTATACCATTAAAAATCAATCTACTGCTGTTCCCCTTGTTGTTTTTCTAGAGAGAAGTGTAAGTAATAATTCAGATCCAGTAGATCCAGTCTTGTGAATTCAGACAATTTATTATAATGAAGAACAGGCTGTTTGAGTATACCTTGGTGAAAATAGAAGGCTAGAGTCAGAAACATAGGCACATATGTCATACTGTGACTAACCTACATTTTTTCTATTTATGCTGTACTGCTGTAACCGCACTAATGGAATATTGTCATTGAAGAAATACACAGTGTATTGGAATGTTAACTAAATTTAGTTCACTGGTACGCTTGACAAGGGGAACCTTTTGTACCAAGCAACCATAAAATATGCTCCTATAATTATTGTGTTATGAAAGGCAGAAATTAGTTTTCAGTATAGTAACTGGAAATGGGTGGTACCTTAAAGTATGGTGAATCAGTGGTGCTGACCATTATTATAACATTCTGAAAATTCACAATTTTTTTGCTTTTCCAGGTGTTTGCTTCAGAGAACAATTCTGGTTTAAGAAATGAACTCTATGTGCTTCAAATTGTTCAGGACTCTATTTTTTTTTTCCTACTATTTAAAGTTATTTTGAAAATGGAATTTTCACTGAGGTGCAAAAGTCACTCGAGTACCCCTGAGCAATACACCTCTTATGCTCTGGTTAGCATGGAGATGTTCACAAAGCATGCCATTGAAATAGATAAAAGCTTTATAGCTGACTTGAAGGTCTTATCCTGCATCCTTTTAAGTGCAATATAGTCATGAAGGTCTATAAAGACAGAGTGTTTTAGCTGATCTTTTAGAAGCTGTGGTAATGAAGGATTAGTAAATATTTTGAACATACCTGAAAGTTGGTAGGACTTATATCATTCTAGTCTCTGACCATTAGATTCGCAATAATGTTGCCATGATGGCATATTACTTTTCCTCAGATGCAAGTACAAAACTCTCAATTGAGAACAAGAAAGGATATAAATGGTATTTGACTTCTTTTCTTGCAGACTCTACAGGAACTCCCAGACATTTCCTAGGACATATCTAATACAATGGAATAAGGGCTAAGGAACATTTATTTTTCTTAAACTGCTTGTGGACCTGGTACAAGATTATCATGCATTTTCAGAAACTTTTCATATTTTGGCTATCTCTGTTTCATGCACTGTTATTCCAGCATGTCATTTGGGAACATAACTAGTGTTGGGTTTTTTGTTATAGCCTTACTGTTTTATAATCTGTTCCACCTCTGGTTATCTGTTATGAAAACTTGTAACGGTATGAGAGAATGAGTGCTTTTCAACATCATCAAGTCTTCTATCAGTGCAGGTCAGGCCATGTAGTCGGCCATGTACTCACTAGTGTAAATTTCTTATGACTCCAGTGACTTCCGCATTAATTTTCCCAAGCTGCAGTCATAGTCCTTAATCTCTGTTTGTGGGCCACACCGATGCAACATAGTAAACTGTTACTTGAAATGCTCTGCTTTCCCTTTGAAGTAATTCACTTTGAGGTAATCATTCATTCCTTTGAGGTAGTTCTGATGCATGATTTTTGTATGCCTAAAATGTTTTGAAAATTGAGCCACTCTTACTGAAGTGAGAAAAAATAGATTTAAGAAATCAACTTTGAATTTTAAGTGCTGTTCTTACTAAAATAAAGAGATGATTTTACCACTCTTGATTTTCTTTTCAGCATGTATCTATAGCTGGATACAGAATACCTAATCCTACAGGATAGGCAATCCTTTTTTCTTTGGTTCCTTTCTATATATGATCAAAGAATTGTCATTGCTAATGATTATCTAAATTTTTAAACAGCTGTTTGATAAATATTTTGGAAAATATTTTGGAAAATATTTCAACCTCTTTCGGTAAAGTTGGTTGTTTTTTTGTTGTTTTTGTTTGTTTGTTTTTTTAAATTACAACCCTCCCTTTTTCTTTCTTAAAGAAATAGGAGTCAGCAAGTATTGCTTATTGTGCGACTGACATCATGTAAAGCAACAAGGGCTCCTTTTAAAATCTTGTTCCAGAACTTCACTCTTTTAAGGATTAAATTTTTTTCTAGTTTCAAGCCCAGCCTTATTTATGATTAATCTATAACCATATGATCATGACCTTTGCCTTTTTGTTTAAATAGCTCTCCTAATCATTTGGTGTTTTACTACCATGATTGTAACTAGAAAAAATATTAGCCCCTCCACCTCTGTTCTGGCAATTGTTGATTCATGTTAGTGGAACATAGATAATTGCAGCCATACTAGGGAGTATTTGGGAAGATATCTCAATGATACAGCAACATTAATACTTGTCTTTACCAGAAATGTAAATGGTTTTTAGTAAATGCATCATTTATAGTAGTGTATGATCTTTTTCCTTTTCCCCTCTCAAACTGATCATCCTCCATCAAACAAGATAGTTATTAAAACCTTTCACTTTGTTGAATTGTTTTCCATTTCTGTCTCTAATTTCTATCTTATCAATTCCTTCCCATATTTTATTCCAGTATTCTGTTCATTGATGCTGTCTATCAGCTGCTTCTGTTCAGATTTTTAATTAATACTGGCCAATAAGATTAAAAACCATCTGCTTCTACCCACTGTGGGAGAAGAGGGAAGACAGAGAGAAAAGAGAAGTACCTCTTAAAGAGGTACTCTTCTGTTACTTGTCCCCTGTAGACTTTACTGATGTGGAGCTGATAGAGCAGTACCCAGTTTGCTAATGAGACAGAAGATGACGTGAAAGCTTTGCTGCATTCATCATTACCGTGTTGAATAAATACATTTTATTAATAATTCTTCTTTATTGGACAGTGATGGTATTTAAACTATTTTACAAGCTGAAAAGAACCTGTCTATAAGACAGGTACAAAGATCATAGGATACACTGGGAAGCCCAGAGGACAGGAAAAAAAATAAATCACTTCAGAAATAAATTAAAATAACCCATTTTGTTCCTCTCACATTAAACTGACACATGTAGCTCTGTTTTAATAATGCAGAATTAATTCAGGCAAGTTACATAAGAACTTGCCTAATCATGATTAGATGCCCAAATCTATGTGAAGTCAGTACAGGAATATGGAAATACTATTGATTTATTCTTAGAACCTAAATGAAATAATACATCAAGTAATTTGCACATATACGTAATGAGAAGACTTGCTTTGATAGTTAACCATGACTACTTGACTTGTGTCAGTTAGTTTGCTCTGAGGGACAAGAGGAATGCATGGAGCTTAAAGAGTGGCTGGGACTTAGGCACCAACTCAAATGGCTGAACAATGACACAATTACTGTAAATCATAACTGACTTCACAGCAGTAAAATAGGGACAGTTGAAGTAATGCAAATAGACTTGTATACCTCTAGAACTGTTCTAATTACAAAACTCAAATCAGGGCTGGCCTGTGTTTTGCATACCTGAATATGATGCCTATTAAGTTTTGTCACACTGGCCAAGCATTGAAAGGTATTGTTCCAAAAAATTGCACTTAGTTTTATGAACACTAAGAAGGGTTTAGATTCTTATATTCAATTGTGGTACTGCTCAAGGGCAAGTTATTTTGGTTCCAGCAACAAGAACTCTACGCGTTGCAGGGTTTTTCTGTGAGCTGCGATCTCATCAGGTCTAATCTGCTAAGCAGAGCTGGTTCTGGTCAGTGCTGGGTATGACTCCAGGGGAAACCAAAACTGTGGAATACTTGCTTCTGTGTGTCCCAGACTGCTTGTCCTGTGGTACTGATAACTTGTCTTTGTTTAGAATTTTCCATATTTCCTTCAAATATTTTCCACCTGCTTTCTTTTTTTTTCTGAGAATATATAAAAATTAGACAACATCAGTGAAAACACTTTCATTTCCAAAATCAGAAAATAACATTATTTCTTTCAATAGAATATTAACTCAGCACTTATGCAAATACAGAAAGGCTGTTGATTACCCTTTATTTCTTCTTTCTGTTTTTTTCTTTTCCCTTTCAGTTGTGTGGACTTAGAAATGAGTACCCCATATTCTACCAGGCTCATTTTGCTTTTTCCTTGTTCAGTCTTTTTCCTCTTTTTCTTACATGGCTGTTTTTCTTTCCTTTTTTGTTAATGACCACGTAAGACTAATAGGGTAGATATACTATTTAGCAAATGTCATATCATTAGAGGGACAGACACTTAAAAATTCCTTCAAGTTTTTCTGTATCTCAAGATATGTAAATCTATACTTCCTTTAGCAAACAAGTGAATCTTTTTCATTCCTTAAATACTGTGTAAGTCAATTGGGTGTTAGCGGATTAAGTAATAGAAACATTATAGCAATTTTTATGGTAGGAACACCCAGAAAATTAGGAGTGGAGTTGCACTGTGCTATCGCTGTATAAGCACATGCTGAAATAGTTCTTCCCTTACACTAGAAGCCTTGCTTTTTCAGTACTTTATGCATTTTAACTTTAGATTAATCCCATTGAAGTCATCCATTTGCATAAGTTTGCTTTTGACCAGGACCTAATGAACAGTTGTGTCTGAAGTCTTAGGTACTCATGTGGGGTAAAACCTCGCTGGCCCTTCCTTGGATACCAAAGCAGTCTGAAAGCCCTAAGAAGCCTTGCTCATGCCTCTTCGTGCATACTGAACCATATCCTCTTGTCTTTTTACCCTCCTATTTCTCAGAGAAAAAAAAGAGAAAGCGTGGCATGTCCCCTGCAGCGTAACACTTCATTTCTGCTAAAGGCTGATAAGAGGAAATATTCTCTACTCTTTTAAGAACTAGAGTTGCAATAAGACATCATGCCAGCAATAACAGAAACCATTGTCTTAATCTGGCTTTCAGCAAAATAGTTTATTTTAATGTTGTATACTAAGTAGGTAAGATCATAATGAGAGATTCTGTTTATCTCAAGATATGTGTATATGTGTATTCAGCTTTCCTACCACATTTTTTGGGTGCCTGAATATAGAAATAATGATAAATTTTTCTCTTTTTATTTACTTGCTGTCAGTAGATAAAATAGCAGAGAGAGGATGTTAAGAGTGCATAAATTAGAGCACATAAGGACACAAGGCAATGGATGGAAGTTACTATGGAAACTTCAACACAAAGTATGTTAACATTAATATTCCATTCTTATTCTTGCATTAACAGGTGTGTAATGAAAAAATTGTTTGAAATATAAGGTAACAGAAATGTCTTTAAAACTGCGAAGTTATTATTAAATGGCAGTAATAACAATAAGCAAACCATATGGTTTTTCTAAATAAGCCATCAACATCACTGTCTTTGTGTATCATTGGCCAAGAAAAAAAAAAGCTGAAAATCTGTGATCAGTCATTTATTATTTTTGCTACAAAAATGGGACAACATGAGCTTAGCATAGGTGAAAGTATCAACAAAAATAAATATCAAATATCAACAAAGAGTTGGTAGCAATTTTTTTTTTCTGTGCTGTTAGAAGTATAAGGATATAAAATGTTTGACAAAAGGCAGACGTTATTTGTTTTAAAGAAATCAGCATGCCACCTAAAATCGATGGCAAGACAGGTTATGCTAATGTAGCCTTCCTGCTATTGTGCCAGATGGTAAAAGCACAGTATACTTAGCTCAGTGCTGTGATTTTAACAAGCACAGGGAGACTCGCAGACAATCAAGAGTCAGCAAATGGCCTGATGTGCTACTGAAAGAACATTCATAACATTGTATTGTTTCACAATGAATGCAAATTACAGTTGTTGTGGTCTCACCTCTTCAAGAATAACTTCTTTGTGCCC
This sequence comes from Haliaeetus leucocephalus, assembly GCF_000737465.1. Classification (NCBI taxonomy): domain Eukaryota; kingdom Metazoa; phylum Chordata; class Aves; order Accipitriformes; family Accipitridae; genus Haliaeetus; species Haliaeetus leucocephalus. Next base: position 106,216 of record NW_010972576.1, read on the forward strand.
ATTCTTTTATTGGAGCAGCAAAATAGTAACAGTTACTCTTTCTGAGTCATTTCTTGGGACTCTGCATAGGAGTACCTGAATACTTTGGTAGAGGAAAAAGTAAAGGAGAAATGTTTGCTGGTAGCTAGAAAAGTGAACTGGAATTCAAGAAATTTGGTTCATATTCCCAGTTCTGCTTTTGTCTTCTTTTAGAATTCTTTTCATTTGCCTCACCTGTGGCACCTGCAATGTTGTGCAGGGTAAGGTATATGTCTGCAGTCTGAAAGTCTGGTTCTGTCTGTCTGTGTTTACTTGCTGAACTGTTTGGTGAGTGCCCCCAGTATATGGAATGATGTTCCTTCCTCTCTTTGGTTTGCAGGCTATGCAGTAGGTACACAGTCAGTGCTAGCTGAGCTGCTGGATCCGGGAGTTAGCCAGACATCCACATTGGCTTTTGATCACTAGTCTGTAAAACAAGTAATCCAAAGCGTAGATGAAGGCAATAGTTAAAAGAATATGATTCAGGTTTTGGTGTGTATATTAGAAGATGCTAAATGGGAAGGTGTAACAAGCTGTGGAGGAGAACTCTCTGACAGCAAATGGATGGATCCTTGCACTTAAAGGGAAATGGAGATTAGCTGTCAGGCAAAGCAATAATACTAGAGTTTAAAGGAAGAATCAAAACTGAGCAGAACAAACAGTATTTTGCAAAGAATCTCTGACAGAAAAACTGATAAGAAGCTGTCAACAGAAACAAAAGAAATTGCAAATATTCTTAGCCACCAGGCTAATGGATGTACTTTTTGCCAAGCTCAGCACTGCAGGGAAAGGTGTGCTTTGCATTCAACTACACTTGGGAAAAACTGGACGAATGAATGTGCATGTTCACAAGATGGGATACATTTTTAAGCACACAGAAATCTGAGGCACTGAAAAAATGAGTAGTGTTTTTCCCAAGGAATGAAAATGAAAATACAGCAGCAACGAGTATTTTATACTTTTTGATTAAGTAATTATTATTTTTTTTTTTTAGAATCTTACATTTTATAATTGATATTACATACAGTCTCTTTGTGCTATTGAGCTGAGTGGGAATCTTTTACCCACTGTTTTATATCTGTCTCTTTCTCTGATTTGCTAAGTTTAAACTATATATTTCTTTAAGAAACATGAAATACATTTGTAGACCTTAAAACATGCTACTCTGAGAAAATGATAAAGTCTTCTATAGTAGGAGAACAGCAATACAATCCCAAGTCCTGTTGAGAGGCAGCCACACAAAAAGTTTATGATATCCCATATTAATTGCTCCAAAGTGTGGTATCTACATAACTTGTAATACCCAAGTTTCTGAGAAGTCGTTTGTGAACAAGCCTGACAGACAAATGCCATCTCCTGTGCATCTGTTTGGCTGCCGGCGTTGCCTCCCTGCTTTCTGTGCAGGAGAGGTAGGCAAACAGCAGAACATGGATGTGAACAGGTTTCTTAAGAAAATTAAAAGAATAATTGGCTCTGCAGTAGTAGTGCTGAATAAAGAAGCTGGAGTGGACAACCCACAGTCGTGATAATGTGGAGAGCAGGCTGGAAGATGGACGAAGCTGTGATCTGAATGGGGCAACCCACAACTTTCACAAGCCATTGCTAAAAGATCAATCTGTGAGCAGCTTCCAGAGATGCAAAATTTCAAGGCTGGGCATGAAAGTAATTATCTGTGTTTGCAGTCTACTTAGGTCCTCCTCACTGAGCTATGCTTTCTTTGTTAAAAATGTCTTTTAGAAGAAATTAAAAAATGGCTGCCATTTTATGCATTTTCAAGTATGATTTCTGTATTTTTTTGTAGTTTGACTGTAGACTTTTCAGGACAAAACGTCCTAGATTGGGAAAAGCTACAATATTTAAATATTTTAGTCAGCTCTTTGGTGATAGCAGTTCAGTTTTACTTTGAATAATTCCAGATATTCTGTCTTTTCTTTCTTTTCCTTCCAAGACCTTGCAAGTTTGCACAGATTTTCCAAAAGAACCCATGTATTCAGCTGGGTTAAATGGAAGTATCGCTCAGCACCTTTACATGTAGGTCACATTTATTTCAGGGAAAAAGTGAATTTCTGCTGACCTACATTGCTCATCATACATTTAAAATCTTTTGTTAGCCATTGCTGACTTTGAGAAAATAATTTAATTAATTTTATTAATGTTTTCCAAATACTTCCGTAGAAAGTAATATGTGATAAAATTACAACAGTTTTTATATGTGCAGATTTTCACATAATCTTTCTCCTATAAGTAGGAACTCACTACTTGACTTTTTTATTATCTCTACAAGTTCCTTTCTTTACTGTGTATCTGCTTACAGCAGTGAGCAACAGATACTGCTTCATTCTGAGTCCATATTTAGAATTGAGAAGTGTGGTTTATAGTGGAAGTGTTGAATAATATTCAGACATATTGTTGGACAAGAAAGGTATTTGCAGAACAGGAATCAGGTCTGCTTTATCTGGGGTGCATCACAACTACTGAACAGAAGTGCTCGAGCCCAAGTAAATCTCTGGTCTCAGTCTTTTTTGCCAGGATATTTGCATCGCTGCTTGCTGCCATAGGTAACCCCTCTCCCGAGATTAGCAGACTAGTGGTCAGGAGTAACGTGTGGCTAATGTGTTCTGTTAGCATAATGTGTAGTTTGATCACAGAGAAATCTTTGTTTCTGGTGTAGTTTTTCTGCTCCAGTATACATCAGTACCATTCTGTTTGTTTATTGCCAGATATATTTGTACAATAAAAATAAGGTTGCAAACAAAATAAATAAATAACTTAAGAAAATTTAATTAATTGGGTGAATTTTTGTATCTAGCTGCATGAAATTTGTTTGAAGGGCTCTTCTCTTTTTCTCTAAGTACTTTTATGGTATTCTCCATAGATTAAAATTTGATCATGAAGCTTGGTCATGAACTTTGGATCACCTTGATTCTTATAACTGTAACACAAGAAGTTCTCATTCTTCATTCACCATGAACCAATAATACATTTCCAAACTATTTTAGATGGAAGGGAAAAACTGAATAACGGTTGAGCAGAAATATTTACACTGGCCGCATTGTCAGCAGGGGTAATTGTAAAAACATGGAAAAGTAATGATTGTGCAGCTTTGCTTGCATGTTCTGAAGAGCAATAATTGGGTCATTCTTCTATTGTACAACTCTGGTTTTTGCATGTATTTCAAAGCAGCAATTACTTAGCCAAATAACTGTTTGGGATAATTTTTAAAAGTCGTGGTAATATTACTGCCGAATTTGGAGGACAAAAACCCATTCTTTGCATCAAAAATTACCATGTATTTAAATAATCAAAACATTAAAATGATTCAAGATGGAACAACTTGATCTAATAATATGGTGGCAAATGGATAGTACTATTTTATCCTTTCTGGACTACATCTTCAATAGTTTTGTAGAAGCTGGTAGGTTTTTCTAATAATATGCTTTGATATTTAGTCTTTGTAAAATGATTAGGACTATGTAATATTCTGCTCAGAGGAACAAATAATCTCCGATAGAATTGATTCTGTTGAACAGAAAAAGCAGGTGTTACTTTGCATTACAAGAGAATCAGTAAAGACATCCCCTCCATTACGTCCATCCATAATGCTACTGCAGTTACTATCAGCATCGTTACTAGAGTTCTTTAAGTTACGTGACTAGTAGTTATGGAGGCTATTAAAATAACTATTGATTATATTGATTATTTTAAAAAGATTTAAACCTGAGTGCGGCACATGTAATCACATTTTTGTTTTATCTGGTGTTTCCTGTTCCTCTTTTTTTCTTTTACTGAAGTGCATTTTATTTTCCTCCTTACTTTCTTATTCAGTTGTGAGGCTGTGCAAAATACTTCTAGAGAGAAACATATTCTTCAGGATGTTGGAATGTTTTGATAAAACCAGCATGCTAATTGGATTCTTCCTGACTCTCCTCTTCAGTGCTTGCCTCCCTTCTCTGCCACTGACAGCAAAATTGCTCATCTGGATACCACATTCCTTTGTATTATGGCCTCCTTTGCTCTACTTTCAGTTCTTCCCTTTTTCTTTCTTCTTAATTTTGTGCCCTTCTCCAATTCTTCCCCCCTTTACATTAGAGAGTTTCTGAAGCTTTGTTTTTCCCAGCAAAAACTGCTCTGAATCCGTCCACTTGTCTACCTGCAGTACCAGCTCTACAGCCCTCTGATGTGTACAAGCAGAGAGGCTTGTCATCTTTTCCATCTTGGCTAGGTCTCCAGTGACTTCTGGTACAATACTATGTTGTACCCTCAGTCTAGATTAAAATGCGAGCTTGTCCAGTTGAGGGTCATTATTTCAATCTCAACTTCAGGAAGAACTTCTGAAAGAGGCTTTGTTTTACAGCTCTCCTAATAGTGCCACACAATGCCGAATCAAGAAAAGGATGCCTAGTAAGTGGACCTGCTGTGAGCTTTCATTCTAAGCCTTTTTGTTTCATGCAAGATGAGCTCAAACTACTCAATTTTCAAATACAACAAGCACTATTTCTGAAGGTTACTCTTTTTTACCTTTCATATTCTCAGCAATCATTTCTGTCCTTTTCTTTCTTGCCATATTCATGCTATAATCAAACTATATTATCTGTTTAATGATACTTGCTTTCTTTAATAATGTTTGAAATGCAGGTATTTCTAAATCTAGGCATATATATGCTGTAAAGAAGAAAGCTTTTGTCTTTAGCTTTCTAAAGAAACATCTTCTCCTCCTGTACACTGTGAAAAGCAATACCGTCACTGCTTTTATTGTCAGTTCTTTGCTTTACATGCAAAATCCCTTCTCAAACCCAGTCTCAAATCTGCCCCCAGATTTCAGGGGCAACACGTTTTCAGATTTATAGCATGTCCTTAACAGCATCGCATTTTAATGAGTGCAATTCATATCCCTCCACAGTAACAACGGAAGGCCCACCATTTTCTAAACATGTTTAGAAAATGATAAAAAAAGATCTTTTAGAAAAAAGATAAAAAAACATGTTTAGAAAATCTACAGAATTCAGTGGTTCTCAATTATGTATTAAGTCGTAATGGGTAGACTGTACTATATGGTACTAGCGTACCAAAGATAGTCCATCTAGAGTATCGTATCATATCATATCCTGTCTTACTTTATTTTCTGTTCTATTTTCTATTTTATTTTCTTTGCTTTTTGATGTGTGATGGTGTTCAGCTGTGCTCCTTTGGTTTTTTTGAGTTTCAGTGCTCCCACCAAAATTGAAAGTGGAAGAGGTGTGATATTAAGAGGGAGTCCTCCAGCCAAAAAGGGAAAAAGTCTTATGAAGTGTCTAGGTCACTTTGTGAAATCATGGTGATCATTCACTGAAATGTGGGGAAACTCTTGTGAACATGTTTATCTTCATAATAACGGCAGGTGAAGTCCGAACTTTGAGCTGGTCTGCAAGCTAGATTGTCCTTAATACTAGGATTAAGAGGAAAAAGGTTAATTGAGTGTTACATAATTTGTCTTCATATCTCTAAACATGTAGGCTGGAACAAGGACAACTGTGGGACTGAACCATCATGTGAAAATAGATACAGAGGGAAAAGGGTTGTAACTGTTCTTGGTTAACATCCAAAAAAGTCTCTGAACCTGTAAGAAACTTGAACTCCGCAGTCCAAATCTGTATCCTCATTATGCATCCTAAGGACATAATAAGGAGAGCTTCGAAAATAATGGGTATGGGATAGACTTCTTGTGAAGCTTTGTGGTGGAAATTGATTGATGATATGTCACCTCTGTGAACCAAAGTTAGCAACAAATGCATTTGTGTTCATCTACTTAATATTACTACAAAGCCTGACACAATGGGATTGTTGTCCATGATTAGTGCTCAGAGAATATGTAGTAATAATGAGACAATAATTACAGTGTTGCAATAGCAGGAGATGATAAAAAAATAACATGGTAATTCGTAGCAGAACAAAAATATTTACTTTTAAGGTTTTGGAATGGCTATGTATATTGAATTAAGCTTTATAAACCCAAAATCTACTAAATTTGGCCTTAAATTTTAGGTTTTACTTTAATATGTTTTAGACTTAAAACATGTTAAACATATTATTAGACATGTTCTTTGGAACAAGCGTCATTTTCTGAATATGGGGTCTGTAATGCCAACATAATGCATTTGCAAACCTGTATTAAGGCTATTCAGTCTTGTTATATTACTACTAATAAACAAATACTAGGTCCTGATAGCAAAGGACATTTTTATTCCCCTGTATTTCTAGCCCTGTTGTTATAGCAATTTGCTATTATACTAGAATAACCAGAATGTGCAAATGTTCAAAGAATGGTTAATGAAAAGTGAAATGCCAGAAGGAGTTTTATTATCCAATTTGGAAAAAGTGCAAAAATAAACAAACACGTAAGAACCAATCCTAGTACCTTTAGCACAGAGAACAGCACACTGTCAAATAATGCCAATCAGTTCAGTGAACTGCTTTCTGCAATTAAAAGCTGCCATGCAAAAAGGACACTGTTTAGGCACAAACCCTTGCATCTAGGGATAAGCATGCTTTATTATTTTATTCATAATGGTGATTGTCTTCAGAATATTAATTTGCAAAAGGAGGCTCAAAAGCCTCTATGGCTAATACCAGCTTCTGCAAACAGACCTTATAGTATATTTCAGAACAGTATCAGGAAAGCAGTTATTATTCTGGAGCCTTAAGAATCATTCTACTCCTAAGTATACAGGGCCCTAGTCAAGAGATCAGAAAGGGATAGCGGAGAATAAGTATCCTCTTCTGTAAGAAATTTGATCTTTAAAATATCATGCAGAGGTTAAAGGATGTGACAAAAGATGATTTTTCAGAACTGGATTTTTATTTTTATGGCATTATGCTAACTATTTTATAGTATAATGTATAATGATGCGGCCATATTGTGGCTGAGATCAAAATAGCTGTAGGCACAGACAAAGTGCCCAACTATTTTTCACATATATTTATTTCTGAATCTTTGTAGCAATGAGCATCATTTCACAGAAGTGCTGGGAACTGTGGGAAGGTTAAGCCCTGAAACAGGTTGCCCAAGAGACTGTGGAGTATCTATCTTAGAGGATTTTCAGTACTTCACCTGGTAAGATCCTGGGCAAACTGATTAACTGCTGAGCTGCTCAGTTTGTGATCTCCAGAGATCCAGCCTAAGCTTTCCTATGATTCTTTTCTTTGAAGCAGAAGTGGAGTTTTGGAGGTGAGCTGTCCATGTGCACATTTACAGTGTCAGCATGCGTTTGCTGTAGTGCTGGGGCTCAGGGAGAAGCATATATCTGTGGTGCCCATACCTGCTACTGTTCAGGTTCCTCAAGGAATATATAGAATCATAGAATTGTTTGGGTTGGAAAAGATCCTTAGGATCACCAAGTCCATCTGTAAACCTAACACTGCCAAGTCCACCACTAAACCATGTCCCTAAGCACCACGTCTACACGTCTTTGTCGTGGTTTAACCGCAGCCAGCAACTAAGCACCACGCAGCTGCTCACTCACTGCCCCCCCACCCGGTGGGATGGGGAAGAAAATTGGCGAAAAAAAGTAAAACTCATGGGTTGAGATAAGAACGGTTTAATAGAACAGAAAAGAAGAAACTAATAATGATAACACTAATAAAAAGACAAGAGCAATAATAAAAGGATTGGCATGTACAAATGATGCGCAGTGCAACTGCTCACTACCCGCCCATCGACGTCCAGTTAGTCCCCTGAGCGGTGATCCCCCATCCCCACTCCCCCCAGTTAATATACTAGATGTGACGTCCCATGGTATGGCATACCCCTTTGGCCAGTTTGGGTCAGGTGCCCTGGCTGTGTCCTGTGCCAACTTCTTGTGCCCCTACAGCTTTCTCGCCGGCTGGGCATGAGAAGCTGAAAAATCCTTGACTTGAGACTAAACACTACTTAGCAACAACTGAAAACATCAGTGTTATCAACATTCTTCACATGCTGAACTCAAAACACAGCACTGTACCAGCTACTAGGAAGAGAATTAACTCTATCCCAGCTGAAACCAGGGACAGTCTTTTAAATACCTCCAGGGATGGTGATTCAACCACTTTCCTGGGCAGCCTGTTCCAATGATTGACAGCCCTTTTGGTGAAGAAATTTTTCCTAATATCCAATCTAAACTTCTCCCTGGCACAACTTGAGACTATTTCCTCTCATCCTATCACTTGTTATGTGGGAGAAGAGACAAACAACCGCCTCGCTACAGCCTCCTTTCAGGTAGTTGTAGAGTGATAAGGTCTCCCCTCAGCCTCCTTTTCTCCAGGCTAAACAACCCCAGTTCCCTCAGCTGCTCCTTATAAGTCTTGTTCTCTGGACCCTAAACACCATATACAACTTTTCTTTCATTTACTTCAATATAGAGAAAGTCTGAGGGACAGGAGAAGGACAAGTGAGTGGTGAACGTTGAAGAATTACTGATAAGTTAATGATAGTATTTTTTTTTCAGCCAGTGCTTGTCTGTCTACAGTTTCACAATATAAACAATTCTGAGCATCATCTCTGCTTCAGTTTGCCCAGATGTGATTTTGGAAGTATAGAGTATGCACTGAATACGGTATCATTATACCTGTGTGATGGCATAGTATCTGGAACAAGTACAAATAAAACTCTAGCAGGATGCCTTGTGTGTGGGACTGAGACACTTCTTGAAAAAGACAGAGAGGCAGCTTGAGCTGTGGTAGAGTACTTACAGATCAAATATACCTGCCCTGGGTATTTCATAGTGTATTCTCAGCATGGAGATCACCACACTGTTGAATTTTTCAGCTCTTAGCACTAACGGCATTTAAATGGTTTTGTCTAGCATGAGTGGAAGGAAGATTGCTATCATGATGTCCATTGAAGGGATGCACAGGAGGAAGAGGTTAGACCACTCTCAGGGATGATCTGATCACGGATCTTTTCTGCAACAGTTTCTTGCACACCTACCTGTAGCATCAAGTCCTAGGCTTGTGGTTAGGAAGCATAGCCAAAACCTAGAGCCTCCCTACTCCAGTAGGAGTAGGGAGCCAAAACCTCCAGTCCTCCCTACTGCCTTGAGATGAGTCCTGAAAATGAGGCTAGTGGCAAGTCTTTTAATTCTTCCTGGCCTAAATGAATGGATGAATGTGGCATTTTTATTCTCAGAGAGAATATAAAACCTTCATGTGCTACGCTAAAACAAGCTGATTTGATTAGCATGGCAAG
>NW_010972576.1:124648-265672 GCF_000737465.1 Haliaeetus leucocephalus
GCAAGCAAGGAAAATTAAACTTCAGACATTTCAGTGAAACTACAGGAACTGGATGGACAAACATTTGTCATTAGTTTGGTTCTGGCCAAAAGAAAAAAGGACAGTAATAACCCTAATTCATTGAATGCACAGACTTGGAGGGGAAACCTGCCCTGGGGACAGGACAGACACATAAAATCCATCCCAAATGATGAAGGGTCTCTCTAGAAGGAAAAAGAAAAGAATATTCTTCCTTCCCATGCTAAACAGCAGGATGAGGTGATGTATAAAAAGAAATGTAAATAAAAGAGAGAAAGTGTCTTTTAGAAAGATTGTAATTTCAAGAAATTTTTAGTTCCACAATTTAACTAAACCAGACAGGTAGATGTATACCTGTTTAAAATTAGAACTATTTAAGAAATAAGTTGCTAAACTATTAATGATGGGCTATATTTTGCCACCTTTAGACATGCAATTTTATTCCAGAGATAGAACCCCTGAGACCCTATCTGTTTAGTCAGAGTGACCCATTAGCCAAGGACAGTGCACATTAGAAAAGCCAGATTTAGCCTGTATTGAAATATCCAGTTGCCCCATCATCTGCTGTCTAACACCAGATTCCTGCTGCTAATATGTAGCATAAACCAAATCTGAAGTCACTGAAATGCCACAGCTCGTGCCTAAGTGCCAGTTAACACTCAAACTTGGTTGAGACCTGGTTTGTACCGGATCAGACTTGTACTGAACAAGCACAGGTAATTTTATTCAGAAACCTGTTAATCATGTCTTCACTTAGGAAACAAAAGTCATGTCATTCCACCACTGGCTTTGTCTTATAAAATTAAAACCTCAAATCCAGATTTCCCACATTTAGTGCTATTATGAAGCAGCAGATTCTTGAAGTTTGGAATATATTCTGTATATGTAGAGGATAAATTCAACCAGATTTATCAGTCTGGAAAAAAAATATAATTAAGGAAGGATATTATAAGTCTATAAAATTATGACTTTCATGGAAAAGGGGAAAAAAGAACACCTGCTCGCTGTTTCTCATAAGACAAGAAAGGAGGCACTAATGAAGTGATCGGGTATTAGGTAATTATCGAGTCATACATTTACTGTTGATTTATCTTTTTGCATTCAGGGTTTTGGCTGAAGTATTGCTTCCTTCTTTTGCATAACAAAACCTCATTGTGTACCACTAAAGAGCTTCAGATATACTAGTACCGAATGACTGACTTTAGATTGAGACACTGGTGCGTGTGGGCTGACCACATCAAAGACATCACTTCATCTACCTGCTCCTTTCCCAGAATGCCTCTCGATTTTATGCTGTCAAATGTGTTCCCAAACACCATCACTTTTTTCCTAGCTCTGCATAAATGTTCAAGGTTGTTATCCAGCAGCATAAGGTGTCGCTGTCTGACATTGGACTGGAGTGAGGACAAACAATAATGTTTTATGGTTAGCATAGTGCAGAATAAAATGTCAGCTTCAATTTCTTGACTATGTGCATCCACAAGCACTGTATCACCACATTCATCTTGCCATTCAAAGTAGTTTTTCATCCTCAGCAAAGTAATGAAAAGAGACAAAGGAATGATATGGTTGACAACAACAGATGCAGCATTTGCCTTTTTAAGGACTTTTCCTTTGACTTAAAGGATATGAACAGGGATGGTATGGATAACCTCTGATTTCTGTGTAAAAAAAAAAATAATTCTTACTATATATGGTACCTCATAATATCACATAGAATGGGTTTGTATTATTGTCGTGGTCTTGGCCATACAGAGATAGGAGATCTACAAGAACAGAGCCACTGTTTTTGCATTAAAAGGCTGGGGAATCTAGAATGGCTTCATTTCTTTGGTTAATCAGTCAGTAAATAGATGAAAGCTATCCTTAAAAAATGTACAGAGCAGGCACATTGCAATACTCAGCAGAACTATGTCGGTATTGCAGTGTTGTTTGTTAGCAGGGAAATCTACACTGGTAGGTTTCTTTTCAGCTCATATAAAGCAAGGTTTGCAAAAAATGGTGCAACTCAGTCTGCTTTGCTTTTAAAAAAATCTGTAAAAGAATAGAATTATTTTTAAAATTTTCTTTCTCCCTCCAACATTCAGAGAAGAGCATGATACTGCTGCATTGACACCTGCATTATAATGTGATTCACGTTGGAAGGAAACAAGACGGTTGCAAAACTGTTACAATTTATTAAGACAATATTAAGACCCCCTTAAAAGGAAAGCTGTACTCATTTTCATTATCAGTGCAGTCTCATAGTTCATTTCCATAATTCGCAGACTGTGAAATGTGTTAACACGCAGTTTTGCTGCTCACGGTAAAGGAGGGTGACAGTCTTGGGGCTCAGGTTTGTTAAAAGTAGCAGTTTCTAAGCTACAGTGCTGGGTAGTTGTCTCTGAAAAGTAATATCTTGCACGAATATGGAAAAATATGTGTGCTTATTTCCATTTGGCTTCTGTGTGGATTTAAAGACTCACTGGCACAGTTCTATTCACCACTGGGGCTGGCACATAGGTATTAGGGGTTGCAATTTTTAGATGTTAAATGGAGAAGAAGCAAAGAACTGGGGAAAAATGAGAGAGAGCAGATCAAATGAAGATAAGTGTTTCATAGAAATCATGACCTTGAAGTTCCATCTGATCTTTTCACCAGACTTTTTTACGTTACAGGCTGTTTCACACTCATACTGAAGACTTTAGGCCAGATAATTCAGCATTCAAACTACCTCTAAAATTTACACCATCAATAAAGACATCAATTTGTCATTGCCTGAGATCCCTACAATGTAAGAGGATCGCTCACACAATATATATCCAACAGTTCGTCCCTCTGTATGCAAATAAAATGCCCCAAATCTCCCCTAGTTTCAGGTGAAGAGAATTTTCTTCCCAGCCAAAAGCCTCACAAACAGTATGATATTGTGTATCTGAGCTGTGCATACCAGACAGAGGATTTTTGTAGAGAATGATCTATTTCTCAGTGTGCTACCTCTAGCCATAGTATATTGCTGATATATTAGAGTACAGTGGAAGTAGTCAAAGAGGCAATGAGGGGGAAAATAAATTTCAAAATGAAAAGGTTGACTAGCAGAAGACCTGAGGCCTGGAATTGGAGTTAATCATTGTTTTAATTCAAAACTACCAACATTATGATTTCACTAAAGGCCATCCAATCAATTCTTTTCTTGAAAGGATCCATGAAGGAGGAAGAATGGAAAGACCTCAATTTATGAATTCTGAGGCTGAGAGAATGATTACAGATCCTTCCCAGCCCTTCTTTCACCCACTGCAGGGCAAAGAATTTACACACAAAGATGGATCAAAGATGTATTTTAGTAAGACAATGAATTTCATCTTGAAGATGCTTATCAGTCATAAGTCACTGCTAAGTCATTCCTTTGATCATCCTGCCTAAGAAGAAATTACATGTATTTCACAACCGAATTTGTCTAGCAGTAACTTGCATCCCATGAACCTGTTCCTAGTTGCCCGGTGTCCCACTTATCAGGCTTCATTTTGAGGCTTGACCTTTTACAGCACATCATCATGTCATCTCTTCAATTTGTCTTAAAGTAAGCTCTTAGTAAGGTGAGGTAAGCTTTTAGTAAGGTGAGCCTTAGATCTTGTTTCACAACCGGCAGATCTTTTATTCCTCTCTTTTGAAATCTTTCAGCTATTTCCATGTCTTCCTGGAACTTTGGGAACCAGAAAAAGAGGAAATATTCTAGCAGAAGGCATAGAACAGAGATTCTTTTTTCTTTTTTATTGGTGTTCTGCTCTATCTGCATCCAAGGATTTTGCTATACTTTTGCTTTTAAAGGCCATCCCTATCATTTAACATGCATTTGCATCTGTTTTTCAGATCTATCCCTTTTAATTTGTCCCTACAAGAAGCATCAAGTTGTAGAGAATGTCAGAACATTACGAAGTTTTGTGAAGCAGGAAAGCACAGCATGGAAAAAAGGGAAGCTAAGCAGTTGTATGGCAGAAAGAAAAAACAGAAGAGGTTTTTGAGGAAAAAAACCCAACCCACCTGAAGAGCCCCAATGGTAGAGGCAGCCAGTAGACCTGAGAAAGGCTGCAGAACAAGAAAACAGTTACAGTGCCTTATTTCTCTTTCTCTTTTTCTCTTTCTGTCTCTTCCTTATTTTTTTAAAAAATAAATTCTTCAGTTCTGCATCAGAATTAAAATTTGTAGGGCTTGCACCACAATGCTTTATTGGAAACTTCACTAATTTGTGAGAACAAGTCAGGTTTCTAGAACAAAATTCTTTAAAGATAATTCATCTTACCTGTAATTTAAGAAGCATTTTCCTTTCTTTCTCATTTCTAAATTTATTAGTGGGTAAAAGACATTAAAAAAATTTATTTCCAAGACATTTGTTTTCTGTACAGTGTTGGAATTCTTAACATCACCTGGTGCCCACAGGGTGAATGGGAAGTGTATTACTGACCTTGTTGGTCTTTGGACCAGTTCCTGGGTGAGAATGCATTTGATATGTATAGAAATAACTGCATCCTCAAGTGGGGAATAAGCAGTTGAAGCAGAGTAATTGTCATGACACAAAGATCCTGTTTTCATATAAAAGTCACTTCTACTATAACCAGAGGGAGAAAATAGTAACAAGACAGTGGACAGAATTATTCCACTGAAATGTTTTCCATGAAGCATCAGATACTTTATTCTATCAGGAGATGACATTTAGTGTGGAAAAAAGAAACATTTCTTACAAACACTTGTAAGCAATTTTCCATTCTCAACAGTGTCTAAAAAGTGACTAACAATCTTTAGCATTGATTTCTCTACCAATACTCTCTACCAGTACATACCTTCTAGATCAGTTCACTCACCTCGCTCAAAGACTATCACAGTGTTTCCTAAACTTTTTTAAAAGCTAGGTCTTCTAGAAGACAACATCAGTTTCAGCAACCTGGTCTTTATCAGACACTATAGCCCCATGTACGCCTCTCCTGTACACCTTTTCTAGTAGTCCTTTATTCACAGCAGAGAAGTACTTGAAAAAAGGTAGTGTAGACCTTCATAATAAGACAATTTCTCTCTTTCATTGCAGCCATGGTAAGCAGTGGATCTTTAAGGTATATTGGTGTTTGAGTTATCACTAAAACTGATGAATTTTGATCTCAGAGCTATTGATTTATTGAGACTCATTGCTGCCTTCCTCCTGTTAGGAGAAGGGGACCTAGCTCTGTTCCTTTCTTAGAGATTCGTTAGGGATTCTTTTATTAGTCCTCATATAAGTTGGCCTAGAAGATAGTGATTTGAAGAAAAATGATCCTCTGTGGTAACAACACAGGCTAGATTGGCTAGGGCTAGCTATGTTTGCTCTTCTAATAGCATCAGGATAAACAGGATGCTGTTTCACATCTCTTGCTACTCACCTGAAGAGGGGGTGAGAAGGTGAAGTCCAATGTGGAGGCAGTCGGCAGAAGTAAAATAAAGGACAGCAAGCCTATCACCACTGTGCCAGGACGTGTCTCTCAACAGGTTTCTGGATGGGTGAGCTTTGTGTAAAGGCCAGACCTTTGGTCCTATGGGAGACAACTCCTAGCTCTTGGCACAACACATAAGCTGAGCGGACAAAAAGATTTTGGTTTCACTCCTTCTCCTTAGCTGTGTTATCCTATAAACCTGCCTTGGATTCAATTTAGGCCTGGTAGGATTATTGTAGTGTGCCTCTGTGCTAAAGAATGTGGCAGTTTGCCATTTTAATCTATGCTGTGTGTCTAAGAAATTCTTGCCTGCTCATCTGAGCAACTTTCCACCGTATCTGAGCTGGGGAATAAGAAGGAAACAATAGATGTAGGAAAGGCAAGCTGAACAGAAATTTCAGCTTTTGAATAATCTGCTCCTTCTTTCATTCCTTATTTTCCCATCTCAATTTTACAACTTTACTTGCTCAAGTGTAACAAAACTTGTATTTATTTATTCTTTATATGAACTCCAGCAAGACATTGGAGATTCAGCTCTCAGAAAAATCCAGTGCTACATTTATGTGTTTTCTTTCAACATCTGGGCATAAATCTCTTCTGTCTCTTCAAGGACTGCTTCGTTTACGACGTTATTCATTGTTTTAGATAAGTACTTGGCTTCTGAAGTTGGCTTTTGTAGTGTTAGTTGCCTCTAAACAAAGGCAGAAGTGCATTTTATCCTCTTGACTGCTTGGTCTTTGTACTCTGAATGCATTTGTGAGATGGAGTCTCCAAGAAAGGACCAAAATATTTGTGTTGCCTTCAAGCATGAATAGCCCACACCTGGGGATGTACTTATTAGGTACTTACGTTCTACTTCCCACACCTTGCATATTAACAATTTTCCTCTCTTCTTTCACTTAACTTAAAAAAAAGAATTAAGTTAAGGGTCAAAAACTATCCCAGCAACAAACACATCACTCTTTCATTCTGAAGTATGGGCATGACAGAAAGGAGTAGTCTGAGGGATCTTATGAAACTTTACCAAGAAAGTTAGATGTAGCATTCAAATATAAAAATACAAGCAATTATAGTAAAGGATTGACCTTTCTGAAAATACGTATTTTTATTCTTCTGTTTACCTCTAGGAATGTTACAGCACCTTGTCACCTTCATACTTTTATAAAGCTTAAGCCAAAGCCTTGATGACCATGTGAATATCTAGAGGATGGTGCTCTGTTGCAGAAAGTCATAGCTCTCCTTGTTTCTACGTAGGTTCAAGGTAATAACGACTAACCACATATCTGCATGAACAGTGAAACTTTTTGTCCTTCTTGCTGATGGGGCCACCATTCTTCCAAAATTGCACATGTTTGCAACCCTATCCCAATAATTTCTGCGTTTAAGTTGTAGTAAACCCAAGTTCTTATTACTACTTACCTTCTTACCTGGACGCTGACGTAAGTCACAAACTGGCCCTAAATAACCAAATTATGGGAAAATTACATTATCCCACTTTCAGAGCTATGGAAACTAAAGAAAGAGGTCACAGAACAAATTAAGGTCATAGCCATCTTGAGCTAATTCAAATATTATTTTTTACCTCAGCAAGCAGTTTCTTTGTGTAGGTTCACTCTCGGTTTGTTCTTCATACATTTTACATACAAATTCAAGCCCTTTAAAGAACTGATTATTGTACATAACTTCCATGATTTTCAAATCAACTTGCATGCTGGTTGATCCTTTTTGTGCTAGCCATACAGCAGATCATCTGTAGTCACACAGCTCTGTGTGTTTCTGAGGGTATCGTGCCTGAGGCAGGAGGTTGCAGAAGCCAGGAGTTCCCATTCTTTGCATGACATGAGGTGCTAGTGTAATCCTGTGTGAATATGGGTGCTGGTTCACTCATCTGAATTCCTTAATTAAGACTGTCTGTCTGTGGTAATCTTTCAGAGCAAGGTGCTGAGGCAGTTAATGGTCACAGACCTCGATTCAAACTCTGTTGAGCTTGTGCAGCAAGTTCCATGGCAATACTACCAGAAGGCTTTCTCATTTCAGAGGATTCGTTTATGTTGGGCCAAGAGAGGCTGAAAAAAATGGTCTAAGCATCTTTCTGCATTTTGTACTCAGGTAAAGTAAAATGTGATCTTATTTCTGAGAGCCTTTTTTGGTGGGATGACAGGCTGTAGATCCTGCTTGAAAACCCGTGCCTTCAACATGGGCTTTTTAACTTAAAGAGGGAGTACATGTAATTTAATGTGATGCATTAAGACAAGCAGTTTCACAGGTGGTTGAGAACTAATTAACATTTGGCTACTGCAAAAACTCATGCTAATAGAAATTTGCTTAGAGACATATCCAAAAGTAAGCAGGACAACCGTCAATGCTGAGTGTACTTCTCTGGCATATCATAGCACATGATGAGGCAATAAATGTATTTTGTAATGTCTTACTTGTTTGATATTGATGTAATTTACTTTACAGCCTACTATTTTACGGTGCTTAATATCAAATCACACATCAATATACAGCAGCAAAATCTGAAAATGACATAATAAAATACAAGCGGCTGTGAGATGCATCATAAAGATGGCACAAAATGATGTGAAACAAATAATATTTTAGAGTAGAATTACCCAATTTGCTAGAGATATTTACTAGAAATACTTACTCTGCATTGATTATTCACAACCCAGATACTTCATAGTATAAATTATACTATATAACATAATATGTTTTCCAAACCAGAGACCTTCTGGTACTTCTGGACTGTTTCTTGGAAGATTTTCCTTTGTGTGATCAATTTTAAACAAGAAAGGAGATAAACCCCTGTTGTTAACCACTTGAAAGAATTACAATGTGGAATAGTCAAGGTTCTTTCAGTTTTTCTTCTTTTCTTTTCCTGTTCAGATGGGGGAATGTTAACTAAGGTTCTTCCATCATTGCGAAGAAAACCTCTGCAAATCCTTCCCCCACCCTCCCACCCCCCAAAAAAACCCCCAAAGGAAACAAACAAAAAATATTCAGAACAAGGGAGAGAAGGATTTTAGGCAAAACAGCAATTCAACAATTACACAATTGTATGTGTGAAAGGGTGTTGAGTGAGAGTCATAAAGCCATGACTAGAATATAGCAGTCTGTATGAAAAGTGGTATTTTACTTAACCAGCAGTCTTGAAACGATTGTCAGTCCTGACAGCATTTATGAATAGAGCTCACACAGTTCCATTTTTCTCTACTTATGCCTCCATAAAACTTTCTTAATCAGTGGAAATTTCACATGTGGCACTACTGCAATAAATTTTTTAAATGGTCAGTTAAATGAAGCCATTCTCTGTAAGCATTTCCAGTGTGTCTTAAAGGTTTTTCAATGACGATGAGAAGAATTTATAAAATATCATAAAACGTTGTCTAGAATTGTTGACTGATGCAAAAAACTAAGCAGCAGTGTTTTATTTTCTGGGCCGAGTACGTAAAGTTTCTAAATTATTACAAGCTTGCTTTGTAATTACCTTTAAATCTCCTGGTTTACATTTTGTTTTGTAAGAAATCTGCAATTACTGTAGCCCCCAGCTGTAGTTTACTAAAATATTTTTCAACTGGTAAATTGTTATGGGGTTTCTAAATGCAAGAACCACGAGAGAAAAATTTTCCATTTGTTTTAGAAAAGCAAGAAAACACACTTTTTGGAATAATGTATCTAGTATTTTTTTAATATGCTAGGTACATGGAGATAAATTATGGCATGTTACACTCCAAAGGTTTTATTCAGACTCATGCTGGTTTTTTATAGCCGTAGATCTCGTTGGCTTGCTTCTGTGGTGTCTATTTCTACCTGAAGATGCATGTATTTTTTCAGCTTGTTCTACCAGTTTCAGCTTTTGCATCTTAAACAGATCCAGTAGCTATGACAAAGGAAGAAATTGCACCTCATCAGGATGAAGTGCTGGTGAGTTTTCTTCATAATGTAGGTGTTTTTCGTTAAAAGCTAGGCTTCCTCCTACTGTGTTCTCTTTCTCCAACTGTGGAAATAAGGCAATGCATATAAAAAAGAGCAGAAAATGCTTAAGTAGCTGAAAACAGTCCATCCTGTTCCAACTTCTAATTTGGCTTTTGATTTCCTTCACAAGCAGAATTATAAATCTTGGCTGAGGAAAATACAGTGGAGATATTAGAAAACAACCTAAATCTGAGAAGATAAAAAAACATGGCAAGCCTGATTTCCTAAAATCCACATCCATGCATTTCTGATGTTAACATGGTTCTTTTTAATCTGCAGGCGTTAAGTCTTGCAAAATAACATTGTGCTGTGACATAGGAACATTTTCAAAGTGTTACATTGTTATGCAGCAATACATAAAGTGCTTTCTATGGCATTATTTTATAAAGATACCTTACTAGCTCTTCATACCGAGTTTCTCAGCGTATCAAACAGTTACTTTATTCAGCTGATAACACTTGATTTGTTCAATTTTGTTTAGCAAAGCTTATAGAAAAATAGCAGAAAATTCTGATACAAGAAAATAAGGTTGAATTGCTGAATATTAGAGAAGCATGTTCTTCTGCCTCCGGCAGTAGCTGCCAAGCTGGGGAGCTGTCCCATCCACTCAATTAGATTGAGGCTGTATTGATGCCTGATTACCGCTAATTAAGCATTTAAAAAGTTTCACTTACGTTGGAGCTTCAGGCTACAAATGAAGGGAAAAATGCATGGTTCAGTGTGCCTTAACAATCCTGTGGACAGATATTATTAAGTCTTTACATTATCAGTTCATTTTAGACAATCTCCTGAAGAGCTGCTGGTCAGTATTTATATGTGCTCCATTATATCCTTGCAAATCAAATCACAGGCACAGATAGTAAGTGCTGATTAAATAAATAAAAGAACAACAATACTATTTAGCTGTCTATTTTTCAGTTACATTCCTACTTGCATGTCTGTCTTGCTCAGCTAATAAATGAGAAATCCATAGGATATTCCTTATTCTGTATACCTTTTAAATATGATAAGAAATTAGTTTATTTGCAAGTGAAGTAGTTCTGCTAGCACACTCCAAACATTCAACATCAAATTATTGATTCAGCATCATCTCTATAAAAAAAAAATCAAACAACCAACACTCAAATAAAAATTCATGTCAGTTTCTCTGTAACGCAACTTCTGGGAAAGAAACAGTCTCTGTATTGCATTGAAGCTGTTATTTAATTGCACACCAAGTCAGTTCATGATCTTCTTTTGCAGCCTCACATATGTGTTGAACAGGAAATGCAAAAACGTTGAAATAAGCTCAGTGGGACACTGTGTGTCTCAAAGATGATGATCAAACACCGAAAGCAAACTTCTACTGTCTTTGCCAAGACAAAGAGAAGGAGCTAGCTTAGGATGATTCCTCTCATCCCTTGTAGGAGCCATATGGGAGATATATAGGCCTTATAATCAACACAACGGAAGAACAACAAGGGGGCGTAAGGTGTTTGTGGAGTAACCTGGTCTCTGCCCATAGTGCTGAGCATGGATGTCTCTTCTGCAGGCACCGGCAGAGCCATCTTCGCTGTGTCTGGCACCTGGGAAAGGCAACCAGAGTGGTGGTGAGTCTCCTCCACAACTCATGCCCTTAAGTGTAGGGCAACCTCTGAACTTTGCAGAGGGCCTCTCAGTCCTCTTCTGCAATGCTGTTCATCAGCTTGAACGTAAAGCTGTAACAGGAAACCGTGGGAAGATTTAGATCACAGCCTGCAGTCAAGAATAGTTTGGTGAGAACAACTTTTGTGAATTCGAGTATCTTAAAAACTGGTGTGGCTTGTGCTGTGTGATGTTACAAGTATTCTGAATATGAGTGCATGCTGTCACTACTTTAGTGCATGTTAGATATAATATGTCATACCTTGGTAGATAATTAAACAAAGAAATTTGTTTAAAGCAGACAGTAATTAGAAGAGCGTCTCTGTACTTGAAGTGAAACAATCTCTCGTCTGTGAAATGTATTGAAGCAGCCCTTTTAATTGATTAGTATAATATGATTGATTTATTAATATTTGTAATCAATATCATTTTCTAGCAGCCTCTAATGTGGAGCGCAGTGTACCTAGTATCTTTTGCCTACAAAACTGATTCTCTTGTTTATTAATACAGATTCTATGTAGGTCAGATTTAATGTTGTTGCATTGCTGTACTCTGCTGCTCAAGCAATGGTGCATAATCAGAGTTTTACTCTCAGATTTCTCCTGGCAAAGCAGGAGCAGTACGCGGGGGATGGTGAATGCCTTCAAATACATCTCACCTGAAAGCAAGTGGCAGCCCTTTTGCACCTGATCCTAGGGCTTGCAGTCTGATTGAGTTCAGCACTGGTGGAACCAGTGGGAGCTGCTCTTTGCAGTGACTATGGATATATTCAGTATATACTCATTGTGCTTTCCCGCTCCCCTGGATGCCCAGCTGACATATTAAGAATTAATCTCTGGGCAATTGCCAGATAGGATATAGTTTGTTTCCTGGAGATCAATATCCTAAGCTGGAGGGACTGTGCTAGTGGTTCAGCACTTCTGCATGAGCGCAATTAATTACATAGGTGAGCCCTGTGTTTAGACACTCTCTCATCCTTGATCTGCCTAACAGCCTCTCTGCTAGGGATTATCCTCCCTCCTCACTGACTAATTTGACAACAGACTTTATCCGTGTCCTTTGAGATAAAGATGAGAGACACAGAGCTGTCTATCAGTGTTCTGAGTTTTGTAGTGTTTTTTAAAAAATGCCTTTATAACATAAACTCCATTATGAAGGATACAAAGGAAGCCCCCACTGCAAGTATTCTAATCAAAGGAGAACTCCCCTGGTGCTACTGAGGACAGAAATTGTGATGAGCTCTGTTCTGCTCTAAATTACTAATTGACTTTTTCTAAAGAACACCTACTAGGAATCTTGAAGTTTTATGGCAAATGCTAAACAGCAGCTGTTTTCTAATTGTGCTTCCCATTCTATACTACTCGCAGATATCTCTTTTGAATAATAAGCTGGAGACACTTCCAGTTAAAAGCAGTGCAGATCAGAAGAAACTATATTAATGTAAGAGGATAGGTCTTAAGCTCAGAAAAAAACATGGAATTTATGGATGAGTTTTAATAATTCTCTCTTTGAGGTTCTTTTATATGTTGGTATTTCCATGGCTTGTTTTATGGCATGAGAGGCTGACATGCTGTTGTGTGCATCCCATGATGAATATTTGCTTATCAGCACACAGAGAAAAAAGTGATTACAGCATTAATATGGAGTTTTATGTCATTAAATCACTATTTGGATCTAAGCATAACTTACATTTTAAAAATATGATTATCATTAGTGAATCATCATTGATGATCATCTTAATAATTCAAGAAAATTACTGGTAACAAGACTTTCTTCTGGACAGAATCAGGCCCTTGGTGCCAAATTTTCAAGCGGACAACAGCTGCTGTGTATAGGCAAGTACACATACATTCTTCTTTGCCTACATTCTTAGTATCGTTCGTTTTACTTAGCCAATTCACTGGCTTGTGTGGGCCAGTGTAGAAATGCATATATATATTTCTTACCCCAGAGCAAACATTTTATATCTAATTGATACCAAAAATTTTGTATTATTCCAGAATGGATGTATGGTGTTATTCTTTGGTGTTAACACTGGCTAGGTGTTTAAAAAACATTTAGACAGAAAGAGTCAAAATGCTGGTGGGAGGAATACTTATAAACAAAAGATAAGAAGGAAGAAATAGGTTACAATTTTGAAGATGTTCTCTCTGAATAATTTATTTAACACTTTAAATAGGTGGCCTGATTTTCAGCTCTGTCAAGCTGATTTAGATATCATAGTATAGGCTTAGGATTTTAATTAAAAGTTTCATTAACATTTTTGTAGAGCTCCAAAAAATATTATGGGGAAAGACAAAGGTGGTTGCAGGGGCAAGTACTCCTGAATATTATGTTTTGATCAGTGTAGGATTTTGAGCCAGACGTATCAGCCATGACATACTGGATCCACAAATGTGCTATACCAAAAAGCTGGTTTTAGGTTTCAAAGCAGTAAAGCGAAAGATTTAACAAAAGAAAATCTTGATGCCATTATTTATGCATGGGCAAAACCTACACTTGCCTGAGATGGCTGGTTCCAGCTGTGACCGGCAGATGGGAACATTACAGAGACCGAACCGCATCGTCTTTGTGGACAGCCTGAATTCACCGTGCCCGCAAACCTGTTCTGCACTTGCCTCAGACAGCAACAGGACTGTTTGCTAAGGAGACCGTTCTGTCTTGTTCTCTCAGTGGTCTGCCATGTGGTTCGGCTGCAAGGGTGGATGGGATTGAGTGGTTAAGCCAGATGTGCAGGGCAGATAAATAGGCTCTGGCATGTGGGGAACTCCCTGTGGTGCATCAGCTACTGCACTGCCCTGGACCTAAACGGTGACGAATGCTTCAGGAGGTACACTGCAGAGGCAGCTGGCCAGCTTAGCTTTCGGGCTACTCTTACACTGCCATTTAATTATAACTGGAAACTGTCTCCGTTGAACCATGTCTGATTGGAGGTTCAGTGAACACAGTGTGATAAATTGCTGCTAGGTTAGAGGTCTGGCATCTTTAACATTTATCCACCTTGGTGTGAATGACTATAAAAATCACAAGGCACTGAGGGCTCTGGTTTCAAAGGGGACTGCCTGCATGAACAAGGCATGCAGGACCTGCCTCTGTGTGAAGCTTTGAGCGAGGAGACATTTTATATTAAATTGTCTTTTCCATCATCTAATTTTCTTGCCTTGGGAATTCAGTTGTGAACTGACCCCAGTCCATCATGCTATACATAAATTACTAACAGAACTTTGAAGTTCTTTCCACATTTAAAGAGGAGGTTCAAAAGTATATCCTGAAGGGATTTGAGAGATATGTTTTGAAAATTAAAGGAAAAAGCAGGCAAGAGATTCAATATCCAAGTGAGTCTTGTATCAAGGAGGACAATATTAACAGTGATTCAGAATATCAATCATGTCAAACTGTGCTAATAGGCAAATCAGCCTCCCTGCACAGTTATGTATAGGTATGTGTTTATTTATAGATACATATGTGCATTTTTACATGTATGCAGACAGGTATATAAACAAAACCTGGTTGGTTTTTTTTGGGGGGGGAGGTTGACGACATTAATATTTGAACTCTTTCTAGCTTGTAAGTATATAGAACTTGCTAAATATCTGTTTTCCCTGTGTAGGTAATGGCTTTCAGTTATGGCATCCTAACAATGATCCCCTGTCAGGTTTTACATAAACAAGTCATCACACGTTTTGTAACAATTTCTAAAATGTAAATTATTTACATAAAGAATTCTTATTGCTTAGGTGGGTGACTCCAATAGCTTATAAATACTTTAATAACAGAAATAAAAAATGTATTTCTTTTAAAATCTGTTACTCTGAAATACTTTAATATTCAGAGTAAACATATTTCAGAGATTGTTGACATTTCTTGAATGTATGTAGGATTATTTATTGCAGTGTCTATTTCCATAGTTTGAAAACTATTTGCATGCAGACAATTCCCAAACTAAACAAAACCATTTCACAACAATTAAGGCTTTGTTTCAATGATGTACTTAAGCCATATTGTTAAATTTGAGCTCATTCTGAACCCCACCCAACTCATTAAAGGCTCAGCACAAGCTTGGGTACTGCTGAATTCAGTAACAGTATGTGCTCAAGTACTTTCTTGAACAGAAGCCTAAACTCTTGCTAGGCTTCTACAGCCTCTAAAAATCTTCCCTGAAGGCAGGTTTTATGCTGCAGACAGAACATGCCACAAGGGCTATTGCAGACTTTCTCATCTTTGCTGGAATCTGCTTGCAACTCATGTGGCACGTTCCTGCATGCAGGGGGTTTAAAAGAGGAGGGAGTGTGTGGAGTCACTATCAGGTTTCCCTCTTCCCAGCTTTTCTCATGTGCAAAGCTCTGTGTTCTCATGGAGAGAGAGACCATCACATGTTAGCAGATCTGACAGAGAAGAACTTGATGCTCTGCAGTTTTGCACTTATCATCTGTTCAGACCAGAATGAACAGGCTCTCCTTGCACAGTTCTGGGTGTGCTTAATCAATTAGAAAGAGGTTTGGGATATGTCTTGCTTCTATGATAGTTACTCTTTTGCTGTGTTCTTCAAGCATTTATAATAGCTCATTCCAGAGGAATCCAAGCTGGATTTGCAGTACTAAGTGGGAATTTGACTTGATTTAACAATTGGAAACTTAGCTGTTGACCTTTTGTTGCTGAACGCTAGTTTTTCAGCCTGAATCTTTCCTACGTTTTCTTAATATTCATATTCTATATGGGGGTTTTACCCTTTTTTTGTCTCTTTTATGCCTCTCCCAGCCTTTTCCCAATTTTCTCTTTTGTACTTACAGTCTCTTCTAACTACTCGTTTTTACCCTTCTGTTTCCAGCACCGCAATATGCCTTGCAAACTTTAAAGTAGAATATAAATACGTCAAGTATATTTAAAAGTTAATAAAAAGCGACACACCCCCAACCCAAAACAAAAAACTCACCACCCTCCCTGAAAAAAAAAACCCCAAGCCCAACAACCCAAAGACACCTACTTGTATTATGCCTATCCCTACCCTAACTCCTTTGGGTTTTTTTTACTCCACTCGTTTGTTTTCCTATCCCACTTTATTTAAACCATGCCAACAATGTATTTGGCTAAATGTGATTCTTATTCTGAGACAGAAGAAAAGATAGATTTCTCTTTCTTTAAAGAAGTGATTGGACTAATATTCCTTCAAAACCAATGTTGGAAATATAAAGTCAAAGTAGTGTAGTAACAGCCAATCTGTATCCATCTCCTCAGACTTATAAACTGACAAAATAAGCAAATCATCTATCCATGCTGATACCTTGGGACATGTTGGCACACAGATAATTAGGAAGTTATTTTCCAAGAAGAGGTCACTGTGTTTTATATAGCCTGAATATGCCAGACATTAGGACTGCCAGTGATTTAGCTAAAGACATGAGCCAATGATCTGCTGGCTGAGAGGATTCATCATTGTTATGAATTCAACAATAAATCTGATGAGATGTTAGGACAATTAGGGTGATGATATGCTCCTTCACAAATGTGCAGAGGAATCATTATGAAATGGGAAATTGATGAAATCATTAAAATGAATGTAAACTTGAACTGGATTTGTAAATCAAAGAGGAATTTCCCATGCAGGATTGCTGGATGGGTCTATTACATACATCCCTCATAAAGGCTTAGTAGAATCACTTTTTGATCATTAATACATTAACCCAACTATTCTTACACATTGTTTAATTATAGTTGATTATTTACTTTACTTACTTGACTTTTTACCTCAAGTTACTTAATGTGCATCTCTGGAAAACATCATGAGGGTTTGAAGGCACAGCAGACTTTCATTAAGATGAAGATGATTTTATGGTAATTTCTTACCTGAGTGTCTTTTCTTTTAGAGGCTACATTATAAAAAAGAATGAAAGACAAACAAATGAAAGTTAGTAGAAATAACTCTAATATACTAAATAAATAAAATGTTTCAATTTTAAATTGGAATCTTCCATAGATAATTTCTTTGTGGAATGTTTAAAAATTTTAAGATTGATTCCTGTATTGTTTTATAGTACTATTACAATATTCTAGGTTTGATTTCCATCTAAAGAAAAATTTACTTGTAATATCAATGCAAAATATTACAGCATCTCCAAAAGAAGAAGAAAATAAAATGTAATAATATTATAACAATAAATTTCCTTCATAGTTACAGAGTGAAACAAAAAAAGGAGTATTTACAAATAGGTCATCTGCAGTGATTTGATGTACTCATGGAAAAAATCCTTTTGTTAGCTGAATTGCTCATGGACATTCATATTGAATCAGTTTGCTGAAAGTTAAGATTCTCTTTAAATAACCTGAGGGACTCTAGGGGCTATACTGATCCGCTGGATAGTTCAAGGTACAGTGATGATCTATGCATGGTTTATGCACAGTGCTCATTTATTTACTGGCTTGTCGTATTATCTGTCTTGGCTTCTGAAAGGTAAATTCTGTAATATCAGGCTAATATTAATGTCCAATTAAAAATTTCACCCAGGTGGTGTCAAATAACTCTTGAGATGTGATGGTGGTCTTCCTTCTGCTAAGAGAAATGACACATCATTGAAATTACCTGTTAGAAAGTGCTGCTTTTTTTAGAGAAGTTTGGTAAGAAACTTTTCTACTCAAGGGACAACTGAAATAACAAAGTGTCACATATCCATGGTGCAGGAAACAATAGCCCTTCTGTAATTAGCTCAGTCATTTCAGGAAATGTCTGCTGACTGTCATGTTTAGAGCAGGGGTAGTCTTTTTCTTTGGTTTGTAGAGTACAAAGTAATGTCCTAGCCTGTGACACTAAACACTACATTAAACTACAGGAGATAATCATTAGGAATTGTATGAGAAATCAAAATGTAGCCTATGCATTTGAAAGCTTATGTCAAAGACATCTGCCTGGGTCCATACACATACCTGCTTTTGAAACTTGGTCTGTCTTTCAAATGCTACATAAAGTATTGCCATTAAATTCACAAATGAAAACTGGTAGATGTGGGATTGCTAACTTTTCCTAAACCTTAGGCTTTTTGAATGGTATTTATAATTTTATTAGACCTGCCTAGTTTTCACCTCATAATACACAGAGGTATATTGGTTGGCTAAGAGTCCTTTTCAAAGATGGTGGCCTTTCTGTGAAGAAAGTTAAGAAACTTAACTTAAATTTCTGCAGTCTTCCTTACATGAGTTATGAACGGAAATATTTTCTTCCAGTATTACAGTTTGCACTGGTTATGTCTTTATTTATCCAGTTATGACCTTGGAAACAGCAGTATATTTCCTTTTGATTATGAAGACAGATTGCTGTAGATCTTCTTTTTGTGCATATAGCAAATGCAAAATGCAGCAATGTCTCAGCTTCTGACTCAGAACAGTTCTGACCATGATATGCTTACTCTGTTTGCTGTAATAGCTCTTTATAAAGTAGTTGGTTATATGATGAACAACTCTGTTAGATTTTTTTGAAAGTCCTTGATAAGGAGAAGAGATTATATTTGAAACTCTATGAAAGTTGTCCTGCTTCATACTTGTGCTTTTACATGCCTTTCATAAAAGCATTCAGTGAGTAAGTCAAAACTCTAGAAATACACAGCAGAACGCATCTACTGTTGGTGAAAGTGAAGGGATGGGTATTAACAAAGTTATAGCAAGCCGCTGTGGATATTTCATTTTTTAGTTTAGCTGCGCTTGCTGGTAGGATTTGCCTGAAGAGGGGTGGCGGGGAGATTACCCAACGTGAACAGCTAGAAAAGTCAGAGGTTCAACAAAGCTACTGGCACAAGTATATGACTAAAAAAAGCTTCTTCATGCCTGGCATCAGGGACAGCAGCACAGATAGCGGGCAGTAGCTGTATCATGTAGCAGGTTATGTGGGCTGGGGAAATCCTCTAATACAGGAGCCAGACAAGCCCAGGTTCTTCTTTCCCTTTCAGGCAGGGAAGCAGGGGAGCCTGAGGAGAGACCTGTTGGACTCTGCACTTCTCACCTTGACTCTTTCCCTTCTTTGGACAGCAAGCTCACTGCATCCAGGGTCGCGTTTGATATAGAGATGTCATTGCTTGCAGCAACGTGGGACTGAATGTGTACTCCTTTGTTCCTAGACTGCGCTTGAGTTTCTGTTCAGCTGTAAGGAGACCGTTGTCTTTGAATCTCTGCGATGGTGTCAGAGGTAAAATGAGAAGGTAGAAAGCGTGCTAGATTTGTAACAAAAGAAATATGTAATTTAATGACATAACAGGGAGTGATTAGGTTGGAAGAGTTAAATGCCCCTGCTCCTTGGAAGGGGTGTAAGCAGGATGTGTGGGCATTGTCAGCACAATGACATGGCCAAGTAGGGAGGGAAGGAGTGGAAGGAAGGATGCCAGGATAACTTGGAAACCTGGTCTAAAGACCTGGTCTAGCTCTGCCTATAATGATTATTAGGGATTTATAGGGTTAGCATTTAACCGATATGATAATTTGCAGAAATTTTCAATTTATCTTTTTTTTCTTCTTTTTTTGAAAAGTTAGCTTTAATAGTGCATGTGTTTAAATAGCTCCAACTTTTCTGGACTCATAGTGTTATATTTAGTACATTGAGAGTATTACTTTTGATATTTTATTTAACTTATATGCAGGCCAGAATAGACCTCAGGATGCCCTTATCCTTCTGTGAAGTTTCAAAAGATGGTTCTTGGATTTCAGTGTCTATAGATGTGATCAATTATTTCCCTTTGACAGTGCTATTATTACATACATATTCCACAATTCATGTGTGCTAAATTTGTTATTGATCTTTAGAGTGGAATAAACAGGATGCATTTATTTACATGTATATACATGCGTGAAGAGGTAATTAATTTACTTGCTATCGATTTATTTTCTTTTTGATTCTGGCAGACTGTTCAGCATTACATTTTGTTATTTATGCAGTAATGTTCTGATGAATGTTGTAAAACCAGAACATCAGTAAGCTTATTTTGCTGTCTTAGTAAATCTCTTTGTAAGGTAGATGCTCTAAATGGTAGTCTCTGCACCTATATTTTTACAGGGGAATGTAAAATAAAACGTTTTTCTGAAAGTACAAAGCATAAAAGTGCTGAATTTACCTCAGCATTCTTGATATCAGCATAAAGCCTCTGTGATAGATCAGGATTCCAAATGGTGAGGTATCAATCTGCTAAGTTTAATCAGTGAGGAGTCCCAAAGGTACTCTTCAAATTTAAAAAATTACGTTTGCTATTGTACTGGTGTGTATGGCTCCTCTTCTCTACCTGGAGTATTCAGCGAAACCAAGAAAAATTCCCCCAAATTCAAAGCCAAACTGCTCAAATTAGCCTTTTGTATATGCTAACCTCGGAGTGGTTTGAGTTGCAGATGCTACTAAACTATGGAGATAATCGAGATTCAGTATGTGTTTATGCTGTCTCATAGACCATATGTATGTATATATTTACTATTGGACATGCATTTAGATGGTTTGCTCATTCATTAGCCAAGTTCTGCATAAGCAAAAGAGAGCCTCTCTGCCCTATTCCTCCTGACAGCCTGTCTGGTGTGAGGAGGGATAGACATGCATGCTGTGTACAGGGATTGTGTTTACAGCTTGTCATTTCATATTACAGCACCATATAAAAGCAGGCAGAAAGGTTCATTTTTAATAATTTTCTTGTATCAGATGTATCAGATGACCTTTTTTTCTTCTATTTTTCTGCTATTATTTTTACACATATATTCCAGTGAAGATAAGTTTTGAATGAAACACAAAAATTTGTAAGATCTTTTGCATCATTTTCAGTGGGTGTTGACAGAAATGGCAATCTGATTCATAAACATAGAAGAAATACAGATTAGTTTTTATACAGAATTGCATATAATGCACAAAATGAACCACTGTGTACAGCTATTAAAATGCAATAGATTACTCATAAAATAAGAGTCTGTATTTTCAGCAGCTCATTTAAGACACGGGGGATATATTGTGCCAATGTTTATACAGCAGCATGTGTAATGGCTGTGATTCCTCTTGCTGTGATTGTCTACGTTCCTTTTAAGTTTGAAAGGTCTATTTTGTGATTACCTGAGCATCTGCTTGTACCCAGTAAAATTTGAATTTTGTTCAACGTAGTGGTACTTTCCCATTCTAATACAGAATTCCAAAAGGAATATCATTCCCCTTACCTTTATGCCCATTTTACAAAGGTATTTCAATTAGGAAGGGAAGCGTCTCTCTGAAGTTTAAATTCTGAAAATAGCACATTGGCTTCTGATTCACTTATGCCCTTTGAAATCATTATTCCATTTTCCAATATTTGTTTTTACTTGAATTAATAATTTCAAACCAGAAGGTAAATAAAACTGAATAGTTAGGAATTTGAGTAAATATATACACTTCTATGTTAGCATAAGAGGATAGATGCTTAAGAAATGTGGTATAAATTTGGTAGATGAGAAATGTATGCAATCATATGACATTTAGCAGTGATTATTTAATTTTAAAGCATTTACAGTGCCATTTGTGACAATTATATTAAATTATATCACATTTGCAATTCATTTTTTAATTATAAAGTATTGTGAAGAAAAGTACATGAAATTAGCATTTTTGTTTCATTTTCATGTCTGTTATAAAAAAAGAAAAAAAGACACTATAGTAAGTGACATGTTATAATGAATTCTTTTCTATTCAGAAGAAGAATCTTGCTGTCTTTTGATAAAGAAGTAGTATATAATTTAATATATATTCTTCTGTAACTTAGCAGAGGGCTACCAGAGGGCAGTGCTTGACAGATCCATTCAGCTAGTTGCCAGTTATGGGTAGGGATCTGGCTTTGCCCTCCTCTACGTGCAGAACCTCAGCGTTGGTGAGAAAGACAGTTCCTCTGCCCACTGCTGATAGTTTTGGGAACAGGACCTGGATGCAAGAGCTGAAACATGTATCTTCAGACTGTTTGAAACCCCAGAGTCCTAGGAGCTTAGGCCAAAACCGTGGCTTGCACTGAGCAAGCCACCGGGGTAGCAAGGAAGCACTCCTGTGAGGCAGGTGGAAGGGATGTCTGAAGCACAACTACTTCCTCACTTCTTCTCTCAGGAGTCAAATGGTCTTAAGTGCTCTTTCTGCTCTTGCTGTGTGCTCTTTAGGTAGGATTTAGTACCTTGAGTTCAGGCAGATCCTCTCATGTGCCCTTTCAGCTTGCTCTTCACCACTGAGGCCCCCCAGTTCTGCAAGGCAACTCCACCTTAATGGAAGAGTTAGTGGGGCCTGTCCCTTTAGCAAGGCAGAACTGTCTCTTATCTCCCAGGAAACAAATTCTGCGTACCTTCAATACGTAGACTCTGTCTGTTTATATAACCCCATTTGTGCCTCAGAAAACTGTTCTTTTTTTTGCAAAGCTCAAGTTTCAACCTTTTTTGTCCCTCCATTATCCATACACATGGGACATGGGACAGTA
The DNA here is from genome assembly GCF_000737465.1 of Haliaeetus leucocephalus. Taxonomy (NCBI): domain Eukaryota; kingdom Metazoa; phylum Chordata; class Aves; order Accipitriformes; family Accipitridae; genus Haliaeetus; species Haliaeetus leucocephalus. Next base: position 147,138 of record NW_010972576.1, read on the forward strand.
ATCCACAGATTTTATGAATATGCATGCACTAGGCAGGGCTGTAGAAAAGTGCAAGTCAGTCATTAACCTAGAGTGCAGAGGTCCCAGACAGCGTCCAGCTGATGGACCCTTCCCACCTGTGTCTGCCATTGACTTTGGATCCACTTCAGTGCAGGCCACTGCCATGGCAGAGATGCCTGCCCAGATCAGGTCACTTGTGTCTTCTTCTGTGCAGCTACCCGGTCTCCTCTGAAATCCCTACGTAAATTTCCTTGGGAGGAAATTGACAGTGAGCGTGTTGCATCTTACAGTTCCTGTGCTTTGGGCATGCCCTGGATCCCTGCTGACTTCAGCCTGAGCTTTAGGGAGCCTGAGAAAACAAAAGCAGACCCTCAGGGCAAACATGAAGCATCTGCTCTGAGCAGCTGCATCAATGACATTTAGCCTCTTCAGCAAGCTCTCCTCCGAGCTTAGTTGCTTTATACATATACACCTCTGTCAATTAGCCCTCTATTATGCAGTTTTCACCTCAGTTTACTTGAAAAATAAAGCCAAATAACATATTTATTGGTACTAATGAGTAATGACCTGAGATATTGCTTCTCTACTCATGCCTAATGACTTAAATAACTTCAGCACATTTGCTAAGCTGTAGCTGGCATCTTTGTTTCTGATTTTTTTTTTTTCCTTCCCTCTGGCCTCCGTTTTGCTGTGAGAAGGTTGAGGCTTACAAGCAAGGCATTACCAGTGCTCAGGTATGTGCTGGGTTTCAGAATGACAAATAATGCATCTTAAAAGCATGTAGATGGGCAAAGTAACATGTGCTTCCAGGATGAAAACCCTTCCTGAAAGGCTGACTGACCCATCTGACACACCCAGCAAACAGCTCATAACTGCTTCTGTGGGAGGCAAAAAAGTTTCTTTCTTTACATCCTGTCATTAGTAAGTGGAAGAATCCAGGTAGTTCTCTTTCTTTCTCTTTTCCTGCAGTGCTTCTGTCTGTCTTCCCATCTGAGATGAAGAGCACCACCCCAGCTCATTTCCTCTCCTTTATGATATAGACCAAAAAGAGGGTGGGTGGGTGAAGAGCCCATGACATCTTCCCACCCAGCCTTGGAAGGTGAGAGGAGATGAAGAATCTGGTGACAACTGAGGCTGAGAAGATAAAATTGCTATATGGAGCTAATGGGAAGGAACAGATGCTGGGACTGTACTGATATGGGAGCTGTACAGTGCAGGGAACTGCTTAATTAGGTTTAATAACAGGAGTTCTAGTTTTTTTAATCCCTACTAAGTGCTCAGGTGTAGCTGGAGTCACTGTGGACTTGAGGAATGTGGTCAGGAAATCATACTTGTCAGGACAAAATCAAAGGATTTTTTAAAAATTTCTTTTAATTAAAGAAAATGAAATGACCATATTTTGTTCTTACAGCAAGTGTGCTGGTGGAATCATTTTATTGCCAACGAGGAAGGGTAACTTCAGGCTTTTTTCTTGGATACTGCTAAGTGACCCACTACTTGAGAATGTGTGTATTTATATGACTTAAGTTATTTATGTTTGACTGATGATATCATCTGTTTTTCTTCTGTGCCATATTTGATGACTGCAGTTTTGATTCCTTTTAGCTGTAAAATTACTTATATTTTAAGGGTAGGTGTGAACTTGAAGTTCTGTTGAGTAGATCTTAGATATGAAGATCTTTGCTCTCTTAACAGGTGAAAATACATAATGAAGGTGATGTTATGCTTTAAACAGACTTCTGACTTCTACACATTACATCTTCATATTAATCCCAACATTTCTATAAGATCCAGTGTTGATCCATATCCTAATAATTTCTGTAGATCATCTACTGTAATGCTACAGTGCAGGTATTAGAATCTCAGCCTGCTGGGCTGGCCAGAGATGCTCTCTGGAAGACGTGTCTTATGGGACTCTGTAGGCATCTTATGAAAGATAGTAAGGATGAGCAAATTAAAGCAATCTGTTGCACTATTAGTAGGATAGCTAAAGAACAATTAACAAGGGCAACTGTGGGAGAAGAAAATCTATTTGAATAACATGAAGGATGTGTGAAAAATTGGAGCTGCTCTGACTTCCTCCATTAGTACTAGACTCTTGTAAGAAAAAAAACCAGTAGGGGCAGAGAAAAATGGTGAGGCCTGTGATGATATGCACCAGTTGGACTATTCTGACACTGGTATTTGACTATTGTGAAATAGTGTTGGCAATTCCAACTATATGTGTATGGAAAACTTTTATAAATTTTCTGAAACAAAATAAGAATAATCAGTTCTGTTCCTCTGATGATGTATTTTCTTTTACTACCAATTGACTTGGTGTCACTTACTGTTTTTTTCAGTGTATAACATTTTGAGAGGGAGAGGTGCATGCAAAGTGTATTTAACAAGATATCTGTAATTTATTGTCTGAATTTCACATACAATATATTTGTGTGTCACATATACAAAAATGTATATGTATATTCATTGAGGTTGAATGTTTAAAACTGAAAAAATAGCAAATAATTTAATTAAGAATGAGAAAACATATCGTTTAACGAAATGCTTTGTAAATGCTGCAGGAAATGGAAAGTGGCCAAATTTCTGTAAATTTATACATGGCATGTAGTCTGTGTTTAGTCAAAATTCCTCTGAAATTACTGGGAATTCTGACAAACCAGGACTGTGGGGAGAAATTCTGGCAATTTTGAACTTAACAGAAGAGGCATATTGGCTCGAATGGCAGCAACATTTAATCACAGAATGCAAACCAAAGACAGGAAAAGGATGTGCAGTTAACCTGATTACTCAAATTTTATATAAATTGAGGTATATTTTAGATACACATCTTAGAGGATATGGACAAGGGAGAAACTTGACAAAATTGTTGCCACTCTCATGAACAGTTTCAGTTCTGACTGTACATGCGTGGCTTGTCCTTCACCTTTCTGTCGAGCACTCTCACAGATGATGCTTTGAAAGAACAGATTAAGTAAAGACTGTAATGAACTACAGATTTATACTTCATAAGTTATGCTTAGTGTTCATCCTTCCATTGAAAATAAATTTCCTGCTGCTGGGGGTTTCAGCTAAGTTCTGTTTTACTCAAAGGGTAGCAAGATTTGGCATAGCTTGGTGAGGGCTGTAAGGACAATGGATATATATTTCTGTGAATCCATCACCAATTCCTCTCATGAAGGCATGGCAGCTGCATAGTATGCGAAGAAGATTCTGTCACTGCAATGATGTAGATACAAGTGTAATCATAATTGGCAAAAGCTGCTTTCTTTGGAAGGTGATGACCATCTGATTAAGCTGAAGCCCTGATGTAAAGCAGAGACCATAATCTCTCTGGACATTCACTGAAAGAGAAAGGGTGACCTAGATGTCATTTGCTATTCATATAGTTAAACATTTTTAAACAAAAATACTGACTTTTTTACATTTTGAAGATTTAAAGGACTAATGGCACTTGGTGGTGAATATGATGTACCTTCACAGCTGTAATTATTCTCTGTTATTGGGGACTCTGTGCTGTTAACTGATAAGAAATCAAAAACCAGTTATTGATTCCCAAGTAAAAAAAATCCATGTGTTCATCTGTGTTAAATGGACACAGCTTCATTGATGCTGATAAGTATCAGCTAAAGGATTGGCCCGGGAAGCATAATCATTTTTCAGTAGCAGTTAAATAATTTGCAGACCCGGAATTTTCCGTGGTGGATCAGCTATTCAGAATATTCCTGCTTATCCCATATAGCACTTTGGATCTTTGAATTGGTTGAGAGACATACCAAAAAAGAAAAAATAATTAAAATAGGCAATTAGACCCTTTTAGCAGGCAAAACACAGCACACTTCCCTCAAGCTGACTGTTCAAGCCGGCTGTTCCTCACAACACATTCAGTCTCAGAATCTGTCCGTACTCAGACACTGTCTCTCACTAAGAGACACTCTTATACCTTGCCATCTGTGATGTGCTGCTGCCTGTTCCCATGGTAAAAATGTCTCCCCCAGTTTTGTCATATTTGACAGTTATTTCCATTGAGATTGGTGATGGTGTAAGCTTCAGAAATGTGTTCCTGTTCCCACTTCTTTCCTTGGCTTGATCACGTCTCACTTTCATATGTAGTCATAAGTGACTTTGGTGGGACTTCTAAATGATGAAGATTGATGTACAGAAAAGGTTGTGCTAGAACCTTGTCATTAGGTAACAATGTAGAAAGGCTTTGCTTTAAACTTCCTATGTTCTATTGAACTTCTGGTAGAGTCGCTCGTCTTCAGTAGAAAACCATAAATATTAATTGGACACTATTTGTATAAATTTTCAGAAATACATAGCAATGATGATGGAGGAAGATGGAGTGAAAGGCCAAGAAATAAAGAACTGTCTGCAATGACAATAAATAGCAGGGGTGTACTGTACGTGGACAAAACACACTTTCACGAGGAACAAGGAAATTATAACATTATGATATACTTATTTCACTTGGATCTATCAGCCACAACACATAAATACTAACCTGACAGCTCATACTTCTCTTTTCCCAATCAAATATGAACTTACAAATATTAATCCTGTATTTGTTCCAGTAGAATAGCAAAAGGAGATATGTTAGCACAAATTAGCAACCTCAGTGACTTCTGAAATATTTTTGACATGTTCCTTTGTCACTGTGATGCTAATTTTATGTTCAGTCTTCATCTCATTTCCCAGCTCATCAGTGTTTGCATTTGAGAGCTAAAATAGCTCAGTGTCTCAGCAAGCATCAGCAACACACAGACGATCTCCAGTTCCACGTGTACCAGCTGCAGCACATCTTCATTGAACACCGTGGATAGAAGAGACTTAGATGTGCCAGAGATGATGCCAGTGCATCTGTGCATAATCTGGATCTTCAGGACCCCAGTTCATTCCACTAGCAATATCCACTGATGTCTCCACCACTCCTATCAGCCAGACATTTCAGGTGCCTTGGCCTTTTTTGTGGATGAGGATTCTTCACGGTAAAAATGTCCAGAATTAATAGCCAAATTGAAAGGGTGTGCTCTTGGATATCGATTCACTAACTCTGTGAATAGCAAAGTAAGAAGCATCCTAATACAAAGATGACTGTTTAGCTGCCACAATCCTAGGTAGGACATCTTAGTAAAAACGTTATAGCACATTCAAAGAAGGCCTGGTAAAGCAGGGAAGCATGATTTGTATCTGTGGTAATTATAGCATGTCCATAGTACAGCGGCTACACTGCACGTATCCAGACTGTCATGCATGCATGACTTTAAATACATTGTAATAACTTATGCTAGCTGAGGAACTGGCTTGGTGTGGTATGAAAAATAAATTCCCTGGTGATTTGAAAATATGGGCCCAAGCCTTGCTGGCTGGAGTCTCTGTTAATGATCTGAGAAATATCTGCAAATCTAAAGCAAATATATGAAGCCTGCAGGCTTTCCACAGTAGTTTTGGGAGTGTATGTTTTCAGAAGCCTTGCTGAATACATTTATGGACTATGCGTGTGTGTCTGTACTTTCCATATAGGTGGGGTTGTCAATATTGTGCTTGACCTTACTGTGCAGTTGCTTTTAGCATATGCTAGTCAAACAAGCCATCAGGAAATCCATTTTCTAAGATGGGGCCTTCTGTCAGAGAATTATTTTATATGAAGTTACTGTTATTCCTTGTGACTGTGCAGTTCTCCCAACTGAGAGAAATGCATTGAATGTTCAGGGACAGGAAGGGACATTGTGGTTTCACAGAAAAACAGTAGCCATTAGCAATAATAATCTTTTTCTACTTGGGGGAAAATATTCTAGGAATTTACCTGTAGGTCTCTTTCTGAAGAAGCTCATCTGTGCCCTGTTAGCTCCCTGCCTGGCATAGGAGCACAGCAAGCATTCTGTGTATTATAATTTTCAAGTGTGGATGTTCTAGAAAATGGAGAGAATGCTACAATGTGTGTGTTTTCTGTTAAATCAGCAGAGGTTCAGATCTTCTAATTAAAGATTTCATACTTGCTTCCCTTAGCTTGCACAGTTTATCAGAAACCCCCAATTTTTCCATCAGTATTTGCTATCATAAATGTAACAGAAAGCAAATTGTAGCTCGTAGATATGGTACTTCAACTGTTTTATTTTGATGTAACCCTGTAGGAACTCTGTGAAATCTTGCTGGTTTACAGCAACTGATGATTTTATGGTGGTAGTCGCTGCAATATATAGTTACATGATTGTGTCATTTTATAGTCTTGTCAAGAAGGCATTTCTAGTAGCATCACAAATTGTTCAGAGAGACCTGCCAGGCTCTCAGTGCATCTAAAAGAATATTTAGAAATATTCATGTTCATCATTTTGTATTAATTCAGGCATGCAATGCTTGACTTGTTTGTGTGATTAAGTGTTGTTAAGACTTTGTACTGTCACAGAATCAAGTGCTTAGTGTACTTTTTTTGACTGCAGAAGAGGATTGCTCCTATTAGAAGGCAATGTGAATAAATAGTAGAGACAAGATTAATGCATCACCATAAACTGCAGTTATTAACAAACGTAAAAAAGCTACAGAGAACTGGAGCATCAGGGTTTTTTTTCAGCAGAGACAGTACAATTTTCTCAATGCCTTTTCTGATGGTATACAGGTTACTGTCCTTTTGTGGAAATCCTGTTGTTAATGCTTATTTTTGTCTATATCGCGCTGCCATTGCTGCAAGATGACCTCTTTGTTGTTTGGAATGACAGTCCAGTATTGCTCCGTGCTATGGACTTTTTCAGTAGAGAAAAGAGAGACCTTCTCCTCCCAGAAGACTCCTGTAGCCACGGGGAGTCACGCTAGGCAAACTCTGTGATGGGAGACTATATAGTTTTGAGAAAGATTGTGCAGCTCGAACACTTAATTCCCGATTTTGTGGGCTGATGACAACTTTTGGAAGTTGTAGGCAAAACTGTCTCATATCAATAAAGTTCCTAAAGTAGATTCAGATCTGTGAGGTACAAAATCAATGTGGAGTAATCTCTGTCTTTCTCTGTGACTGTGCCTTTTGGTTAGCACCTCTCTGATTTGTTATCAGTTACTTCTGGAAAAAATCTTTTTCTGAATTAATAATTCATCTGCTTGGGAACCTTAACAAGATACCTCAACAGCTAACTTCCTCAGACCTGTCTCTAGTACTCATTCTGAGTCTTTAGTTAGTTTTTAAACCAGAGCTTACTGAGGGATCCGTTTGGCTAACCCAAGAGACATTGCTTTCTCTTTGAGAAATTGATAAAAAGTTACACTAAATTCTGTTAACTGTGGAAGTCTCTGAAAATCAAACCGCCTTTCCTCATTTATTTTTATTTCAGAGCCTTATCTTTTCTTTGAGTTATTCAAGTTAGTGATTATATGATCTTTGTTATTGCAGGCTACTAAGAATAATTTTACAGTTTAAGGACTATTTATTTGGTTTTTCTTTTTCTGCATGGTATCATTCTTTATTATATCTTGTTATGTCCTGGAAAAGCATCTAAAGAAGTGCTATGAGGTATTTTAGTGACGTAAGTGGCAGTTTTGGCTTTATGTCTCATTATCTGAAAGACAGCATCTCCAGCAGCACAGACATATCTCATCCTGCCAAGGCCCAATGTAGAACATAATGTGTGAAAGAGACTCAAAATGAGGAGAATGGATCTCTTTCTTGCTTAAAATGCTATGAATTTTATTCCTTTAGGGTAAATGACTGTATTTTATAATTCCAGTTCTAGGGATAATAAATAATTTTAAGCCACTGAAGTGACAGGACAGTACATCTGTGTGAAAAGTGAATCATTTAGGGAATAAAAATGAGCAAGATCACTCCAAATTAAGTGCATGAGCCCATAGCTTGAGTTACTGGTTTGATATTCAGACAGTAGAGTGCAAGAGCTTCCTTTGTGCTAGTCCTACAGACAGAGATGCCAGAAAATGTGATCTCATGGTTTGAAACTGATTGGATCTGGCTCTGAAGCAGAGACAGTAGAAACTCTGGTATCCTGCTTTCACCTTCTGGGCTGTCAGCAGTGTCTTCCAGAGCCAGAGACCTAGAAGTTGAAGGGTCTAAGGGCAGCTCTGTGACATGCACAACCCGGTGCTGAGGACATGAGGACCTCTGCAGTCAGCCCACCCAGAGATCCTGCTGGCTGTGGGATCCTGTCCTGGTTTCAGCTGGGATAGAGTTAATTTTCTTTCTAGTATCTGGTAGAGTGTTATGTTTTGGATTTAGCATGAGAAGAATGTTGATAACATGCTGATGTTTTCAGTTGTTGCTAAGTAGTGTTTAGACTAAGTCAAGGACTTTCAGCTTCTGATGCCCAGCCAGCAAGAAAGCTGGAGGGGCACAAGAAGTTGGCACAGGACACAGCCAAGGCAGCTGACCCAATGTATTGCTTTTATGTGGCAAGGTTTTGGTAGCGAGGGGGGTTACAGGGGTGTCTCCTGTAAGAAGTTGCTGGAAGCTTCCCCTGTGTTCGGGAGAGAGCGAGCCCATACCAGCCGGCTCTAAGACGGACCCGCCGCCGGCCAAGGCCGAGCCAATCAGTGATAGTGGTAACGCCTCTGTGATAACATTTTTAAGAAGGAAAAAAAAGTTGGGACAGTGAGAAAACAGCCGCCAGAGTGAGGAGTGAGAACATGTAAGAGAAACAACCCTGCGGACACCAAGGTCAGTGAAAAAGGAGGGGGAGGAGATGCTCCAGGCGCCAGAGTGAAGATTCCCCTGCAGCCTGTGGTGAAGACCATGGTGAGGCAGGCTGTCCCCCTGCAGTCCAGGGAGGTCCACGGTGGAGCAGATCTCCACCTGCAGCCCATAAAGGACCCCACGCCGGAGCAGGTGGGTTCCCGAAGGAGGCTATGACCCCGTGGGAACCCTGCGCTGGAGCAGGCTCGTGGCAGGACCTGCGGATCTGTGGAGAGAGGAGCCCACGGAGCAGGTTTTCTGGCAGGACTTGTGACCCCGTGGGGCACCCGCGCTGGAGCAGCGTGCTCCTGAAGGACTGCACACCGTGGAAAGGACCCATGCTGGAGCAGTTCGTGAAGAACTGCAGCCCGTGGGAAGGACCCATGTTGGAGAAAGTTCGTGGAGGACTGTCTCCCGTGGGTGGGACCCCACGCTGGAGCAGGGGAAGAGTGTGATGAGCCCTCCCCCTGAGGAGGTGAAGCGGCAGAAAATAACGTGTGATGACCGTAAACCCCATCCCTGTCCCCCTTGTGCTGCTGGGGGGGGCTTGGTGGAGAAATCCAGGAGTGAAGTTGTGCCTGGGAATAAGGGAGGGGTGGAGGGAAGGTGTTCTGAGATTTCATTTTATTTCTCATTACCTTGCTCTGGCTGATTTGTAATAAATTGAGCTAATTTTCCCTAAGCTGAGTCTGTTTTGCCCATGATGGTAATTAGTGAATGATCTCTCCTGTCCTTATCTCGACCCGCAAGCTTTTTTGTTATATTTTTCTCTCCCCTGTCCAGCTGAGGATAGGGAAGTGATAGAATGGCTTTGGTGGGCACCTGGTGTCCAGCCAGGGTCAACCCATCACACCCAAACTGGACAACGGGGTATTGTATACCATGTGACGTCATGCCCAGCATATAAACTGGGGGGAATTGGCCAGGGGCACAGATTGCTGCTCAGGAACTGACGGGGCATTGGTCAGCAAGTGGTGAGCAATTGCATTGTGCATCACTTGTTTTGTATATTCCAATTCTTTTAGTATTATTATTGTCATATTATAATTATCATTATTATTTTCTTCCTTTCTGTCCTATTAAATGGTCTTTATCTCAACCCATGAGTTTTACTTTTTTTACCAATTCTCTCCCGCATCCCACTGGGTGGGGGGGAGTGAGTGAGTGGCTGCGTGGTGCTTAGTTGCTGGCTGGGGTTAAACTGTGACAGATCCCCAGCCCCAGCTTAGATGGGCGAGGAATGTCTGCACTCACCTAGCAATTGTGTTAGTGCCTGAAAGCTGACCAGTAAAATTGATATTCTGTTGTGAGGGCCAATGGTGATAAGAATATGTATTTGATTGTATAGAGCCAGACACTGGAAGCTTGCAGAGGTGGTTGTTTTGTTTTGGTGGGGGATAGGGCTTTTAAAATATATATTAATTAGAATTGATTCAAATTTGGTAGTAAAGTTTAAATTTAAACTTTTCTTTTCAAACAGCTTTTTGGAGTGTCACTTTTTACAATGACCCAAACTCTAATTAAAGCGAGCCCTGCTATGTGTTACAATGTCTGGAGAGGTCGCAAAGGGAGAGTGGCTGACAGGTTATTGATTTCAGGGCCTAAAAAACATTCCATAACTATTAGCTGTAGTTAACAGATCCACAGAACTCATGCTGATTAATTTCCTTATCTGAAGGCCATTCCTTTTCATACTGTAAATGATATCTAATGCTCCCTGAAGGGGTCTATAGTTTATAGATTTTATAAGTGAAAATGAATGCATTATTTTCTTGCCTTTTTGTGATGCTGTTAAGTTATTCACAGAATGTTCCATTTCAATACAATTTATGCTTTTACCAGCATTTTGATGTTTCACTGTAGAAGAAAAAAATGAGCCTTTTTTCATTCATATTGAAAAAAAAGCTTACGCCTTAATCCTCTCAGTCCATAACTGTTATTTGATCTAAAAGATGGCACTCATAAACTGTAGAAAGGCCAGGGCTAAAACACTCTTTATGGTGTAAATGTTACACTGCATCTCATATTTATTGAAGGGACCATCATTATGCAGAGCCATTATAGTGGACATTTGTGGCACTGTATCAAGCCGTATCTCTGAATTTTATGTCAGCTCTATGAGCCTGAATGAAGTACCTGAATCTTTTCATTATATTCCACTTTTCCTCCTATTTAAGTCAACTCCCTGTGGAAGACTGTGTTGATGCATAAATATATACAGCTGCAGCAGAGGAATTAATGAAGACCGCAAGCATGGAAGTGAAACTGTATAAGGTCTGGATGGGTTATCATTAAAGCGTACATGTTGCTTTTTTAATAATTTTTTTGTAGCATGTTGTGTACCATCCTGTGTTCATAGGTTTGACTCATATTTAAGCAATGTTCTAGTGCTGTGTTCTAGTTCTTTTAGCTCCTTATTAGGAAATACAAAGTAATGTCTACTGCTTATTCAAAAGGATTTTCCCAACGTTGCTTTTTCTACTGATCATTACTGTGAAGTAGTTACAAAGCTGACCAAGCAGAGCAAGTACATATTCCTCATAGGTTTAGGAATCCCCAGTTTTCGTTAAGTTGGTTATCATTCAGAAAAACTGAATTAATAACTACAAATAAATGACATTCTGATATCGACATTTTCCTGAAAGTCTTAGTCTCATGTAGGGACCTGGGGAATTGTGTCAAAGGCAGGCAAATGAAGAAGGGAATGCGTGCTCTTTAAGGCAGTTCCTTTACTGAAACAACTTTGCAACACTCTAAAACCTCCAGAAACCTGGTCCAGCAAGGGAAGGTCACAGATAAGAGCTCTGCCTCCTCCATCTGAACTTGCACTGTGCACTCTGGCCAAGTGTTTCATTTCAAGGAAAACCAAGATCTCATTCTAAAGTTCAGTTTATTAAATGATACATCTCATCTAATTGCCTGATTCATTAGGAACTCTTTCTGGTACACATTTTCTGCATACAAGAAAAATAATATTAATTAAAACAAAAGATAAAACAAAGCCTAAACTACTAGATGTAAATCCACCCTTACACAGTACATAATACTCTGTACAAGTTTTTTTATAGTATAAAGATTGTTGTATTTCAGAACAAAAAATGGTTAATAACAGAGAAAATGGAGGGAACGTTCTTTAGTGATTAAGTATTCCACAGTTGTCAAATATATGAATTCTTCTGGTTCTGACCGTAGTTGAAAGCAAGCTAGCTGCTGTTATGTTGGTCTGGCTTGCGGTTTTATAGTTGGTCAGAGTTCTGAAATGCTAATACATTGAATTTTTAAACTTTCAATTGTCTTTGTAGCTAGTAACTAAAAATTTCAAAGAGAATGGTAGAGTTTTTGTCCTTCCATCTTGGACCATATTTTTGATTTGCTGCAGTCAACTATATGTTGATTCCATTTTAACTCTATTATTAAAATACTGGCAATTTTCTAAATTAAAAGTGTTAATTCTTTCCTGACATTTTTTAAAAAGTTCTACTTTTTAAATTTTCATTTTCCTCAGATGTATCTGTTTACACTCAGTGGTATAACTGCATTGTTATGTAAGGGTTTAGGAACTTAACTGGAATAAATTCAAACATTTGAAACTCAGAAGAAGGTGACAGTGACAGTAGCTAAAATACATTTAAACACACTTTAAAAATTTGCAAAAGGATTTTCACAGAGATGTAAAGAGTTTCTGCTACAGGACTGGAGCTGTAGTTAGCTATTCCAAATGTTATTAGTTGTCCTAATTATTACTTTTAGTGTCTACATATTTGTCCTGGTTTCAGCTGGGATAGAGTTAACTGTCTTCCTAGTAGCTGGTACAGTGCTATGTTTTGAGTTCAGTATGAGAAGAATGTTGATAACACTGATGTTTTCAGTTGTTGCTCAGTAGTGTTTAGACTATAGTCAAGGATTTTTCAGCTTCTCATGCCCAGCCAGCGAGAAAGCTGGAGGGGCACAAGAAGTTGGCACAGGACACAGCCAGGGCACCTGACCCAAACTGGCCAACAGTGTATTCCATACCATGGAACGTCCCATCTAGTATAGGAACTGGGGAGTGGGGGCGGGGAATCGCCACTGGGGGACTAACTGGGTGTCAATCGGCAGGTGGTGAGCAATTGCCCTGCGCATCATTTGTACATTCCAATCCTTTTATTGCTACTGTTGGCATTTTATTAGTGTTACCATTATCATTATTAGTTTCTTCTTTTCTGTTCTATTAAACTGTTCTTATCTCAACCCACGAGTTTTACTTCTTTTTCCTGATTTTCTCCCCCATCCCACTGGGTGGGGGGGGAGTGAGTGAGCAGCTGCGTGGTGCTTAGTTGCTGGCTGGGGTTAAACCATGACAGTATTGTTTGCAAAAATAAAAAGAAAGAAAGAAAGAAAACCTTAAAACTCTACTCTCCACTGTTGGGAAAAAAACAGCCTAAAGAATTTCAAACAATGATAAATTTACTCTCCAAAATGCACTGTAATACTCTGCACGTTGCAGTGAAATGGATTGCAAACAAGTATGTTTTAAGGCCACATGACCACTGGATTTCAGGGAGAGAGGGTGACTCAGAAATCACTGAGTCACTCAATTCTCCTGCCCACTCTTTCCCAAATAGCCAGCTGATTTGAACTCACTGAGTGTTAATAGTTCAGAAGATTAAGATTATGGCACACAAGACCAGGAAAAATAAATATTTGCTCAGCATAGTGTAGGATCAGGCTTGTTTTACATAAGGAGTCAGGTGAAAAATTTGTGAATATTCATCTAGAAATGAAACATCACTGTTCTCCTAAGTGGCACCCTTCAAAAACGGGCCTTTGCTCTCATCTCAGAGAACTGCTTGTGTTTTGGAGAAGCTAGTGCAACTACTGAATGTTAAACTGGAAAAAAAGGAGTTGTTTCATCACTGCGTATCTAAACTCTCAGGTTTTCTATTACCTGTTTGATGGTACTGTTTAATTTTTCTGTTGTTATATAAATTATAAATGTAACGAGAGAGAACTCCTTTGCTTTTGCTGCAGGCGGTGTTTTGGTATCGCAAGCCTGCTGTCTAAACCCCGATGTGGATTGCAGGCTAGATGTATTACGACCTGTCTCTCTCGCCTCAGAGGCATCGTTGAAGGCACAGCGAGGAGCAAAGTATTTCTCTCCTGCGCCCTAGCCTAGGAGCCATCCTCAAAGCACTGGAGGCTTTCTTGCTTAATAGGCTGAAACCAGCAACCAACCTCCCACAGCCCAGGCACGTTCGGTCGTGCGATGTACTGCAGCGTGTAGACATGCCTTCGCACACGCGCGGGCACAGGCGCCCTTGGCGCAGGGCGTAGGGAGGGAGGGAAGGTGGGCAATGTGGTGCTGGAGGAGGAGGTAACCCCAGCTGTCATCCAGAAGAAGGGGCTGAGCGGGGCTCTCGGCAGCACAGGGCTGCCGTGAGAGCCGGTTAATGCAGCGTGACAGGTAAGGGAGGAACGAAATCTCAGCACCCGGCAGGCAGACCATTTAAAATGGTAATACAGTCAGCCCTCATCTCATCTCTGTGCTCACACTCCTCAGCATTTGCCTGTGCCACTCATCCTCTGCACATTGTCAGGTGGATATCGAAACAAGCACGGCAGGCAAATAAATGCGGGAATCTGAGCAAATATTCTCTCTCCTGCAGGAATCGTAGACAAGCGTGGCTGACGGGAGCTCACTGCTACTGATGATCGTGGTTTTATTCTGTGACTACACTCTGTGGGTTATTTCTTGTCATGCCCTGCATTTCAGGGTACTCATGTAGGTCTCTGGTAAGCTCCCCAGGTCATATCTGTGTTTAAGAATATAATTTTAACTCGCTGTGTTAACATCAGATAGCCCTCTGAATGATTTCTCTGAAGCAATTTCAGGGATAAACCTTTGTGGCTTAACGATGAAAGTGTATCAGCTGGGATTTAATAGATCACCTATTAATATATCAGGTCACTTGAATTGCTGTTTTCATAGTTTTTCTGCTTGAACTGACTGTATCTAGGATTAGATGGAAAACCAATCACATACAGATTTTTTTTTACATTTCAAACTTTTATGCTCAAAAATAGGCAAAGTCTGTGAGGTCTTCATGTAACTGTTATTAATAGAAGTGATGCCTCATGGCCTGACCATAATCTGTTGCATAGACACTATTTTCTCTGAAGTAAGGCCTGATATGTTTCTCTGTTGTAGGCATAAAAATTACATCTGTTTTTTCTAAGTCTGCAGTCGTAAACGCGAGTGTCAGTATTCTACCTCTGTGTTGCAGGGCAAATGACATAGTTTACCTTCATCTTGACAGAGTGTTTTACTGACCTCGGTAGGCTTTGGATCAGGTGCATTACTATTCTAGTTGTTATTTCAAAATTGGGAATACTAATAGTTGTCTACAAAAGAAGGTAGATGAATGAAAAATTAGTTCTTGTTAATAATGCACTTTGAGGTTATTGCACTGAACAATTCAATGCTGCAATGGGGGAGGAGGCACTGATTTTAGGTGCTCTAACTGTCCAGCTAATTAGGGCTTTCATCTGGGTTTTATTGCAGTCAGCTGTACAGTGAAGGCATGGTGGTTGTGTCATCAACCTGTGTGGTACAGATTGTGTTTCAGGGAATGCAAGTTTCTAACTTTCCCAGCACTTTGGGTTGCTTTATGAGTTGAGATAAACACCGAGGAATTTGAGTATATGCCTGAGCTGCATGCGTGTTGTGTATTTCCAGGACAGGTCTGGCACAGTCTTCTTGAGAAAAGCTTTCTAAATGAGAATTTTTGCATTTTATCTTTCAAATGAGGAAACATGAAAATATTTTGAAAACAGCAATTTCCTGGTGTTTCTGCAGTTCTTATATTGGCTCAGCTGGAAATGAGCAGTAAGAAGCACACTTCATCTTTTCAAAAGTGTTTCCACTGAAGCTTATTCCTGAAAGAAGGTGAAGATTCCAGAAGGTTCATATTTTGCCCAAACCAGTTTGTTCCTCGTCTTCTTTCTCTTAGAGGTAGACCAGAGGGAAATGCTTGACTTGAACAGGCTTGAATTTTGTATATATTTGATCAAGGCATCGTAGTCCAAGTTTACCAGATCAATGTTTATAAAATGTATTTGTTCAAAATCCTTTATGGTGATTTAAACAAGTGTCCTGTATGAAGTTTGGTTCTTTTGGTTAATGCCACACAGAAATGATTTATATGCAAAATCTGGAAATTAGGATCGGAAGTAGTATATTTTGCAGTGCCTGCATGTTCTACCTGAATCCATTTTAAAAAAACCCTTTCCTCTCATGGCTACAATGGAGAATGTTGCACATATATACTTAGCATTTTTTGAGGCAAGAACCTACCTATAGTTACTGACATACAGACTTCATACATACAACTTGCTGTTGGTATACAGCCTGCATGTATTCTGTTTCAGTGTCTGAATGTATATGCTTGTGGTACCTCCTTGCACTCAGTAGAAGTCCAGTGTCTCTTTCAATAAATTTGGACAGTCTTTGGACAAGTATCCGAATGTATTGCTTTCTTAAATTAAGCTCTCAGGTCTCTCTGCTGGGCTCATCCAGCTTGCAATCAGAGGATATTTCTCCAATTCTGTGATATTTCCTACTGGATTGCAGGGAATATTTTGGTTAGTGTGTGGAAATGATGCTTGAGAGTTAGATGGAAGTGCTAACAATTTGTGAAAGATTTTTTTGCATCTTTGAGCAGATCTCATTTAAAATAATTTCTTTTATTTAATGCTAGTTAAAAGAAAAAAAAAACCCACAACACTATTCTCCCTCTCCCAAACCTTTTAGTTACTACCAGAGACCATTTAATTGAGAGAAAAAAGAATAGTTTTACTTTTTCTGTTTGCAGAAAGAAGCAGTAAGAGAATCATATTATTTCAGGCTGATATGACTGGGTATGAATTAGCCTTTTAACTATTTCATATTTACACATTTAGTTTATACAACAGTTATTCAGCCCATGTTTTGGAGGAAGAAAATGGGTAAATGATATTAAGGTAGTTTCCATGTTTGAAGAAATATCCCTCTGTTCGTGAAGCAAATGTCTCTCTCTCCTTTTTACAGAAATGGCATTTTTATGAATGAAAATTAAACATCTGTCAAAAATTGTACCGTAAGACATTTCTCTACACAGCATGCATTTACCCTGACTGCAGCAATTTAATGGCAAAGAGGAAAGGACATTGTAGCTGTTTTGTTAACTGTGATATTGATAGAGATTGCCCTTCTTCACAAGCTGTTTGAATTTCTAGTCTGAGTACTATTTCATTTGTACTGGTTGTTATTTGGTATGTTTTGAATCACTCTCAAGGAATTGTTTTAGAATTCTTGTATATGATTTCATAATCTATGAGTCATTTCATTATCTCTTATGAGGTCCTAGACATTTGTACCTTTCCCCTCCTGTGGTTTGATGTACAAAGGAAGGGCAGACTTCTTAAGTCTGCCAGACATTTTACATACTGTACAAGCTCTCTAGCCTGTTCATTGAGATAAATACAACACTTGCAGGTTGATGTATGTGGATTTGTGTAGCATTTGGTTACGGTATCACTTAGCTAAACAGTTAAGGGAGTTTAGGATCTTGCAGAATTTGCATCTTTGAAGTTGTTACTTGAAGTTACTTGAAATTCCAATTTCTTGTTTTTTTCAGCTCTTTTTAGTTACTTTATCAATTTGTGCATCGTTATAGACAGTTTAGCAATAGTCTGCATGTTGTATACACAGTGTAATATTTTTCTGTAACGAAAACCACTAAATCCTTGCTGCAGATCATTTGCTTTTTAAAATTTTTGCAGCCACCCTATTCTAAACTTACACTGCTCACCTAAAGAAACCTGTAATGCTGCTGTACAACCGCTCAGCTTTGGAGTTCTAGAAACAGCTTTTTGATGAACTGTTTATTTATCCACTGTTAATTTTTTGTCATTAGAGGTTTTTGAACTTACAAGCCACTTGCCAAAAAGGAAACATTTAAGTAAACAGCTTCCAAATTCAGCAGTGCATTGGGGTGATGTTTATAAAGTGAACTCATGGGTACATTTCACTTCTTGAAGCAAGGTCTCCTGTACAGTTATTGCACTTATTCCCTACAGGTCTCCTGGTTCCAGATCAGGACAGCGTGTAAGGGGAGGCAGGGTAATTGGGCAAGGCTCGTCTTGGTCTTATAGGTGCAGCTCTAAGTTACACTAGAAATAATTTTTCATTCCTGTGTCCTTCACCACTCATCCCACTCTTCCTCAGGTCTGCACTTTTTTCCTCCCCCCCTCCATGTATCCCAAACAAGACACAGCCCTTGTGCCCCTGTTTCCCATTGCCCTCTGTTCCTCAACTGCATATTCTTCTTCTCCCTCCCACTTCCAAACCTCTACCTTTCAAGAAGATAAATGTAATTTAGGCTTAATGAGTGATGAATCTCATGTTTTCTACTAATTGCTCATTCTCTCCCATCTTCGCCCAGGTGGCAGGGTGTAGGTGGGACAGCTTTGTTTTTGAAGTAATTCTTTGTTTTGACAGGGGCCTGTTTTTTTAATGTAAGATTTCTGAAAGCACATGTTCCCAGAGGCAAGGCTCTAGAAGAATGATTTTCTTTTGAAAGGTGGAGGTTTGCAAGATTAGAGTCGCTTCTTGGTGCTTGTAGAAGTTCATTCCTTAGCCTCAGGCTGGCTCAAAATAAGTCGTGCACAGGTAGGCTTTATTTCTGCAGTTAAGACCTGCCATTGTACTTCAGGAATGGAGCTGTCAGCCTTAGTCCTTATGCTTTAGACAAACATCAAAAAGTACCTTTCACCTGCCCACTTCTTTCAAAGGAGAGGAGAAAGAAATCAGTGTTAAGAAGTCTAGACCCTTGAAGCCCATCATCAACTGGGGTGGTGCCAAGGGTCAAAAAGTTATCAAGACCCCAAGCTAGTTCCCATTGCCAGTCTGACTTGTGACTTCAGTATGGGTTGAATGAGTTCCTTAGAAAATAAAGCAGCTTTGCAGCTGATGGGTAAGCTCTATGGCAAGCAGAAAAGATTACTGTAATATTTTAAAAGAAGTGTTTTCTATCTGACCTCAGAAGTTGTAATTAACCTGTGTGAGGCCAGAGCTATGTATTATGAAAGAGTGAAAAGTATCTATGCTGTTTGTAGAAGAAGCAACTGATGTATTTTACAGGCAGTGTAGCATTTTAAAGTATAGACTTTTAAGGCTTTCATTTTAAATGACAGTGGCATGATCTGTAACTGCAATATACTGCTGTAAACCATCTTTACCATACTCTGTATTACCTCTGTGGCTGTTTGTTCCTCAATGGGATCTGGAAGAATAATTCAGACAAATTTCATTTTTGTTGCTTCACACTTCTTCAACCAAAATAATATGCTTAGCTAACAGGTTAACAAGTATGCCCTGTTCACTTTCTTTTTATTGAAAAGATTTAACAGGTCCTAGACAGTACCTTCCAAACCTCACAGTACTCTCCAGGTCTTGTAGTGATAATAATGTTCCCTTTCCCTTTTCAGTGTTTTTTTTCTCTATTGCTCTCCTACTTTATTGTCACACTCAGCCTTTTCTAACTCCTGACAGGATGCTGCCTTCAATCCAGTCCCTCCAGCAATCGTATTATGTGGGTTTGATTTTATGTTATGTTATGTATATAACAATGTATTAAACAAGAATCTTAGCAGGAATAAATCATTCTACCAACTTCACTGGTGCTGAATATTTGAACCAGAATGTGTGTAAGAGTTGAAATTACTTCCTACTATCTACAGATGGAAATGTTGGAATTACAGGACTCTTAGTTTATATAGTATCTAAAGAAGATATAAAAGGAAGGTAGGTGTAACAGTAATGTAGAAAACTCAATAGGTTTTTCCCCTCTGTTTTTTATTAAAAATACTCTTTTGAAAATATGTTTTATATACCATTTTAAATATGAGAAACTTAGAAGGTATCAACCATACTTCATGTATTTTTCATTATTCTGTAAGAATAATGAAATACGTGAGGTCTTCTGGTGGGGTTAATTTCTCCTGTTGATTAGATACTCAGTCTTAATAGAAATCAAGATACAATCTAATGTGCAAGAAGCACAGACTGTACTTTCTTATCTGATTATTTATCCCTCTGCTTTTGAAATTAGCTCTCTGAAATCCCAAACTGTATTCATAAATTCTGCATAAATGTAATGCCAAAATATATATTCCTTCATCTCTTATGTGTCTCAGGAGTGTGAGAGTGCTACTAGATCCAGACAGGTAACTCGTTAAATGACATAGGGTGGATTTTTTAAGACTAATAAACATTCCAGAAAACAGGGTTTTCTCTGGTTTCTACTTATTCATGTTAATGCAGATAAGCTATGTTTTGTTTTTGAATCACAGCAACGGCAAAAAATTCAAGAACAATCTAAATTTGTGTGACCCTTCTAGTGTTTGTTTGTTTGTTTGTTTGTTTTAAATTGTAAAAGATTCTGTTTTGTTTACATGTTAGAAGATTCTGTTTACAAGTTTCAGTCATCCAGTCAGGAGTGAAACTCTGTATGGCTTAAAGGGCCATTTGCACACCGTAATCAACAAGCATCAATTATCAAGAATGAACAGTAAACACAGAGAGCATAACTAACTCTTTGAGTAAACTAGAAGGTGAATATTTGCATATAATGAATGCATTCAGAGATATCACAAATATCAAAGAAAAAATGGGTGTTGTACTTTTTTTCATAATTGTTTCCATAGTCTCAGTGATTACTTTGCACACCACCTCAAATTCTGCATTCACTGAAAACAAAACCTAAATTATAAGCTTGCCCTTTGAATTTTCCATGTATACCAAATGCTTTAAATGGAATTTCTGATACTACAGTACAGCTTTGTCCCTGTTAATGAATTTTCTAGACTTTATATTTTTCTCTTTAAGTAAATCTGTCTAAATGTCACTGATGTGTCATAGACCACATAACCTTAACTCCAAGGGCCAATAGGCTAGCTTGAGGCTTCGATGCAAGAGACTTCATGGTACATCCTCCCACAGTTCTGCTTTCCTAAGCATCCAGTCATTCCAGGAGTTGCTTCCTTTCGATGTACATAGGACTCATTACTATGGAAAACAAAGAAGGGGAGGTTGTGGTGGTGATGGTCGTGGAGGTGGGAGGTGCATGGGCTTGTCTCCCTCTGCTTGAGGAATCAGGAAGGTGCGAAGAACTATAAGGTCCCTGTCAACCCCAAAATTATGTCTCAGCATATCAGGCGTAACTACTCTGTTTGGATAGCTCTTCTGCCTTTCTGTCTGTGCTCCACCCCAGAGGGCTATTGACCTCCTTTTTACTCCAGCCTTTTACCCTGTCAAAGTGTACTGGGTCTGGCTGAGATGGAGTTAATTCTCCCCATAGCAGCCCTCATAGTGTCGTGGTCTGCATCAGTAGCTAGAAGGGTGTTGATAACACACCAGTGTTTTGGCTACTGCTGAGCAGTGCTGGCACAGCATCAAGGCTGTCTCTCCAACATTTTTGCCCCCCCGCAATGGCAGGCTGGGGCAGGGCAAGATATTGGGAGGGGACATCACCAGGACAGCTGACCTAAACTAACCAAACAGATACTCCATAACATATGACGTCAGCTCAGATATAAAAGCTAAGTAAAGGGAGATGGAAGGGGGAATTTTTGTCTTCTGGAGCAACCACTACGCCTACTGAAGCCGTGCTTCCCAGGAAGTGGCCAGACATCGCCTGCTGATGGGAAGTAGAGAATGACATCATTTGTTTTTCTTTGCTTTTGCGCGCGACCTTTCCTTTCACTTTATTAAACTGTCCTTATCTTGACCCACGAGCTTTTCGTTATATTTTCTCTCCCTTGTCCAGTTGAGGAGGGGGAGTGATAGAGCGGCTTTGGTGGGCACCTGGCGCCCAGCCAGGGTCAACCCACCACACAAAGGAAGAAACTACTGCAGTAAATGTTTTTTCATTGTACAGGAAAAAAATCTCAGATATTTTGTGTGACCCTAAATTGACCTAAACATTAGAAAATTCAGCCTCCTGTATCTTATTCTTAGTGTCTCTGAGTACCTGTTTTATTACATACACATGAAGACAGTAGGGGGATTTATTAATTTTAAATACAAAGAGAAGGATTTATTTCAAAGTATGACATTGCTTTGTTTTATTCTGCAAAATTCATTATGATCTGATATTGGTGGATTCAGAGTTCAAAAATGTGCGTGACTTCAAAAATATCTTTAATTTTTATGGCAGTGGCTGTTACCCAAAGTATGAGATATGACAAATCCCACACAATGGAAAGGCTGATGACACGTTGTACATTGGGCATGATCAACTGAAAGAAATGACTGATGTCATCTCAGAACTGTCAGCTGTTATATTTGAGGATTTTTATCTTCTGAAATAAAGTAGAAGTACTCGAATACCATGAGGAGGGAAATAAAGGAGTGGAAGAGAGAGCCAATGTATTGGTTTTGTGTGGCAAGGTTTTGGTAGCGGGGGGGGAGTTACAGGGGTGGCTTCTGTAAGAGGCTGCTGGAAGCTTCCCCTGTGTTCAAGAGAGAGAGCCTATACCAGCCGGCTCTAAGACGGACCCGCCGCCAGCCAAGGCCGAGCCAATCAGCAATAGTGGTAATGCCTCTCTGATAACATTTTTAAGAAGGAAAAAAAAGTTGGGACAGTGAGAAACAGCCGCTGGAGTGAGGAGTGAGAACATGTAAGAGAAACAACCCTGCAGACACCAAGGTCAGTGCAGAAGGAGGGGGAGGAGATGCTCCAGGCACCAGAGCAGAGATTCCCCTGCAGCCCGTGAGGAAGACCATGGTGAGGCAGGCTGTCCCCCTGCAGCCCATGGAGGTCCACAGTGGAGCAGATATCCACCTGCAGCCCAGGTAGCACCCCACACTGGAGCAGGTGGGTGCCCAAAGGAGGCTGTGACCACGTGAGAACCCCGCACTGGAGCAGGCTCGTGGCAGGACCTGCGGATCTGTGGAGAGAGGAGCCCACGGAGCAGTTTTTCTGGCAGGACTTGTGACCCCGTGGGGGACCCACGCTGGAGCAGTGTGCTCCTGAAGGACTGCACACTGTGGAAAGGACCCATGCTGGAGCAGTTCGTGAAGAACTGCAGCCCATAAGAAGGGCCCACGTTGGAGAAGTTCATGGAGGACTGTCTCCCGTGGGTGGGACCCGACGCTGGAGCAGGGGAAGAGTGTGATGAGCCCTCCCCCGATGATGATGAAGCAGCAGAAAATAACGTGTGATGACCGTAAACCCCATCCCCATTCCCCTGTGCTGCTGGGGGGGCTTGGTAGAGAAATCCGGGAGTGAAGTTGTGCCCGGGAAGAAGGGAGGGGTGGAGGGAAGGTGTTCTGAGATTTCATTTTATTTCTCATTACCTTGCTCTGGCTGATTTGTAATAAATTGAGTTAATTTTCCCCAAACTGAGTCTGTTTTGCCCATGACGGTAATTAGTGAATGATCTCTCCTGTCCTTATCTCGACCTGCAAGCTTTTTGTTATATTTTTCTCTCCCCTGTCCAGCTGAGGATAGGGGAGTGATAGAATGGCTTTGGTGGGCACCTGGCGTCCAGCCAGGGTCAACCCATCACACCAAGGTAAGAAATTTTAGATCAAACCGCTCAACTTCAATCTCTAAAAATAATCAGACTATTTTCAAGCACCTGGAGGGTTGCAAAGAAATCAGTACCAGGCAACATGGATTTGTCAAAAACCAGCTAATTTCCTTTTGACACATAACAGGCCTTGTTCTGAGTTTCAAAGCCATAGGAGTAATATCTTGAATGTAGTAAGAGATATCTGTCTCTTTTGACATCTTTATAAGTAAGCTATGGAAACATATTCTAGATGAAACTATTAGAAGGTAAATGTAAACCTCATTGATTAACTGTATTCAAAGGGACCTTATCAGTGATTTACTGTCAAAAAAAAATATCCAGTGCATTCTGGGAGGGTCATTTTTAGGACCATAAGGAAGACATAAATAATGGAATAAAGAATATGCTTGTTAAGGGTATAAACACATTAGAGGACAGGACTTGAATTTGAAATATTCTTGGAAAATTGTAAGAAAAAAATTGTTGATACTGGATTAATGTAAAATGGATAAGTGCAATCTTCCATTTAAGCAATGGTAATCGACTACACAAGTTCTTTTTGGAGAACAAGTGGTAAGTTTTGTGGGGAAGGACATGGAATTTCTAGTTAGTCTGACTGTAAGTCAACAGCATCACACCATTGCAATAAGCAACAGGCACAACCAAAGGGATGTCTGTGACACAAAAAGTTGTTTTCTTCTCTAGCCAGTTTGGTGAGATATCAGTAAGAGTGGAGCATCCAGTTTGAGGCAGCACACGACAGAGTGTGTGGGGGAGAGCAGAGAGAATGAAGAGTGGGCAGACTGTGTGCAGAAAGGAGCTGGAGTAATTTAACCAAGAAAAAAAAAGAAGAAAAGAGAGAATGAGGAAACACAAGGGGAGAGTTTTGAGCATGCAAAAGACAGTTGCAAAACACAAGGAGGAACAGAATGAACTTGGTGGCCTCCTGAGGGCCCTGTTAGATCTATTTGTCATGATTCTGGACAAGCATCTCTGCAGGACACTTTTGCTTTTTGCAGTTTTTGAGTACAACTAGAATTATGTTTTTGTTTTTAATACCATATGCATATGCTCATCTGTGTGCTTTCTGGGTTACTCTTAAAGCTTTGGGAGTTTAATTTTTGGATTAAGGACCAGTTTGCAAAAAGATGCTAGTTTCATCAAAGAGTAAGTGATATTTCCAACTGATCTCCCATTAACCCAGTAGTGTGGAAAAGCTTCATTTTAAAGTGTTTGAAGAAGAGTGAAATACATTAATATTTATTTTTTGTTCCTAATGAAGACCCATTGCAGAACTATTGAATCATGTTCACTTGCAAAGTGAATCAATTATTTTATACCTTAATATTATTGCTACGTTACAGTGCTTCTGTTTTACAAAATAGCTGGTTTCAAAGGATGCTTAACTTTCTCAATGTGAAAACTTTTGATTTTTTCTTTTTTTTCTTTTGGTGTTCATTTGGTGGGTGAAGCATAGACAGGCTAGGTGACAGGTTGCTAATGATATGTAGCAGGGGAAACATCTCAAAAAATCTGTAATTTAAATAAATAAATGTTTCCTCTTGTGCTAGATCAGCTGAATTTCTTTTTTGGTCTGAGAATAATGTGTCTCTGGAGACTTGCCCAACCTTTCAGCTAGAAGCTGAGGATCTATGTTAGTGATTTCATTGATACTTGATATCAAGTAATTTTAAAAAAGTCCATGTCTGATTAAAGCCAAACATTTATACATACTCTTATGAGCAATAACAAGCTCAATGTCAGCTCTGATACCAATATGGATACTCCAGTTACCTGACAATGCTATTACAACAGGGAAACTAATCAATTTCTATCTACTTTCTAATATAATGTTACTGCAGCCCCATCTTTTACAGACATTTGGAAAGACTTTATGTCGAGCCTCTGATAAACACCAGTAACAAGTGGTGAAAACAGACTTTAGTATAAGGTGATTGTCTGTGTATAGAATTACACCACTTTTGATTTCAGTAATGGACAGTTTTTCTTCCGTCACCTACAGTGTCCATAGGACTTGCAGAAAGGACTTTTTTTCTGCCTGGTTCTCTGAGGAAGCAGACTTATGGCCATGTCACTGCTGCTGCCGCCACCATTGCTGATTTGGTGGAGGGTCTGAGTACCAGTGGCAGTAGAGTGAGTTCAAGTAAGGTGCTAGGTGAAAGAGCTGAAAAAGGTGTGGAGACATGGTACAAGAAGTTTTAAGTAGATCATTATGTTTCAGTGATTATCTATAACATTGTGTTATTTTGCTTGGGTTTTAGTCTCAAAGGGTGATATAGAATACAGATATATCTTCAAACAATTATGGTTTTCCTGCTGATCCCGTTTCTAGCATGTGTTAAAGCAGTTTGATGGCTGCAGTAAGTTAAGCTATTTGCATACAACTCTGTTGTTAGAGATTGATGGGGGTTAAGGGTTTGTATTAATTAACTGGAAAGTACATTAACTGGAGTGATGACAGAGTTGGTAATGGATAGCTGCTAATTGTTAGGATTAGGGAAGACCATGAATGATTTCAAGGGGGGCAGAGGTGGAAAAATTAACAAGTGGTAGATGGATTTTTATGGTGAAGTGCATTGAAAAAAGTGGTAGGAATTAGAAACTCTGCTGGGCTCAAGATAAATGTAATGACTCAGGAAAAAAATGGTAAGAGTCAGTATGGATAAAGGATTGTAAATTTTTATACCGTTGAGTTACAATGAGAAGAGAAGGTAGATATCATGATGTTTAAGTAATACAATAATATGATATTACAGCCTCATATGAATCATTGGCACATTCATCTCAAACATTTCTTACCCTTCCAGTTAAATTATGCATTTTGCACAAGGGCATCATGGTTTGGCAATGAAATCCTGAGGGGACTTGAGACACTCTTCTGTTTTGGAGTCAGGCTTTGAAGAAAGGACAAAGAAAGCAGGGAACATGACAGAGTGAGTAAAATAATGTATGGCTTATAGATGTACAGAAAGAGCTCTAGTTTTCCCTAATCTGAGAGCAAGAATGGCTCCACACTTGAAAGTGGTAAAGGAGCTTTTATGACCCATTAGTTTCCTGTGGAGTTGATTGCCAGCTGCAGTGGGGACATCCTGATCATGGAGCATCCTGATTGTGGAGCATCCTGATCACAGAGACTTGGCATCCCTGGTGAAACATGCCCTGAGGATCTTCTATATGCTAGTCCATAGTCTTTATTTGGCACACATCACTTCACTGCCTATGCATGAACATCCCAGTTTGGTGGATGGGTATGTAAAGTTCCAGCTCAAACCTCAAGTCAATTAGTCCTCCTTCCTGCCTTCCTGTCTCTCCCGCTTCCTTTTTCGCTTCTGCCTTCGGTCTGTAAATTTATTTTTGTCTTATGCCTAAAATCTCAGGTTGCCAATTAATTCATGCCTTTTTGTTACTGCCTTTTGTTATTTATGCTTTTTTGTTATTTAAAAAGTTTGATTCTCCTGCTAGCCTATGATGTTAATGTAAATCATAGGATTGTCTCTCTAGACCACAACAGAGAACAGCTAACACTGCACCCTTCCTCTCACTGCTTCTCTGACCACCTCAGAGTGTCCTTGTACATTGCTTTTGCAATACCTATGTTTTTGTAAGAATCTGGGATGCAAACATCTAGCCCCTAGCTTATGTACAATTAGTTTCCTCCTCTATGTGTCATGTCTGACTGGATATATTGTCTTCTTAGGATTTTTACACTGCAATTCTTCATGGTTCAAAAATGTAATACTGCGTCTTTTTTTTTTTTTTTGGTACATTTGTTGCACTACTTCTATCACATATTCTTGGAAAGGCTTGGATCATAAATATTTGTCAGACTCCAGGAAGTCAGGGCAAAAGTAGTAAAATGTAGTCCACCAAGAAGAATCTTTATGAGCCAAAACCAATGTGTGTTTCAGCTCCTTTTGTAGGAAATGCTTTATAATGCATAATTTTCTGTCTAGCTTGACTATAGTTTCTGTTTAAGCTGTTAAGTGTAATATTTCAGTTGAAAAAAATTAATTCTGCTTACACAGTGGCTTAGACTCAGCAGTTTGTTCCTGTATTAACATGACAGACCTACTGCACTGCACTTAATTCAACAGTGCCAAGTAAGTCAGCATAGCGTCATGTCACGGTGGAGATATATGACAAGGGCTGACACCAAAATGTGCCTTGTTTTACTCCTTTGTGTTACAATGAAGTGTGAGCCACAGCTTACCGTCAGACTGTCTGACACTGGTTCTTAGCTTGTGTTCACCTGCTGTAAAGATCTCTGTTGGAAAGTTGTATTTTAGGCAAACATAGGAAATAGGAGTGGATCAGACTGAAGAGGGAATGAAGAAAACTAAAAATTAGTATCTTCTTAGCTGTTAAATATTTCCTTTAACAACCTAATGTGTTGTCTTATTACATGGTAGGTACGTACAGCTCCTGTAGATCTGAGGCTATGTTTTCAT
This sequence comes from Haliaeetus leucocephalus, assembly GCF_000737465.1. Lineage (NCBI taxonomy): Eukaryota > Metazoa > Chordata > Aves > Accipitriformes > Accipitridae > Haliaeetus > Haliaeetus leucocephalus. The sequence goes on from NW_010972576.1 coordinate 174,870, forward strand.
GTTTCTGGCTGAAATTGAAAGCTGAATCCAATTTATTCTGTTACCAGCTTCAGATGGATATTTCAAACAGCAAATGCGTGAATATGTAGCAAGTAAAATCATGTTTTTAATATACCTAAATATTATGTATCAGAGAATCAGACAAATCAAGTAAATAAATGACCAGTAGATCATTTTCTTCTTCTGCCAAAGATCATTTAGTCCCCATAGTCCTTATTATAATATGTGCAAAAAGTTTAGTCTAGTGCAGTTCTAATGATTCAGCTGTTGGATTTCTACCACCTTCCTTTCGCAGATGGCAGTCATTTTTTTCTATTTTTTTTTTTAAGTGGTAGACCATTGTCATAGAAGCTATTAAAAAAACCATTTATTTTGCAGTGCATGCTTTGCCCATTTTAATTCTCCCTTAGTATTTCACTGAAAAATGTGATCATTTGGTGTACCATTAAGTTAAGCTGCTTACTAGCATGGATCCTCCAAAAACCTCTAATCTGAGGACTTTTGTCATTTTACCAAAACCAAAGAATTTGCAGTAGGCTGTATTTAAAGACTGGTAGTATAAGATGAGCACTGTGATTGTATGCATAAAAAGTCATGTTTCCCTAAAGCAATTGAGTAAATGTTTGCATAAGAAATTGCATTTGCAGTTGTTTAGTTTGTATGTGCATTTAGGTATCATAGGAGAGTTAACCCCACAGGAAATCTTGGCTGACGTGATGGTCTTAAGCTCTCATGAGGCAGTCTAACACAAACTTTCATGAGGTTCAGTGATAGAGTTCTAAATCATGTTTTATTTTCCAGCTTGGTTTTCAATGTTTTACTGAAATATTCTCTAGGACTTTTAAAACCATTTCTAATAACAATTAAAAAATAACTTTATAAAAAAATGTGCGTGTAGGTTTGGTTTGACAGTTGGACAGAAGTTTGTGCTGGATCTTATTTTATCTGAAACATTTTGACCGTCCATAAAACATAACTAAGTTTTACCCAATTTCTTTCTTTTGAGCTAACACTTAACACTATAATACAACACATCCCAATACATCCTCTCTATCTGTTGCCAGCATGCTTATATATGAAGCCTCAGCATTAAATTTTGAATTCTTTGATTTTGTTAAAGAGACTGACAGAGTTACGAAAGAAAAGTTTGTGGGAATGCAATTCCTCTTCCCTTTAGAAAAGTAATTTTAAAATAGAAGTTACATTATTTTCCACTTTTTGCTATTAGTAGATCTCCTGGGTACAGTTACCTTGGAAACATCGTATTCTAAAGGAATAAGAATATATGGAACATTTTCTTGCACCCATTGATAATGTCTGGAAAAATGATGCTGCTGATAGCAGTGGAAAAACATTCAATTTAGCTGAAGCAGAAGCCTGACCTCTAAGGTGGAGTTTGGAAAAAGAAGGGAAATCTGGGTTTGGAATGTCTGTAGTTGAGAAGGCTTAGTGCTTTCAAACCTCTCCTTTATAAGACCAGCTGGTGGTTTAGTGGAGAGGATTGTATTCATGTATCATCACTTTACCAAGTGTATAAAGATCCTCTAAATCAGAGCAGAATTTGAATATAATACATATATTAGAATATAATTACATAGTTAAGTTGCAAAAAATTATGATGCCATATTCAGGTCTACACTCGGTGCCTAATTATTATTTACAGATGTCATGATAATAACAAAGCTGGAGTAAACACTGTAAATTCAGCCTTTCTGAATTATTAAAATCATGGAAGCATTATTGCTATTAATTATAGTTTCTTTAGATTTCTGAGAGCTGACATTGGCACTTGCTTTGTTTTGCATGAACCCTGATGGGGAGAGTGGTATAATGGACAAGGGAAGCTGTTGAAAGGCATCCTGGAAGTCTTCCTTAAGTATGCAGGATGGGATTTTCGTAAACTCTAAAAAGGCACTTGAATCTACATTGTACTTCAGATCTACACAGGATCCAAATCTACACAGGATCCCCTGAAAATCATAGTCCTCATTCAACATTTAGGTGCTTTGAAATCTGTCTGTATGTTTTTGAGAGCTGCATATGGGTTGTTTCTGTTGAAATGGGGATTCTCCAGATGGGACTGACCTGAAGGCAAGATCGTATGATCCACTGTGACTCTAGCAGTGACTGGAAGATACTTGGTAAGAAGCAGAATAAACCTACCACCTGTGAGGCCGTCGAGTCTTGTTTATTCATTTACCTCCATTTCAGGAGGTAATACAATCACTATTTTGCAGTTTCATTTACTGAAAGTTTGATTTCATGTTACATCACATCCCTTTTGCACTTTGTTAAAAGGAGTAGGTAAACTTAGCTTTTTACAGTCATCTGACTGTAAGGCTTATTCCTTGTGACTGGCTGTTAAAACCAGTAGCAAACCAATCAGTAGTGCAGGAGAAGATCTAGTTTTCTATATCTGTAAATCTCAACAAATGAAACCTTCAACAGCTCTCATGTACAGATGCACACAAAGAGATGGAGTATCTAGAAATGTAGTACCTTTGGGTAAAAATCAATGGATCAGTCTGGATCGTCAGGTGAAATAATCTTCAACTTGTGATACTGAGTCATGATACCAGTGACATAAGTATTATATAACAAATTAATAAAGCGAATACATGCCAGTGGCATTTTATATGAAATTAATCTATAACTGCTTCTTGTACTATTTCTTTTCAAATTTGATTTTTCAAAGCTTTGGTTTTCTCAGAAAATAGCAAGTCTGAATGAGAAAGACATGTTCTCAGAGCTTGTGGCTGTGTATTGAGTCCTTTTTTTGTACTAACTCTTTTTAGAATAGCTTTTCTTTGAATTTATAACTGATAAATTGTGGAGTATTGAAAACACCTGAGAACAGAACAGCTGCAACTCTGATTTGTGGGAGGAAGGAGGTGTTCAACAGGTACTTGATCAGACTTTTGCCCAAAATACGAAGGATCCCAAATAGTGACAAAGTAACAGTGCAAGGAAAAGAAAAACCTAGAAGAGAAAGAAACCTATTTAAAAATTGCATTAGGTTATGCAACCTGTGGAGGTTGAACTGGGAGTACTCTTTAAGAGATAATTAAGATTTTAATCTATTATTGAGAAGGGGAAGAATAGTATTAGACAGCATGGTATTGTTTGCTTTTTTTTTCCCCTTAGATTCTTTTTACTGATACTTTTCTCAAGGAAAAGACACTCACCTCTCAAATGCTGCGTATGAGTCAGCTAGATCTTATTTGTTCCAGGGTGCTGGAGCCACGTCTTTGACTCTGTCTTGCCATGTCAAGTTAGCCAGTTCTGTTAGTTTTTGGGGAGGTGACATACCACTAGAAATTAAAGATTATGGTCACAGCAGTGTCAGGCAGAACATCAGTCGTGTGCATGTTGGAAGAGCACAAATCAAACAAATTTTTTAGTATCACACCTTCAACTGACCCCTTGGAGAATGAACTTTATATACCTATCTCCAGAGATGCAGTGAGACCATGTATGTGGTTAAGGTAGGTCTGTATGGTGCTATGGAAGTCAATATAGCTAGGCAGTTTGATGAATGCCTGACATAGCATATGCAGGGGTAAGTCCCTGAAGATTGCTCCTAAAACCTCATGCTCAGAGAAAAGGGAGCCAGTCTGCTTTCAGATTAAAGAGATCTGGAAAAAAAAAATGTTTCAAAGGCTTATGTGTCAAGTCGGTAGTGAGGAGAAAAGTTTGCATTGTTGTCAGTCCAGTCAGAGGTTTGGAGTCATTATCAAGCTTGGTTGCTAAGGAAGAGAAAAAGAAGAAACAAAACCAAAATAAAATCCTGATTAAAAAATAAAAATACATTTTCCTCTACAGTTTTCCTTTGAAAAGTATTCTATAATTTCCTCTGGAATGTGTTGCCTTACTCTAAACAGGTCTTCTCTCTCTCTGAATTCAATACCTGGATATTGTAGGGACTATAACTCAAGATTGAATTTTATATGTAGGTATCTTTATTCAGGTAATAGTGGTAAACAAAAGCAAAACGCTACAGACTAGTGGCAAAAGAACATTTGGTAAGGTCCAGCTCTCCAGCAGACCAAGCTCAAAGAAATGAGCCCACGGATTCCTTATGCCTATGCATCTTTAATCAGATTAAGTTTAACAGGCCTTCGTATGTTGTACCATTTAGTTCCTAAAGGTTGTCTTGTGCCATGAAACTTTTATGCTTTTATTGACTTATTAATTGATTTAGCCAAAAGTCAAACAGATATTCAAGCTCTCAGTGCTAGCAGCACTTTGGCATTCAGTTCACGTGAGATGTCTTCAAATGCTATATAAATAATGTTTTCCATCATGCACATCCTCATTGTACAATACAACTGGTGTCTTTATGTGGATCCTTGTTAATTCACTGCCGGATAATACACATGTTTCTCATTAGTCTACTATCTAGCATTTTATCAATCATCCTCTTAAGCACCCATCACTTCAGTTGCAACAGTTAACGCTTCATATTTTTCAGGCCAGCTCAGTGTTGCATTAATGTGCAGTCACAATTCTTTATTGTGCTCCAGTCTCTTCCCTCCATGAAAGTTCACTGCTGACAATAGAAGTATTCAGGTATCATGACAATGTAGGGTTTGTGTACATGTGGCTGGCTGCAAAATGTGGGCTGCAAGATGTAGGCACTGGAAGACGTAAAAACTAGCTGACTCTGGGAGCGTGGGGTGGGTGTGCAGGACTGGCAGCTGGAAGAGAAAACCAACCCCCTTCCCCCACACACTTATACATATGGGACATCCTTCTCATTTGTGAATAGCTTCTGTTGGGAAGCAGGAAAACAGGAGAGTCTGAGATACTTATACCCTCGACAGCTTCGAAGGGCCGCCCTGAACGGTGCCGGTCAGAACCGCTCTGCCATGTCAGAGATCAGCAGATTGCGTCATGTTCTTCTTAAAAGGTCTGCTGGCTGTGCTCCTTCCCGGCACTGATGGCTTTAGAGAGGAGTGATGAAGAAAATTTTATAGCAGCAAAGAATTATTCCGAACTAGGGAAATGTTCAGCTCCACTGCTCAGTGTGTATGCAATTATGTAGCTAATGCCAAATAATACAAAGTACATTTAGCAGGTAGATAAAAAAATCACGGAGGTGCAATAACACAGTGCTACCTTAGTGAATCACCTTTCCTAGTTAGGGCCATGATTTAAAGATTGCTACAGACCATAAGCTAAAGCAAATTATTTTTTCAGAGGTGGGGAGAAGGGTAGCTTTTTTTATCTGCTTTAATTTAACATTCTGGAAACTTCCTTTCCATTTCAAGTAGCTTATTCAAATTTAATCATGGGGGTGTCAGAGTATGAAAATGCCTAGTTGGGATATTGTTGGGGAATTTCAACTTTAATTTTAATGATACTACTTGTGCCTGTATTGAGAAGAGAAGTATCCATGGAAACAGTGCAGTAATTCATAAACTGTAGAGCTGTATAAAGTCTCTCTACCACAAATATGTTTCAGCAAGAAAATCAAGAAGACACTTTTCATGTCAATGTCACACAGCTAAAGAGTGCCTCTCTGAAGTCAATGATTTGAGCCATGCCAGGATATAGAGAATTATTCGGTATTTTGTGACTTAACAAACTGAGAAAACCAAACCAGAACCACAAACCCCCCACCTTCCCAAGTAGATAACGTATAGCAAAAAAAGCCTGAAAGTTAAATTTCGTGTGAAGTACAAAGTTGTAGTAAAACTGCTTTTATGAGTTTTTTTTTTTAAATTGTCAGATAGTAGTGAAATAAATAGAAAGAGGAATATTCTGCTGGTACCTGTCTAGACTATAGTGTGTGTTCCTATTTAAGTCCAGTTAACCAAGCGTGAATCAACTCGAGTAAGTTAACGTGATAAAAAAGGGTAATCTAAGTACTCTAGAGCTTGCTTTCTAGGACAAAGCTTTTTGTAGTTTTTTACACACCTGTGAACATATCATTTTACTCGAGTTAAATGTCAAAACTCTTGCTCAAACAAGTGCAAAACATTTTAGTTTTGCTATATTCTTGTAAAATGGAAATCAAGGAACTGGTTTTTGAGACTTGGAGTTTTCACAGACTAGTTGTCTGACTTCGGTCAAGTCAGCAAAGACATATTCAAAAAGGTTGTTCCTCCTTTCTATTTGCATTCAAAATGAATAATTCACATTGCTGTGATCCTGACCAGGAGACCATTGCGCATTGAGGAGTTAGTGATCCCCGTAAGAGTGAGCCGGTGTAGGTGCAGCCCTGCGCTGTGCTGTGCTGCACGCACAGCCTGGGCCCCAGCCCAGTGTTGTGCTGTGCATATCCCTTGGCCGCAGGATAGGCTTGGTCTGCAGGCAGCTCCCACCCACCCGGCACCGGTGATTACACCACCTGTGTGTCTTTGCCTTTACCTAAAAGTGCAGCAACAAGTTATCATGTGAAATGCTTTTTGCTTGACAGTAGAAATGACAACTAGAATGTTTTTCTCTTAAGAAAATCCTATAAAAGCTCAAAAGACCAAAATGAGGTTGCCTTACCGTGGATGGGATCTGCATGGCATGTCGTGCCCTGGTTGGACATCTGTTTGGTGCTGAGCAGCTCAGGGTTTCCAGCATGTGAATGGATGTAGGATTGTCTGTACTATCCTCTTTTTCTTTATAGTTTTAGCTCCAACAAATGGCATTTTAGGGGATACTTTACTACAGGGTCTGAGTGCCTTTCTTAATGGGATTATAATGAACCAGCATCTCCTGGTGCAAAACATGTATGTAATCTAGGTAATCAAATAAATCAGCTTTCTAAAACGCCAGAGGGATTAGACATAGTTTACAGTGAGAGCTGAGGCATTGCTCTGCACACACTGCATTTTTGCTTTGAAGTTGGAAGTTCAAATACTGATATGCTATATTGGTGCCTGATACTTTATTCTGACATTTCTGGTTTACTAGTAAATAACTTCTTATACAAACTTTCCTTCCTCTGAAGAATGGCTCTGTATGCTAAACGTCAACACATTTTTCAAATAACCTTCATTTCCAGTTACTATGATAAGCTGCTTTTGAGATAGACCAGGTTAGAAAAGTTTTAGAGGAAATTTTGAACAAGATGAACAGCACCTTTTCTTGAGGCCTCTGTATCAAAAATAGCTTTTCCAAATCACTTTAAATGCGGGTAAAATAAATTTTGCTGTCACAGTTCAAGGAGGCAATATCTGAAGTAGAAATAACCTTTTTAATGAGAGTTTTAAGGAGAAGGTACAGTTGAGCTTATAGTACCATACACACTTCAACATTAGTGTTGGAAACTACTCCTATATCATCTTAATACAATTTTTACCAAACAGTGTTATACAGTAATTTCTTATTTCCAGTGAAATAGCAGGTTGGACTTTTCAATCTTGCAATACCTTCAGTTTGTTGGAGCGCTGAAAGCTAGCATCTGAAAAGTAGAAAGAAAAATTACAGCCTGACTGTTGCATCCACATTTAACAGCCAGTCCTCAAAGGTGAGTGACCAGACAAGTCAAACACAATCAGGAAGACCTTAGACCAAATGTGAAAACGCAATTCCCTTTGATGATAATAAGACATTGGCATATGTAGTAGTAATGTGCAGATAACAGAGTGATCTGCTCTGGATACCTGATTCTGAGGTATGGAGCCAGCACAAGCAGTGGGTTTTGTTGCAGACTTGTGCAGATGATCAGTCATGGGCAGTTTTCATAGACTGATACACAGTGCTAGATGTGATTATGTTATGTGATCCCTGGACAGTTGCTGACAAAGAATTTAAGAGAAAGTTCCTGATTTCCCTCACCATTCTTCAAACAATGAAGTCCCCTTCAGCTGGAGGTTCCTGTTTCCTCTCTCCACTGTTCAGGATACACATCTTTCTGAGAGCCTGCTGATGACTTCATCAGCACAATTAAGCTGTGGGCATTGCTTCTGTTGCGCTCTAAAACCAGTGCCTTCCCTGGTTGCATTCAGATGGATCAGTAAGTGGCCATCTGTGTTCATAGTTCTAGCCCCTCTGGTTTCAACCTGTGCTTGTGCTTTGTGCTTCCAAGGCTTCTGCTATCATTCTGCAATCATTCACTCTACACACTATCTTATTTTAGGGTCACTGGTAGTTCACTTGACACAGAAATGATTTCTTAGATGTGTATGCATACATTACTACCTTGACTACATGCTGTTACAGTCTGTCTGATAATGGTAAAGTTGCTTACAAAGAAAGAACCTTATAAAGGTTCTTCCCTTGGTTATAATGTGGTTTTTGGCACTGGGATATATTATTTTTAGTTTACTTTTAGTATTTTTCAGTGAAATTATTTTGTTTTAATGACAAGGGAGATATCTTAATGAAGGTGTAACCTGGCTATCTAGAGGACTGTCTGTCATTTTGTAACAAATGCAGGTTGATAATCTTAACAGAAAATACTGTGGCTAACTTGCCTTAATTTATTTTAATATGATTTTCATTGTTGTTTACACCAGTTCATATTCAGAGCTATTAGGTCATGTTTTGTATAAAATGTGTCTTTCCCTTATCTGTCTATTATCTTAAGTACATACCTATCCTACTGAAATTCTCTCACTTGTATTTATAATATACCTTTCTTGTCCATATCTATTCTTTTTTTTCTACAAAGTTCTTCTTAATATTTCATTTTCATAACAATTTCAGGTGCTTTTATTCCCTTTTAATTACTTCCCCATTCACATGCCAGCATAAAACATAATGATATTTTGTAACCGAGGTTAGATTTTCTCAGGTGTTGCAGATAAAAAATAATCTTCAGAGAAAGTAATTTTTACTTACAAAGTAAGTAAAAATGGATTTATATCCATTAGTTACTTTCTTCTTTTATCAAACAGTTACCAGAAATCAAGACTTTTTAGTATTTAAACTGCTTAACAAAATGATATCAATAGTTTTCCATATCTGTGTAAGGGTATACTAAGAAAAGCACAGACACGGTGTTTAATCCAAAATTTTTAAAGAGGAAGTGGAAGAGATTTTGTTCTATATTGGCATACAGATGTTCCTACTAATTTTACTATGATTTAAAATTATGTCACTTCAACCTGGAGACTATCTTAAAACCTGTTATCATAAGCTTTTTTTAAAAGTCTTGAGAAAATATGCATTACATATCTTCCCATCTTCTACCTGGTAATCGTGGAACTGGAAACACTTGATTCCAGGTATGCTTTCTGCATGGGATCTAACTGATATTCTCCCAAACTAGCTGAGCAAGGAGTAAGTCTTTAAAAAATGAAAGTTTGAAACTCTGTAGAATATAATGAGATGGAACACTTCACTATTGTTACATTTCACTTTTCTCCCCTTTTCTCAAAAACAGCTGGTAGGACTTCATCCTACGATGACTTCAGGAATTTTTCTGAAGCTCTAAATTAGTGAAAGTAATTTGTAAAAAGATTTTAACTCTGTTTATTTCTCCCTCATTTAATAATTCCCTGAAAAAATTGTCAATATCTGCTTTTCAGATTCTGAGTGTTGAAATGGGGTTTTGGATTTCTTCACAATTTTGTTCTTCATCAAAAGGTTTGGCGTGGAAGGCGCACTGTCCTTTTGCCAGTTGACTCATGATGGTTTTCCTACAATCAAGAAATGTCCAGTTGTTTATACTCTGAGTTACTGAGATTATCTGACCTTTGCCAAGTCTCTGATCATCTCCACTTGGTATTAACTTTCTCCCTAAGTATTGAAGGACAATCTTCTGTGCTTTCAAATTTATTTCTAGTTACTGTTATTTCTGATTAGATTTTTAATTCCTTGGAGATTCTATATTCTATCTTTGATTCACCTATTTCACTCTGTTCTATAATATAACAGGACTTACAGAAACACATACACATGCTGTTGCTCTTAAAGGATATTCCAACCCATAATTAATCCTTATATTCTGACAGTGTGATAATTTTGGATATTACTCAAGTGTCTTGAACTAATGAGAGTATGGCTAAGCTGACTGGTGAACTTGGATGTGAGTATCCAGTTATGCCTGTTTATATTGTTATGAAAATACATGGTGCTCTTCGCAGACTCTTCATAGATGATGAAATTAATTAATCTAATTTTACTGTTGCTAGTTACACTATGAAAGCATTCACTGGCTATTGTTCATTTCCATACATTTTTGTTTCCTCTGTCATCACTAAAGTCCATACAGGCAACTTCTATGGCATGTTTTTGAGAATTTGTGAATTTTGAGAATTTTTGAGAAGCTGTGGTGTGCATGTAGTTCTGTTTTGGGTGACCCACCAGACTACTGAGAATCCCTAGCCTAGGTAAACTTCAAGCCACAAAGGCTGTACATACAGTGTATAGGCATATGTCATATTAATAGTTTCCCACCCAGCATGATTTGAGAATCTTTGCCAGTTACACTTTCTTATGGGTGATGTTATGCCTGGTTCCCACTGCTCTTTAGGTCAATCCCTGTCCTTTAACTTCCCTAGAAATATTCTCAAATTCTCTATAAAATTAAGATTTTCAGGCTTTTCTCTTGCCAGTTTTGCACAGTCTTTATTGGTTTTGTCAATGTAAACAAGAAGAAAATCAGTACTGATATTCCAGTCACTGTCATCTTGATCCAGATCACTTAGTTTCCAACTTTATTCAGACTAAGCAACTGACCTGAAATTATGATCTCTCTTTCTCTCCCCCTGCCCAATCTCTTTTAAAAGAATTCAGAGGAAAACAGCAAGGCTAGAAATAGATGAGTAATTATTTCAAATGGATCTGCAACCTGCTAGATGCGGTAGATTAACTCTAGCAGCAATCTAAGTGAATGGTAATTCAAGTGTTGTGAAAAACAAAGCCACACTGAACAAACAAGTATAATGAGTAATGCTTAGGCCATCAGTCTAAAAAAAATAAGGGTCCTTTGTAGTCATGTAGAATCCATTCATTAAAATGAATCAGTCTGTTATGGACTTTGCCACTAAGGAAAATATAAAGAACAAATCAGTGTAATTTATCAATTGTAAACAGCTAAATTTGTATCACTGGCAATAAAACCCCACAAGTTTCATTTTCCCATTCTCAGATATAACAACTTATTTGGTGATTCGTCACCCACAATTCTTCAACGATGACTGACAAACCAGCTCATCAATATCTAGTTAACAGCTTTAATTTGGTTTACTGATTTGTTATATCTCTGTAGGCTTCTCTATCCCTTCCACTAACTCACATTTATCTCACATTGCTGCTGCTGTAATGATTAGTACTGAGGCTCTTCTACAACCTTTGCTACTCTAAAGGGTACCTATCATCTTTCATTTCTTAATGTACTGTTTAGTTTGGGTTACAGTGAGCTGGAGAAATTAAACCATAAACATCAAATACATAGTTAAAATATTGCAAGAAGGGTCAATGGATCAGCCTATTTACTCTGTAGAGACTATGGAAATCTCATTCTAGAGAAACATTTTTTTTCAGTCTAGGTTCAGGGACAGATAACACTGTTGTCTTAGAAACTTGAGGTTCAGTGTACACCAGCTCTGTTTTTCAACAGAAGTGGGAAAACAACAGAGATTTACATTCTAGGAAAGATGTTCACAGGAACCACACACTTAATGTTTCAAAAACATTTTTCTTTAATGCATTATGTTCATTACTGTTGGAACTTTTCATTTCAACTGTGCTTTCCTTTGCAGTTTATTCTTACTGAATCTGTGATGTGCCCATTGAATAATATTAGTTGGAGATATTGCAAGGATGAGCACTAGCAACCCTTTAGGAAAGCCAGCATTTGACACCTAAAGAATCTGTGCTTACCACCTGTTTTTATTAGAAGAAAGTAAAGAATCACATCACTCACATTCCCACTTGCAAATATTTCCTGGGATAAAAAAAAGAAAAGCATGTGTCGTACATTAGGGCTCTTGCAAAGCCATAACTTTCTGATACTTTTGTTACAAGAGATAAAGCAACTTGCTTTTGTTATATATGACAAAAGTGCTTGGGATGGCAGAGGAAGTAGGGAGAAAGAAGCTTTTATTAAAACATCCATGGCTCTAAATCCCTAAGCCCTTTTGCAGCTGATGCACGGATGTGTGCACTATCTGCATCACAGTGCTATTCATCAGCAGCACAGGCTGAGAATGACTTCCAGATACCTCAGCCAGGGATTTTCAGAGAATAGTAGGACTGGGAGTCCAGTATTTCTCAACAGACAATGGCTAATGAGAAAAACTGAAGTTGACAAATGGTCATGATGTGATCCTAGGGTGACGTATCACATCTCTGACCAGTAACATTTAAATGCTGACAATACCATATATTTAAGCATAGCTGCTTTGTTCTACTGGAAGCAATAAAGCTTATTGCTGTGAAAGTACAGATCGGGTCCAGTCAAATTTCGCCTGGGAGATGTGTTAAGGGCACAGTCTGCCCAGTCCTTCTTCCTGGTGCTCAGTGGGTTTCAAGGAGCTATCAAAGCCAGGAAATAACCCCTCTCCTTTCTCTTCTGACTCTTCAGGTTAGAGAACACTTCCACTAATATAGCTTCTAAATTTTCCCAGTAGTCACTCCCAGTTCTAGGTTGGTGAACCTAAAGGTGGTATTTTGTCACTAAATCTTAAAAACAAACAGAAATACCAGCAATGAGCCATCAGGAGTTACCCACCCAATTACAGCGTGGGCCCAAGTCAGCTTTGGAAACTGTTGGATGCCGCCCCAGTAGGATCACCTTCACAGACAACAACCTTTCATATACATTATCATGGGTTTGAAATCATCAGCAGTAACATCTTCTGCCCAGTGTCGAACAAATTGAATTGCCATCACTGGAGGAATAAAGTCAGTTGAATCCCTTGCAGTGCGAGGATAAGTGATGATCACACAATTAAGCTGGAAGTAGCAGCTTTTGGATGTATACATTAAAATTATGGCTTCTGCTTGGTGCAGCGTGGTGCTGGCGGAGTCCTGGGTGTGGGTGTGGAAGGGAGGAGATCCACAAATAGCAATAACTGATCCAATCATACTGGTGGGAGACATGTAGACACTGTTCAATACAGCAGAGGGTCTGACATGGTTTGTCTATAATTTATGTTACTATTCTAAGCTGGTTTACATAGCCACACTTAAGAAATAGTTGCTTTAGGCTGTAGTACTGTAGAAATCTGCATTTTCTGTGGAACTGTGTCTGTGCAGGTACCTATCCTTTTATATATCCATTCCCCATCAAGATGTTTGATGGCTCACTTTTATTGGCCATTAGGCAAGCTAACCACAGTGGAAAGGGTGGTATTCCAGACGCATTGCTCCATTAAAGTAGTTGTGTTTGCTGGTCTACAGAGTAATTACCTCTGATTTAGAATACTGTCAGCATCATGACTATGCTGATGCTGATCCGGATTTTAAACAGCTTTTAGCACAGTTTGGTAAACTGGGTAAGTTGAATCTCAAGAATAAACTTGCCACTCGCACCCCTCCCCCACTCTGAAAACACTTTAAAATTCAGTTGTCTCAAAGCTCTGGTGTGTGTGTGTTTGTTTTGGCTTTCTGTTATTTGATTTCTAGCAGTACGTTGTAAAGTTTATGTAATTTTGGGCCTAGCAGTTAATGTGTCCCCTGCAGGCAGACTCTGTATGAATTAGAAAGAAATTCAATTACTGAACTGCTGATAACTTATCTCAACAGAATGCAAATGGATTAAGATGGCTAAATGTTCACTTGCTTATAAATGTACCATTTAACTAGAAAACATGCTCTTTAAGAAAAACAACAACACAAAAAGCTATTCTGATGTTTTATACTTTTAGGTTTTTATGCATTTCATATTACACTATTTACAAAACAAACTATGGCGGTCTTTGTTAAAATAAATCAGAAAGAAAACCACAAAAATGGTTTTACAAACATGCCAAACAATTTATTACGTTTCCCAGACAGATACAATGGAAATGTTTCCTCTTTAAAAAATATGAATGACCCTTCTGATAAAGTGTTACACATTTTTGATTCATAGATTTGTTTTTCTAGGACATTATTTACCATAGGACTGAAATTAAGACTTTGCTTTGTGTAAAATATGGTCATTTCTATCTATGATCATTAGTTATTATACATGGAACAATGATCTAATTTCATTTTCCTGTAAAAAAATTCTCTTTCATGCAGTGTTCAAGCTGCTCTTAATTTTATATATATACAAAAGTTGGTCTGTGAATGGTGTGTGTTCCTCATCTTACAACCAGTGGAGGCATTATATTTATTGATTTACATAGTTAATGAATTAGCCCATGTTTCTTTATGGGCTTAGAGAGCATGGAAGTTATTTATTCACGGTGCATATAATGTATATAGCTGTAGGCTCTTCACTGGTGCATTTCCTTGCAAAAAAAAAAAAAAAAATTCTGTTACCTGTTTTATAGTTATCATATAGGAAACTGACTGTCATGTAGTTTTGGGAGACTGGTTAGACTGGAATTAAAACACAAAGACAAAGTTTACTGCTACTTTTGATCTCAAAACTTTGTATGCATTGGTCTAAAGGGCTATAAATTTTTAACAAGGAAAAAAACCCCAAAACTTTTAAAAATGCTTTGTTTGTCCCTTGAATAATCACACTATGAAGTCATCCTACCAGTACTGCCAATTAAATTAAATTAGTGCTTTATTACAGTAATAAGTGCTAGATAAAGGTATAACTTTTGTAGGCTGAAGTCAAGGAGCTACTCTATCTTCTTTACACTGAACAGTTATAAATATACTCATTGAAATCATTGGCAAGAATGTGGGTACTTGATTCATTTCAGTGGACCTTTAGAAGCAAATTTGTTAAGAAATATCCCTGTATAACTTTTATAAAACTGATATTTCTTCAAATCATAATCCAATTTTTTTCTATTCCACAACAGTGAAGACATTAAATGTGACTTGTGGGGTTAGAAGGATGAGTTTCATAAAAGTGTTTTTATGAAATAAGGTTGAAAGAGAAATAATGAATGATATATATCTGGTGTCACTAGCATAGCATATTATTATTGGATTCTTCAGGATGTGCAAAATGTGTTTGAAAACCAATATCCTGGGATTGGGGCTCAGTCGTACAATGTATAGGGCTTTATAACCCTGTCAAAAAAGGCATTCATATATATATTTAATCATAAGTACGGAAATATTTCAGTTAGGGCTATATTCAGGACCAAGCCTGCAGTCTGCCTACATCTTATAAAAGCAGCAACTGTCCAAAACACAACGGAACAGCTTCTCAGAGGAATGTCGGTGCAAATGAGAGGCTCGGTGAAAAGTGCTGGGTGGGCTCTGCCTGGGAGCCCAGCCCCACAGCCCCGCGTGCCGCTAGCGCAGACTGCATGCACACCCAGCACCTCCTAGCCGGCTCCCCACTACCACATAGACACACAGCCAGGACCCTGGTTTGTTCCAGTTATAGTGGTCAGTTCAGCAAAAGCTAGCTGCCTGATAGATTCAGTACAGTCTGAATCAGGAGAGTCAGGAACGAGACTTTAAAGTGACAGTTTACATGGTCACGTTATCTTTATTTCTCCATGTTTTCTTCCTTAAAACAAAGGTCTTGACCTACTTAGGCTCTGTAACAAGCATAGTCCTGCACTTTAATAGAGGTGAACTGTGGAGTTTCCAGCACCAACCTATTGGTGGATTATGAATAGTGGATATCATACACATTATAGGACCAAATTCTTGGAGCAGAAAACATTTCTGCACATGAATAAATTCAGATACATGCTACGATATTGACAACACATTTATGATTCTTTTTATTCTTGCTTCAGAGGCGTTTTATAACTCATGTAATATGTTAATTCATCTGGAATAGTAGCTAAACTACTATCCTCACATACTCCTCTCCCAGTTTGATGGGTCCATGAGAGAAGATACAGCTTAGTACACACAACAAAGCTGCATAGTCCATTTAAATGCTGAGGTGTGCTGGGGTTCTTCTTGCTTGAGAACGTCCAAAATAGTAGAGAGTTTTTGTACAGAAACAATAAATAAAAAAATATAGTAAAGAGATAGCTTTTTACATATTTATGGCTTTACCATGTCAGTAGGTTTCTGTTTGCGTCTTTTTCTCTACTTTCTCATTCTTCCCTTTCTTTGTAGACTAGCATGGTCTAGCTGGAGAGGATTGATATACCTTCTGGTTTACTTTTTCTGTTCAAGTAAGTGAAAGCTAAAACCAGATCTGTCCTGAGGATTTTTTGAAACCATCCCAAAGAAAAGTCTCTTTTCTGGGGCTTACTGTACTGTATTTTGCCACATAAATAAAAAGGTGCCTGTAGGCTGCACACCATCAAGAATTTGGAACGTTTTTTAAACTAAGGTGGTATGTTCATGTCTTCAGTAATCTGTGTCTGTGCTGGAAGTAATGTTATTAAAGCTTACTTCAGATGTTCTTAAAAGTATTACTAGTGAAGATGCCAGTTAACATAACAATTTTAGTACCTAAAGCACCTACAAACTATGATTCTGATGATTTGATACTGAACCTTTTGACCAGAGTACAAGGTCTTGCCATAAAAAAATACTGATAAAGAAACAGAGAATTATTTTTCTAGGCAGTCCTAAACAGATGACCACACTACTGTCTTCTCTGAAATTTTCATCATTGAAATAGTTCCAACAGAAGACACTCTGAAGTCTTAACGAACCAGTCTTAAGTCCTTTGCTCACCCCAACTGTGGCTTAGTTTTATGTGACAACAAAGGAAAGAAAATTAAAAAGGAACAGTATTTATGCTGAGAAAAGGTTCCATTTATAGCTCCATTCAAAATCCAGTCAGCACCAAATTACTTCTGTTTTCCTCAAAGGTACCTTCAGTAGTACTAATCAAGGCAATGCAACAACTTCCACTGCCAAGGATGATAAAATTGTTCCATAGCCAACAAAAGGCATTCATTGATGCTGTGCCAAAACAAGCTGGGCTTCTAGTTATGGAAGTTTTCAACTGCTACAGTGCAGGAATTATTTTAAATAGATGTACCTGAAAGCACACAGTTCTCACAAGATGTCTTTTACTGTCTTAAGACCATCCCAGATACATTTGTTGATCACAAATGTCTGTTTCTATTAAGGAGGGTCACTTGATCCTATACCAGCAAACGGATTTCAACCTTTTCTTCAAAAAAATACCATCTACTAAAACTTGTGAGTAAACAAAACCCCCAAATCTGTGATGCCTGTGGAAGTTGTAGATTTCACTAAAACAAATGCATAAACACCACAAACAACTGTTCCAGCCTATTTCTAAGAGTAAAATGTTATTTTGTTAACATTTTCAGAGATTCGAGTAATAAAAGGCTTTGAGGCAAGTGTTTTGGCTTTGTGTGGCAGGGTTTTGATAGCATGGGAGGGGCTGCAGGGGTGGCTCCTGTGAGAAGCTGCTAGAAGCTTCTCCGGCTCCAAGTCGGACCCGCCTCTGGCCCAGGCCAAGCCCATCCTCAACGGTGGTAGTACTTCTGGGATAACATATTTAAGAAAGGGGAAAAGAACCTGCAGCAGAGGGAGGAGTGGAATGTGAGAGAAACACCTATGTAGACACCAAGGTCAGTGAAGAAGGACTGCCACATAGGTCTCTACAACAAACATTTACTACACTACTGTGCTTTTTTTCTCTCTAAAAAGCCAAATGCTGTAAGTGTCTGAAGGATACACTATTGTGCTTTAGTACTGGGTGTGCGATGTATCCTTATAAGCTGGGATAAAAGTTTCTTAATATTCTCTTTATCCAAAAACATCTCTTAGAAACACCTCAGTATTCACAAGGAAGGAAGAACAAGGAATAAGGACAATAGAATGGATTAATTATGTAGGGAATTGTTGTGCAGGATCCTTGGGGAATACATACTAAGGAAGATGAGAAAGCAGCTCAGGAATGCAGGGTAATTATCAAAAGAACCAATATAAAAAAATCAACAATATCCAACCATTTACAAAGATAAACTATTTCAGTGTAGATAACGAAGGAAGTGTTTAGTAATTCTCAGTATGGGCCCTTTCCCTGGAGAGTATTAATGCACAAGGATCTGGGGTTGTAGTAGAAGGCAGTGTGGTCTAATGACAGATTTGAAGCTTTTGCTAATCTTAAGGAATTCATCTTTCTCTTAAGCTGAAAACACTACCTAAATATGCCCTATGATATATGCAGCTGGATCAGTAATATATATAAAAAAAATAAAGCCATTAAATAAACAACAATGTATAACTAAGGAGTGAATATAAAGGGATAGCCTATGGAAGCAGAGAATGTATAGATTACAGCTATTAAGAAATGTGAAAGGCAAGAAAGAAGTCTATACAAGTATAAGGAGAATGCCCTATTAGTTAATAAGGAAAGAGAATGAAAAGTGAAATGCAGAAGAAAAGCTGTAGTATTTAATGATTTTTTTTTGCATCTGTCTGCATACATTAAAAAGAGCTAATTGTGACCTGTAGATTAGCACAATCATTTCAATAAGGAGAAAAAATAGGCTCCAACAGGTAAAGAACATTTTGATAATATGACTTCAAGTTAGCAAAGCCTGACGAAATTCACTCTGGAGTACTTAAGGAACTTGCCCAAACCTCTAGTGATTATTTTTGGGAGCTAGTGGAGAATACATGAGTTCCTAGAAAACTAAAGCAGCTGTAGTGTAGAACTTCTGTCTGATTTGGGGGGTCAGATGGAGGGAATATTCTTTGTTTTGTTATATTAAAAGAAACTTGAACAAATCATTAAGCAACCTACAAATATCTGGAAAATAAGTAAAAGCCAGCATTGATTTGTTCTTGAAAAATCCATCTGATTTTCTTCTTTGACGTAAAAATTGGTCTAGTAAAAGAGAGAAAAATAATAGATGTTATAGAACTTGACATCTTCATAAGCAAAGTACATTAATACGGTCTACAGTAAAATTACTATTTTGTGGAGTGATGGGTCTATAAGCCCTGTATAGCAGGGAAGAAATTAACTCCAGCAGCAATTAAGAATGTAAAGCTGTAAAGGGACCCATCTGCAGAATAGAGTACTGGCAGAAGACTAGGAAGGGAAGAAAGCTGTCTGGAAAAATCCAGTCTGCGAGTAGATTGGGTTCCTAAGGAGGTCACATGCAGATTCACAAGGGAAGAAAAGACAACCTCTCTCAAAGCTGTTAATTGCAAAGAAGGCCTCATAAACTAAGACCAGTATGTGTCAACAACAGGCAATAGCAGTGCCTGTGAGGAAATTTCTGGTCTGGGACAGGATGGCCCTGATGAGAAAAGGTTATCCCTTTACATTGCTACATTAGCCCAAAGTGTGGTAACTCATCGCTTCTGTGCTGAAGGTTATGGAAAGTCTGCTCAGCTTTCTCAAGCACAGCCATGTCATTGTCTGAGAATTACAACAGGAATACTAATATATGACTGTGGGCCAACAACAATGTCTTGGTGCTGGTCACCCAGCAGCAGTGAGTACTGTTGACACAGGCACCGACTGAGGGTGAGGATGGTAAAGCTAAAGGCCTGGGCTGGCTGAAATGGCATAGAGCAGTGGCCCTGAAGTGTCTGAGGACTTTGCCTTATGTAGGCTACTTAGCTACACACTGACATTACATGGGGCCACCTCCTTGGTGCTTTTCCCAAATGCTGATGGTCAGATCATCAGAAACTCTCAACTATTCAGTTTGGGAATGGATGGTGATGTCTCCGTCTTAGCTGCTAGTCTTGATATTATACACCTTGCTCGGAAGAGGCTAAACCCAAGAACTAAATCAGTCCTGAGATGACCAGTCTAGCTGTTTTAGAGGGGTTCCCTTGGAACCATTGGCTGTGGGAAGGCAGCAGTTCCACTGATACTGTTCTGAAAATCTGAGGGATGGAGTATTGTCTTGCTATGGGATTACAGTCACCACTTAAAAGAGAGATGTGATGACACGTCATCCTTCCAGCCTGAGGGTACCGTTGGATAAAAGAAGAACCAGTTCGCAGTAGTCTCCTGGATGATGAGTTAGCAGCTAACTCCTGATCGTGATGTAATTCTTCTGTCAATAAGTCGGAGGCAAAGAAATTTACAAACACGAGGAGGTAGATTGGGCTGTGATCAGAGATCCCATTTGTTCATCCACATCAAACCACATCTGGAGTTAAGTCAAAGGTTAAAATACCAGGCATACAAGAACAAAGACAGGGTATTTAGGAGTAGCTTCAATTTTTAAACATGGACATGAGTAAGAGGTCACATTTAACAGGGAAAATCTATGACTCACCCCAGGAGACATCATGTCTCAGAGGTAATATCTCTGAATTGTAACTTTTCCTCTGAATCTTGTAATCTCCTTATATATGACTCTGCACAGTCCACTGGTAAGAATATGATGGTAGAACCAGTGGTCTGGCTCTTTCTCAGCCTCTTGCTTATTCCCACTAGCTGAGTGTGAATAGGTAGATACTTCTGTTTTGCCACATTGCCTACTAATTTTCCTGTACATGTCAGGAAGCTGAACTGTTATTGTTGTCTGACCTGTTCAGTCTGTACTGACAGATACTGCTGCACTAACATAAACCCAGGAATCAGCCTATATGAATTTGACAAATATTCCAAGCCAAATGCTGCTCAAAACTCTTCTGCCAGCTGTGCCAGCCTTATGCAGTGAGAAACAGCAGAGGAAAGGGAAAGAATACCTAAGAACTTGAATGAAACTCCTCCAGCACAAGAAGCAAGAAGTATCCAGATGGGAGCATACTTCAGAAGAGAGAAAACAGATGGTTATACCTAAATTACCACATCCTGACTCTGGGAAAAAAAGGATGTTGGTCAATAGATAATGAATCTTAGTAAAAGAATTACTACGTACAGGTTATGGACTTGAATAGGTCATATTATAAATTGTTATGAATCCGGCACTAGAGGATATCAGCACTCAGAGTCACTGCTGTTCACCTGCTGGGCTCTGTGCCTTATAACATCTATTAAACATCTCTTAACCCTTCACAGCTAAGTGGAAGTTTTACAGCAAAGTGTAACCCCATGGCACATGAAATAGCATAGCTAGTATGATATCTATGTGACATAGCTTTTGGAAGACAGTGTTTGCACTTACAAAATAGCAGAGGTTGGGAGTTTGAAGATCAGCAGCACAGAGATCCAGATACTAAACCCCAGCTGTTAACACAATTAGATTATAAATCTATGTTTTAGTTTCATCATACAATGATACTTCACAAATTTAAATAGACTTCTCCTATTCTCATCTTTGTAAAGAAACTTGGATTTATATTCTTCTCTGAACAAAGAACCAAAAGCCAATGACTGTTTTACAAACCCAGGTAGAGTTTCATCTCTAACCTAGTCTCATTGCTCTCTAGTCATTCACTGTGCAGTAGAAATATAATAAAATTATGTTCTGTAAAGGAATGCAGATTTTGATCCTATATTGGAGCTCATCGGAAGTTCATTCAAGATTATGCAAAGAATAGGACAACCATGTGAGAGGAACAAACAACAAAGCATGACAGATGTTTTCAATGAGAAAATTTGTTGATTAATGCCCTGAAATGCCAAGAAAGTAGCAGAAATCTGGGCAAAGGGGTTAAGATGCAAGTATATCTGTAATTATAATAATTTTTTGGAACTTTTGGGCTATTTAGAGATAGTGTTCAACTTCAGCAAGAGTAATTAAAATTATACTTTTTGTTAGAGCTGAATATTTTTTAAAAAAGGATTTTGAATACTGTAGGAAAAAATGAATAGATCTTTTTGTTCTTGGTGCTGAGACACTTTTTCATTAGCTCGGACATTTGTGCGGGACACAAAACCCATTTTTTTGCCTTGATGTATTAATTAGCACAATTGTGAGTGTAGGCTGGGTAAATGAACTTAGAAATGGATAAAATTAAAATTTCACCTTTACAAATGGCATTCAGTGTTCTAGACTAAAGCCTTTCAAACCTGATGAAAAATGGTGTGTAGCAGAATGCATTCAGGAGGTAATTAGTACTGAGGTTGCATTTAAACACTCTATTGTCTTATACACTTCTCAGAATGCAATGAATTCAGTTTGATTTTGGTAATCTTTTCAAGGAACACACTTCTAAATAGGCTAGAAAAAGAAGAAAAACAAATTCAGAAAAAGGTGCCTTTGGTTTACAAAAAATTATATTTATTATACTTTATTATGCTGTCAAATGCCATTTTTAAAGTGTAGAGATATGTATAGTAGATTTTTAAGACTGAGGTTATATTTAATCTCACAATTTTTTTTTTTGTAACCTATGCAGTATTTTGCAGACAGCTATATTTTCAGTTTATCTGAATCAAAAGGGGCCGTGTCTCAGAAGATGTGTAGTGCTATGCCTCAGATGATATACTCTGTCCTTCATCAAAGTCTTTTGACTTCACAGATTGTATTGGTTTTGTGTGGCAAGGTTTTGGTAGCGGGAGGGGAGTTACAGGGGCGGCTTCTGTAAGAAGCTGCTGGAAGCTTCCCCTGTGTCTGACAGAGCCCATACCAGCCAGCTCTAAGACGGACCCGCTGCTGGCCAAGGCCAAGCCAATCAGTGATAGTGTAACGCCTCTGGGATAACATTTTTAAGAAGGAAAAAAGTTGGGACAGATGGAAACAGCTGCCAGAGTGAGGAGTGAGAACATGTAAGAGAAACAACCCTGAGGACACCCAGGTCAGTGCAGAAGGAGGGGGAGGACATGCTCCAGGTGCCGGAGCAGAGATTCCCCTGCAGCCTGTGGTGAAGACCATGGTGAGGCAGGCTGTCCCCCTGCAGCCCAGGGAGGTCCATGGTGGAGCAGATATCCACCTGCAGCCCTTGGAGGACCCCATGCCAGAGCAGGTGGGTTCCCGAAGGAGGCTATGACCCCGTGGGAACCCTGCGCTGGAGCAGGCTCGTGGCAGGACCTGCGGATCTGTGGAGAGAGGAGCCCACGGAGCAGGTTTTCTGGCAGGACTTGTGACCCTGTGGGGGACCCACGCTGGAGCAGTGTGCTCCTGAAGGACTGCACCCTGTGGAAAAGACCCATGCTGGAGCAGTTTGTGAAGAACTGCAGCCGGTAAGAAGGGCCCATGTTGGAGAAGTTCGTGGAGGACTGTCTCCTGTGGGAGGGACCCCATGCTGGAGCAGGGGAAGAGTGTGATGAGCCCTCCCCCTGAGGGGGATGAAGCAGCAGAAAATAACATGTGATGACCGTAAACCCCATCCCCGTCCCCCTGTGCCGCTGGGGGGGCTTGGTAGAGAAATCCAGGAGTGAAGTTGTGCCCGGGAAGAAGGGAGGGTTGGAGGGAAGGTGTTCTGAGATTTGGTTTTATTTCTCATTACCCTACTCTGGTTGATTTGTAATAAATTGAGTTAATTTTCCCCAAACTGAGTCTGTTTTGCCCGTGACGGTAATTGGTGAGTGATCTCTCCTGTCCTTATCTCAACCCCCAAGCTCTTTGTTATATGTTTCTCTCCCTGTCCAGCTGAGGAGGGGGAGTGATAGAACGGCTTTGGGGGGCACCTGGCATTCAGCCAGGGTCAACCCATCACACAGACTCACAGAACGGTTGAGGTTTAAAGGGACCTCTGGAGGTCATCTGGTCTATCCCCCATGCTCAAGCAGAGCTATTGTATGAGGATGTTATGGGACACACTGTCAAAAAAGCCTTACTGAAACCTAGGAAGACAATATCCACTACTCTTTCCTCATCTACCAAGCCAGTCATTTCATCATAGAAGTTTGTCAGGTTGATCAAGCATGACTTCCCCTTGGTGAATCCATGCTGACTGCTCCTGATGACTTCCTTGTTCTTCATGTGAGTAGAAATGATTTCCAGGGTTAGTTGCTCCATCACCTTCCCAGGGATCGAGGTGAAGCTGACCAGCCTGTAGCTCTCTGGGTCTTTTTTCTTGCTCTTTTTGAAGATAAAGTCCTCCAGTCCTCAAGCATCTCTCCCAATTGCCTTGGTCATTCAAAGATAATTGAAAGTGGCTTTGCAATGACATGAACTCCCTCAGCACTCGTGGGAGCATCCCATCAGGGCCCATGGATTTCTATGTCCAGTTTGCTAAAGTATTCTCTAACCTGTGCCTCATTAATGACCAGCATGGATCATCCTTGTCTGCTTGCAAAATATCATAGAGTTGTACCATAGATTATCTCCCCTCCAAGATATCCACAAAGTTTAAAGTCTCCTGGTCCTCATCACTCATGTCTTTTCTTCAGTCTTGGCAAATGTGTTTTTGCGACAGCAATATTCATGAAGAATTCTGCTACAGGCTTGGACTCCAAACCTCAGCTAGATTGAGTTTGCTCTCCTCCAAACCTCTGACCTCTCTCCCAATGCCCTTGTCTGGTTCTTTGTCACCTCGAACACAATTGGGTTATTTCAAGTTCTGCAACTCTTAGTGTCCTAGTTCTACTTGTTTTCTCTTGTTCTGTGTTGGACAAGTTTTCTTTTTATCACTCATCCATCATCCACTTGCCAAGTTTTCAAACAAGCATTGTCACAGTTTTTCTGCACTGCTTTCCCACTTCGGAGGAGCTCCCTGAAGATTTTGCATAAACATCTGTGTGTTCCCCCCACCTTTCTCAATCTCTCCACTATGTGTTAGTCTGAGCCCAGTACAAGCCCGTTCTTTCCAGTTCTTTTTCTATGTACTGTCTTACACACAAGATTCCATGTTTGTTCAGTGCCCAGTATGATCAGATTTTAGGATAATTAACATGACCATACAAATAGTGCTAATATGGTGAAAGAGTATGGATTCATACCCATCAACAGATTACACATCACTTTAAATGCAAACAACAGTAGGGAATTCATAGTGGTGTGTCATGGGTGAAAGTGATTAAAACACTGTGTCTTCACTGTCCCATGAGATGTCCTAATTTTTTATTGCTATTCATGAGTAGAAATAACTATTCTAGGTGATATTTCTTGAGGGATTTACTCTGAAAGATTCCCAGGCCAACATTATTTTCAGTTATTGCTCATTTATTCAGGAATATAAGTTGTTTAAACATGGGTTCATTTTATTTAATGCTTTGTTAATGGAATACTCTTATTTTAGATCAACAACAGTGTTCTAACCTGAGACCTCCCTTTGTGGCTGTTTATAAAACCAGGCTACAAACTGTTCTTCATTTTTCCAGCACATACTTGGTTATGCTAACCTTAACTGTGCTGTACAATAATTCATCACACACACAAAAAATCCCTACTCAAGGCAGTGAGATTTTTAGGGTTCAATGTAAAAACAGGAAAATGACCACATGTTAAAGAGGCAGAAAGCGCTACCTTTATTTCCGAGTTCACTCCAAATTTTCACTGTGTTCTTTGCTAAGTCACTGAGGACAAAAAAGTGAGATATTTAGGCACCCAGATTAGCAAAGAAGAACTGAAAAGGCTTAAGTAGGACTTGTTTAGACTTCAGATACCTGGATCCAAAACTGAATTCCAGAAACTCCTGCACATTGGGCTGCCTAATTAGAGTGCAGAAAAACTTACCAGAAAAGAAAGAGCAAGCAAATGAAAATGTACATTTATAGCCTGTCTGCCTAAAGAAGGAGGGTTTGGATTCTGATTTATGTTTGCTATAAATAAATGAGCAATCCCAGAGCTTCCCTCTCCCTCAGCCATGTAACAGCTAGTTTGCAGAGTCATGCAGTGGTCATAAAGCAAGGTCTCTTACTCACCAGTGTGCTGCCTAGCAGATTGGCATCATCATGCTCTGGATGGGAAAAAAATATTATTCTTACCTGTTTGTACAGAATAGTAAACTGTAATCTTAAATGGATGAATGCCCTGACCTGCATACCAAAGTCAGGCATCCAAGACTTGAAGTGAAGCAAAGTTTTAGACAAATTCTTGTTGACAAAACTTTCTATTTTTTAGTTTACTGAGAACCTATTCTGAACACTGCTCAGCTCATACCACTTTTTGAGGTTCTCCGTCTTAAACACAGGCTTTTTTTTTTTTCATCAGGTACCAAAAAAATTCATGGATTCCACTAAATCCCTTATTGGTATTATTCCTAAAAGCATAAATGCATAGCAGCAATGCCAATCTGAAAGAAGCATTTATTTGACTTACTGTGTCTCAGGTCACATTTAAATGCTGAAGAGCAGCGTGAAGGTCCTGTGAGCATAGATACATTTGCCTGGCATGATACTCAGGTACTGCAGTGATGAGGGTCTTAATACAACTGTGGCCTTCTCACATCCTTAACAAATCCGCCCCTGTTCACATAAGTACGTAAATAAAAAGAGTGTCAGAAGCTGGCTCTGTCTACAGTAGAAAACAGTCTGTGGGGATCCTAGGAAAGTGAACATGAGCTCTGCTAAAATAAAATGCAGTTACGTTAGTGACTGAGTTAATATAGCTCTTATTATACACAAAATACACATAAAATACTACTTACCAAATGCTTTATTGGTACTAAACTAGGCTCTATTGTAAGTGTTGTCAATATGCATTGGTATATTTTCCTTTCCTTGGTGATGTTTTTTGCATGTAAGGCACTAAAGCTTCACATTTATAAATAAAAGACATTCAAGAGTGTATCATAACTATAAAAATATGGAGGGGCTTTATAATTATATAAAAACTTTGATAAGCCATTTAAGTTTGCTATGAACATGAGTACGATAATGCACATGGTTTAATCAATACACCTTTCAAAGGAGCCTCATTTGGGAAAATGCAAAAGCCGTATCTTGCAGTCAGTAATAAATATTTCATTAAATTATCTCTAATTTAACTTTCACTCCCATTGGCAAACCTCTAGTGGCACATACTTTTTTCCTCTTGATTTTATTGCCCCGGTAACATGCAATCATCTCGCAGCCCTTTGCTTTCTGATCTATGTTATATTGCCTCACCTTAGATTAATCTCATAGTCATTATCTCATTTAAGTAGGTAATATTTGACCATCTAATCAGCTTAAAGCAACTTGAGTAGAATAATATGGGCTTAAATTTGGCATTCAGAAACACTTCTGAAACAATGAGAAAGTGATTTGACAAAAATATATGATCTAAATTATTCTCTTTATGCATGAAAATGCATACTGCTTTTACTGACATAATTAAATTGCCTATGTATCTGACTTTTTAATAATGAAAAAGCAAACCCTAGAGTGTTTAGATGATTTGCTATGTTCATTTAAAGCAAGGAATTCAGCAGTACCTATTCAGGCACTTACTCTTTTTGTGGAATGTAGACAGAGTAAATTCAGTGCCATAGCTTTTTAGGGTGGCAGATTACATAGACATTTGTTATTTTTCTGGTTTAAGTGCTCCTTTTCAGTGCTTGCATTTGTATATACTAATTATGGTGAAAAGTTCAGTTTATCTTGTCATCCAGCTATAGAAAGAAGTAGTATGTTCAGATTTGAAACTTGTCAAGTTGCAGTTTTTGATAACATTTTTTCAAGGCTTTAATATGTTTTCTGGACAGATAGTAAAGGCTTCTAGGTGCTATTGGAAATCAAATGTAGACCTTGCAAATTAATCACTACTGATCCTGATGCCAGATTTTTGACTGGTAGGTAAAAGTTGGTGCTTTTTTGGTGGCTGTAACAGCTATTACAGTATTTGGACCTTAGGACAATGGGGATGCTGCCCATCTAGAAGATAAAAGTTCTTCAGAAACCTGAATGGAAATGAATGTAGCATGGTAACGAAATGAATATAGTGCCAAATAAGGTCTCATAAGATTTGTCTACAAATGGGACACGGGACACTAACAATTTAAGGCCAAATTAATTTTTAAAGCATATTAGCATTATGAAAAGAATTCCCAAAGTGAACATTGCCTCTGTGTCCTGGTTTCAGCTGGGATAGAGTTAACTGTCTTCCTAGTAGCTGGTACAGTGCTATGGCTTTGAGTTCAGTATGAGAAGAATGTTGACAACACTGATGTTTTCAGTTGTTGCCAAGTAGTGTTTAGCCTAGTCAAGGATTTTTCAGCTTCTCATGCCCAGCCAACAAGAAGGCTGGAGGGGCACAAGAAGTTGGCACAGGACACAGCCAGGGCAGCTGACCCAAACTGGCCAAAGGGGTATTCCATACCACATGATGTCATGCCCAGTATATAAACTGGGGAGAGTGGGGGTGGGAGGATCGCCTCTCGGGAACTAACTGGGCGTTGATTGGCAGGTGGTCAGCAATTGCATTGTGCATCACTCATATATTCCAATCCTTTTATTATTACTGCTGTTATTTTATTAGTGTTATCATTATCATTGTTAGTTTCTTCTTTTCTGTTTTATTAAACTGTTCTTATCTCAACCCGCGAGTTTTACTTCTTTTCCTGATTTTTCTCCCCCATCTCACTTGGTGGTGGGGGGAAGTGAGTGAGCGGCTGCGTGGTGCTTAGTTGCTGGCTGGGGTTAAACCACAACACTCTGCAAGCTGGTTTTCCTCCTTGTGTGTCACAGTGAAGCAATGCTATAGGTTAGATGTGTCGTCAGTGATCTAAATTGAATTGACACTGATGTTTACCTGTAAAAGCTTAGGTACTTGCTTTTGTTTGTAAAAAGGCTCTTGTGTTGCTTAGACTGAAGGTTAGATAACATGCATTTGTTAAGACATCTGCTCAGTTCTTTATATGTAATCTGTTCTCGATGAATCTTTTTTTCCCATTCCCTGCACATTATCCAGCCTCAACTTCTTTGGATGCTTGCCTCATTCACTAGATACTACCCTTCTTCTCCAAAAATATGTCACTAGCTTTCCACATTGCATCCTACTGCTTTCTTGCATTCTTAGTTTATTTTACAATTAACAAAAATTCAGGAATTTAAAAAATTCCTGTACTAGGTACTTATTTTGACATAATCAAAGTTTTGACAGGCATGCAAATTTGGTCCTATCTGCCTAAATCCTGGATGGAAGAACTAATGCTACAAAAACCAAAGCCCTGCTCTTCTTCAGCTGCAATCTCCAGCACTTTTGCAAGGCCCTCAGCAAATGTGCATAGTAGCAGTGCAGTAAACCATGAATCCCTCTCACATTCCTCTAGCTCTTTAAGGAAAAGTATGACTCACATTTACTTATTTTTCTGTATTGTAATATAGCCAATTGTCAAGTTTCTTTTGCTTTTAAAGTCTATGTATTCTAGCACAGAGGACAGAAAGATCTATATTGCTTTTTATGACAGAGTTTCAGATACTCGACATTGTGAAATAAGGGACCGCAGTAAGACAAGAACTATTTGTTATGAAGTTCATATGAAAGTACCCAGCAGTCAAGACATGCTGGACTGAAGATACTCAAGAGTTTCCAAGTTACACCTTCACTTGCCATATGGTTTTTTTTTTTTTTTTTTTTTTTTCCCTTGCAGATATTTGGTGTTTTAAGCTTACAACAGAAGCTTTCTGAATCTGGAAGTGCAGTGCAGTTCTTCTCAACAGTACTCCCTAAGAAACACTTCTGAGTCTAGTGAATTGGCAGTAGGTCCTACACTGAGACTTACCTGCCACTTTGAGAGATAATTTATGACTACTGTCACACAGTAATTTTAGCAGGACTTGTTCTGATACTGCTGTAACATCCATTTGTCATTTAGCTTGTTGATTAATCGATCATCTTTTTGAGAGAAGAATACTAGATGTTTTCCTTTGGAAAGGGGGCAAACAAAAATTCATGCACTAAAACCCTAAAATGTCCCATGCGTTTAATTTGGATACTATAAATTCTAGAATGTCGCTTCAGGAAATATGCTACATTTTATATATCTGTGCTTCTGTAACATGATTTCAGAGCCTAGTAGTTGTTAGAAAGATATAATTACTGTTATAACTCATTCAGTTATCCAAATTAAGTTACATGTGCAATCCAAATATAAAAAAAGCAGTCAGAGCATGCCCTCCCGAGCAAAGCAAAATTGTAACCCTAGTGGAGGAATGTTTGATTATCTGGTTTAAAAGCTGTTCATGTCTGTGGTAAAGAACATGATTTAAACATGAAAAAAAAGTTGTTTATCTTCAAAGGTAGTACAATCAGTGTTAATTGGCAGGAAAACCCCAATAGATGTTTCTTAGTAGCTTGTCTGCAAAGTACACTGAAAGAAGAAACTGCAAAAAGGCTTCTGGGCTATAAAATAGAGTAAATAAAGCATGATACATTTAGAAAATAATAATGCAAACCACAGGACAGAATGTGTGAAGAACATGAAACCTTTTCTCATAGCTAAATATAATGAAAGGAAACAATTTAGAAAATAAAGCTGCCTTCATAATGGCAAAGTGCTAATTGTTTTGAGACTCATTGTATGGTGCCATAGTGCACTGCCATTAAGATTATGGACCTGTGTTAATCTGTGTGGTATACTCAAGCCCAAACTGTTGCAATTTATATGTTGAGTTTCACCACTCGCACACAAGTGTTTTTTTTTTTTTAATTAAAAAAAAGCTCTGAAATGCAATAGTTCCCAAAAGTGTCTTGTGGCAGTGGAGATTGTGTTTGTTCCTGTCGTGGTTTAACCCCAGCCAGCAACTAAGCACCACGCAGCCGCTCACTCACTCCACCCCCATCCAGTGGGATGGGGGAGAAAATCAGGAAAAAGAAGTAAAACTCGTGGGTTGAGATAAGAACGGTTTAATAGAACAGAAAAGAAGAAACTAATAAAGATAATGATAACACTAGTAAAATGACAACAGTAATAATAAAAGGATTGGAATGTACAAATGATGCGCAGTGCAATTGTTCACCACCCACTGATCAACACCCAGTTAGTCCCCCAGCAGCGATTCCCCACCCCCACTCCCCAGTTCCTATACTAGATGTGACGTCCCATGGTATGGAATACCCCTTTGGCCAGTTTGGGTCAGCTGCCCTGGCTGTGTCCTGTGCCAACTTCTTGTGCCCCTCCAGCTTTCTTACTGGCTGGGCATGAGAAGCTGAAAAATCCTTGACTATAGTCTAAACACTACTGAGCAACAATTGAAAACATCAGTGTTATCAACATTCTTCTCATACTGAACTCAAACCATAGCACTGCACCAGCTACTAGGAAGACAGTTAACTCTATCCCAGCTGAAACCAGGACAGTTCCTCTAGATGAGATGCATATATTCAGTGTCATTTTAGTTTTCAGACACTGTAGAGAAGAGGGATCATGGGTTTCTGATTTCTCCTTTCCCACATGGCAGTGTTCATCCTCTGGTGATGTCAGGAAAGAACAGTGTTTATACGTCTCTTTGCACTGGAAACTGAAATAAAAGATGTCAGAACATAAGAGGCTGCTTGAGGCATTTTTCACATTCATCCATTCCTGAAGGGAGATCATTTTGCCAACAGGTGGGCATTTAAAACACTACTGCCCCTTCATGTTCAGCCTGTGTGTTTTCAAGCTTATCTTTCTGTGCTTGTTTCTCGACCTTTTTTCTTTTTATTATTATTATTTTTGATGTATGTGACATAGTTTAGTACAAGCTTCTGCATTGCCACAAAGGTGCCCTCAGTTATCCTTTTTCTTGGAGCCAGTCCTGTTCCTCCTAAACATTCCTTTTGCATAGATACATACTTTGGCCAGTCTAGTTATGGTTCACATGCCAGAGCAGAAGGTCTGGAACGTGACATGTAGACTTTGGAATAGGGACTCTTCAATATGGGCTACTTACAGGAGAGATCTGGATGAAAAAATAAAGTACTTAAATTACTTGCCTGTGAAGGAAATGAATATATCAGTATAATACCACATTTATAATGATAATCTGCTTAGGTTTAGCTGTTGAGTATCCTAAAGTCTCTCTGTTCTCTTCTTGAATAGCTCGATTACTTCTTTTGTTCAAGGAGTTCCTGGCCTGGGGCTCTGATCTTGAGTGTTTGGTAAGCCTCAAATAGTTATGTTGGTCAGCCTCTGTAAAGCTGGAAGCCAAGTTCTGCTTGGAGCTGAAACACTCAGGACATAGACTTCTGATGCTATACCAGACAGCCAGGAACCCAAGGGCAGACTACACAGAAAGTCTTTAAGGTGCTGGTAGTCTTGGGATCCCAAATGCTATTTGCTTCCCTTGATCTGCCCCTCTTTGGAAGGAGGCAACTTAAAAGCCTGTAAATTCCCAAGAGTGGATTGGTCTGCCTCCTGAAGTTATTTTAAAATAACAGATCCAAACTGGGAACCTGGATAGTGCATGGCAGGATGATAAAAACTTAGGATGATAGTCTCTGATGGATGCCTGCTTGTGACTTAACAAGAGTTTGCCAAAACTTCATGTTCCCATCAAAAGGTCATTGCTGATATATCTTAATTGTATGGAAAAAAAAAATCTTTTACTGGAAAGTTCTCAAATGTCTTGATTAAAGATACTTAACCCATATTAACTACTCTCTAGGGTTTCAGTCCAAACTGAGTTAAAAAGACATGAAAAGCCAGGCTATTGCCATAAATATGTTGGAGCTGTGTAGTAAATACAGATGCTCAGAGTTCGTAATTTCAAACTGGAATGAAAAATTTTACATCGATGCTCAAAATCATCATTTTTATTTGATAGCATGGATTCACTTAATGGAGCATAATGAGGAAGATAAATTAATGCCTCCTGATTTCTAACCTCTTGTTCCGTTCATTATCCTTCTTTGATTTCCACTAAATATAATGATGCCTCCATTTCCAGATGTTTCTTTATTAAATTCCTTCCAAGAGAGAAAAAAACGCAAGTCATCCCAAATGCTGAAAGTTCTCAACTCATTATCACATTTTACATATCATACAGACATACTGACAATGTTAATTAGTGAGAAAGGCTTGATTGTTCTTTAATTACTCTGCCAAGAGCCAGTATAAAATACGAAGCCACAAATTATATGACATATTATAAGTGGATTGGTTTTAATGATATTTTCATGTACCAACATGCATATTTCATTACGAAGCTTTAGTTATTAGCATTTTAACGTGGCCATTAATAATAAAAACACTGGGTTATGTACATGAATAAGAAAATTATTACTGCAGAATTTTAAAAGGCACTTGACACAATGGTGTAGTTTTACATGTTACAAAGTTCCCAATATCAGCATCAGGACAGGGTGTGCCATTTCTAAAGCTTTTCCTAACTGTCATGTCAGCATGCATTTTATGAAATGACTCCTTATTGAAAAATATGCAGTCTGTGGAACAGAGTGTATTCCTCAGAACATGCCCTGTTGGGCAGAGGGACAAATCTATCTTATTTTCTGTGACCCTGAAGATCTGGCTTTCTGAAAACTAGTGTTTGGCTTTGGGAGGATTCCTCTTGCAGTTATACTTCTCCTGCATCTGTAGGTTTAAAGCTGAGGTGAGAGTTGGATGCAAGTCCCTGATTTTCTGCATGCTCTGATAGCAGGTTATTATGCATAAAATGAAAACAGGAAGGTCCCCAAGCTGTCTTTCCAAGAAAAGATTGAGCACCCATTGACTGAAACAAGTCTCACCCCCTTTTACATTGAATACATTTTTAGAGCAGTGCTATACTACCTTGAGTAAAATGACTGATAATAAGACAATGCTAGTTTAATTTATTATAGTTGTTTATTACTGTCATATTATGAAGATGACATTTATGTATCAGCTTTGATTTGAGCAAATAACTTTGACATTCAGCAACAAAAGGTTAATCTCTCAATTTTGCTTTGAAGTTTAAAGCTCTATTATTCAAATAGGAACAAACTTTCTTCTCTTTACCTGCACCCTGTTTTGTACTACAGGATAGGAATAGCCATGTGAAATAAAAAATAATTGCATGTATCTGGTGGTGGGACAGCCATATATTTTCTATCATTTGTCCATTCTCCTTTAAAACCAAAAAGGGGAGACAAGACATTTCAATCAGATTTAATAAAAAGGAAAAGCCATCAATACCCATTATGTAAGTATGAAAACAACTGGGCTTGCCATTTTTTTCTCCAGTTTTATAATACTGTCGTTTCACAAAAGATTTCTCAGCTGGAATACCTTTCTCTATACCTACATTCAAGAGCGCTTGTGTCCTAAATAATTAAAAAGTCTATTGTAATTGCCTTTTCATGATACCTAATGCACTGCAAAAATGTCACATTTCACTTTGCTAAACACAATTAAAAAATCTAGGAGAAGCAGATGGTTTAGCATTTTGAAGAAGGTAGACTGCAGAAGGATGCTGAGTTCATTCACAGGGTTGCCTTGTTCAATTCAAAAAGATGCCTTGTTCATCCCAGTGAGGAGCTGGGAATACCATAGGACTGATGATCTCTCTAGGACTGATGATCTTGCTCTTCACAATTAATTATGCACGCATAATCACTTTGAGAGTCTTCCAAAAGCTGAGATGTTACATTCTTGAAGGAGAGCCAAGGACTTCTGTACTGTAACATAATGCAAGAGAATGGATTTTGAACAGAGAGATTAGGATAACAGTCAAGAATCAACAAACACTCTTTGGACCAGAATGCTCTTTTAATTTTCCAAAGGGAAAATCCTGATCCACTACTGAAAAATCCTGATTTAGAAAATCTGGAATACTTTCTAGACTAAAGGAGAATAACTGAAAGCTTTAAGACAGAGAAATGACCAGCTATATAGTTGTATATTGAGCATATTCCTAGGAACTTTAAAGCTGAGCTAACTTTTATTCTTTGCTCACTTGTGTACAGTTCTACAGAAAACTGTGATGCTTTAGAGGGATGGATACTGTGCAAAGACGGCTCTTTGTGAAAGCTTTTATGTATATTTAATTAATTGAGGACTTTATTTTTGCAATCAGAGTATAGGGATAGAAAGCTGTTCATCTTTGATTCTGAGGGAGTTTTTCACTCTCAGTATGACTCACCTTTTCTTTGCAATGGGAAAGACAGCTCATGGTCCATAGTGCCAAGTGAGAATGAGTGCATTAGAAAAATTCTGAAGGTGGCTGCAAGTGTTAATGATTTCCCTTTGTTTCTCTCTGGTGGCTGAGGCTAGCTATTGCCTGCCAGTTTTGCTTGCCCATTTTCAGATATTGCCAGCCTTCACTGAAATGATGTGGAAAATGTTTCCATTAGGAACAGGAAACAAATACTCTATGTTAACATAATTTAGTCTTTAATTATTTGCTCATATATAATTTTTCCAAAGCCTCCTAGCTTACAAGAACACAAATATGTGTCACTCATTTAATGATCAGCTTCTCATCTCATAGTTCTGTGAATGACACATTCCTGGTTTATTAGACATTGTTCAAACTATGTTTTGAAGACAGAAGCAGGAATTTCTTTTTCTGTCACTGGTCTGTCCTTTTCACAAAAAATGAATTTACTTGTACAACATTTTGTGAAGTGAAGGATATGGTATTTTTCCCATTTTACAGATGTGGGATTATTCAGTGAAAAGGATACATTAAAATTGTGTCTGAACAGTTTAACAAATGTAGGGATTGCCTTCGCTTGCTGTGGTGGGTTGACCCTGGCTGGACCCCAGGTGCCCACCAAAGCTGTTCTATCACTCCTCTCCTCAGCTGGATGGGGGGGAGAAAATATAATGAAAGGCTCGTGGGTCAAGATGAGGACAGGGAGAGATCACTCACCAATTACTGTCACAGGCAAAACAGACATGACTTGGGGAAATTAGTTTATTTCCAATCAAGTCAGAGTAGGGTAATGAGAAATAAAACCAAATCTTAAAAACACTTTTATCCCACCCCTTCCTTCTTCCTGGGCTTAACTTTACACCCAGGTTTCTCTACCTCCTCCCCCCCAGTGGCACAGGGGCGGGGAATGGGGGTTGCAGTCAGTTTATTAGACCTTGTCTCTGCCGCTCCTTCCTCCTCAGGGGGAGGACTCCTCACACTCTTCCCCTGCTCCACCGTAGGGTCCCTCCCACAGGAGACAGTCCTCCACAAAATTCTCCAACGTGGGCCCTTCCCATGGGCTGCAGTTCTTCATGAACTGCTCCAGTGTGGGTCCCTTCCACAGGGTGCAGTCCTTCAGGCACAGACTGCTCCAGCGTGGGTCCCCCATGGGGTTACAAGTCCTGCCAGAAAACCTGCTCCAGCGTGGGCTTCTCTGTCCACAGATCCACAGGTCCTGCCAGGAGCCTGCTCCAGTGTGGGCTTCCCATGCGGTCACAGCCTCCTTCAGGTGCAGCCACCTGCTCCGGCGTGGGGTCCTCCACGGGCTGCAGGTGGAGATCTGCTCCACCGTGGACCTCCATGGGCTGCAGGGGGACAGCCTGCCTCACCAGGGTCTTCACGAGGGGCTGCTGCAGGGGAATCTCTGCTCCGGCGCCTGGAGCATCTCCTCCCCCTCCTTCTGCACTGACCTGGGTGTCCTCAGGGCTGTTTCTCTCACATGTTCTCACTCCTGTCTCCTGCTGCAGTTGCTGTGCCACAGCAACTTTTTTTTCCCTTCTTAAATCTATTATCCCAGAGGTGCTACCACCATCGCTGATGGACTCGACCTTGGGTCCATCTTGGAGCTGGCTGGCATTGGCTGTATTGGATATGGGGGAAGCTTCTAGCAGCTTCTCAGAGAACCCACCACTACCAAAACCTTGCCATGCAAACCCAATACACTTGTTTTGTACTAAATGTTTTGGGGAAGCCCGAAGCCCAGCTCCTGTATCTTCAGGTGGAGCTGTGCAGGTGAAATATCAAAGCAGAAACACAGATAATTTCACTGTCAAAAGAATTTCAGCCTGAATGCTGGTTTGGTAAAACTGGAAACAGAAGCATTGTCACAAAAGGAAGGCACACAAAATTCAGCCATTATGTGTTGTTTGGTGGTAGCCAGCTGGCTAATAGCACAGATGCATTGGCTACTCAATTAGCATCTTTACAGCCCTCAGCTGCAAAATATGCTGTTTCTTCCTCATTGAAGTGACAGAAGGAGGTAGAGGGAGGGAAAAAGGAAGCTGAAGGTAAGAAATAAAGGATCAAAGTGCACAAAACTATAGGAAACTAGGTTTTATTAGAGTCACTGTGCTCAGAACAACTTATCCAGCTGTGATACAGGGCTGAAATGTTTAGAAGACCTTTGGCCTTGGTTTGGATTGAGAGGTAGTCAGACTGTGGAGATGATGAGGGCAAGATGCCAATACCAGATACTTTACCTAAATGCTTTCTGTCTTCTTTGCCAGATCAGTCTCCTACTTAAGCAATTTTCTGACTTGGACTTTTGTTATCAGGAACCTCATATAATGCTGTGTGCTAGCAGGGGCAGTGTGCTGTATAAGACATGGGACTAGAAACTTGAACTGTTCTGTATTATGTGTGCTGTACTTTGTGATTATGATAAAGTATGTGCATACCATACTTTCAGTTCTTTATGTAGTGACCAGGTTTGCTTACACATTTACATAGCTTCATATTGTGAAGTTTCTCCTTTCAGTAAGGAGGGACAAAGCTAATTTTATGTTCACTGAAACATAAATAATCCTATGTTGACCTAAGGACAGAAAGATTTGGATAGTGTGCTATCAGGATTTCATCTCAGTCCATCAGCATGGGAAATTTATGAGATGCTTAAAGTGCTCTATCTCAAGGTGACCTGGAAAATGTCTCCATTTGATCTGGAAGCATCACTTGTCTTTTTAATACTTTTAAATTTTGTGTTTATTAACCTCCTGACATACACAGGTCCTTGGCAGCAAAACCTGAAATTTGGTGGGTATTAATACATATGTATTTTTTGAGGGCACCGCAATGGCATGATCAGTTGTGGTTACACAAGCTGAAGGTAGTAAAAAAAAAACAAATCCAAAAAATGTCACAGCCCCAGGAGAGATAAGTGAGATTTGTCCATTTGAGACTGCTGGAAGGAGGCTGCACGGTAGATACTGTGCAGTCATAAATTTGTAATGTGTAGCCATTGTGGCTGGGGGGATAAATATTCAGTACCTGTTATTACCTGATAAAGTCATACATATGTATGGATCCATTTTATGTGATAATTAGAGAATCTAGTTTTAGCATCTGCTTTTACCTGATAAACCAACTTTATTATTTTAAATAAAGGAAAAGCAATAATTCACAAACTACAGACACCATGAAGATGTGAAACAAAGCTATCAAATGGGAGGGAGGAAAGAAGGACAATGTTTCAGATCCACACCCCCTGTTAAACAGGAGGCCGTGTGAACAAGAACTGTGTGTACTTGCTTTCTGTATGGTTTATTAGAAATACTCCTGCCTGCTTTCAGAGCACATGTGTAAACAATTGAACTAAGTTTAATTTTAAATAAAATGGAATTATGGACAAATCTGACCATACCAAATATGTCTATTTTGGGGATCAATTCTAAATATGAATGCTTACTAGGACAGCTAATTTGTATAGCTCACCTCTGACAGAGAATTTGACCAATGTATTTTGATACTCCATTGTCACAATGGTCAGATAACAGCCGACAAATAAATAATAAGAAAAGACAAGTTGACAATTGCTATTTTACATTACAGTTTTAGTCTTGGGCCATAACACGTGCATGCTATTTCAGCAAGTGCAAAATATTTGGAGTCCTTAATTTTCCTCCCCAGCAGAGGTGGTGGGAGGAACTGATCTGAGCTTCAGATTGTTTCCTTGCCATGCTGATAAGGTGAGAAGCAGTTTTAGAAGGTACTGCCTTTTTCAGAGCTTTTAAACTCCCACTGCAGTTTGGCAGCATAAATTTTTTTCTGCCTTTTCTAAATGCCACTTCCCTAAAAAAGTTCTCTTTGATGAGGAATACATCTTAGCAAGGTGGCCCCATGAAAGACAGAAGTATTTTTGTGGGAAAATGGAGAATGATATATAAAATAAATTAATATCTTCTGTACGTTGGAAAAGCACAGGAGGGAACCCGGTGACCTGAAGTTTTTGGTGGGGTGGGAGCTTATGCTGTGCCTTACTCTTTTTAAGACAGGTGCCCAACTGCTTGTGCTGTAGAAAAGCATTCTGGTCCCACTGGCATTCATGCAACCCCTTCCTTTGAACTCCTGTTTTGGCTGTGTCCTGGTTTCAGCTGGGATAGAGTTAACTGTCTTCCTAGTAGCTGGTACAGTGCTATGTTTTGAGTTCAGTATGAGAAGAATGTTGATAACACACTGATGTTTTCAGTTGTTGCTCAGTAGTGTTTAGACTATAGTCAAGGATTTTTCAGCTTCTCATGCCCAGCTGGCGAGAAAGCTGGAGGGGCACAAGAAGCTGGCACAGGACACAGCCAGGGCAGCTGACCCAAACTGGCCAAAGGGGTATTCCATACCATGGGACGTCACATCTAGTATAGGAACTGGGGAGTGGGGGTGGGGAATCGCTGCTGGGGGACTAACTGGGTGTTGATCAGTGGGTGGTGAACAATTGCACTGCGCATCATTTGTACATTCCAATCCTTTTATTATTGCTGTTGTCATTTTACTAGTGTTATCATTATCTTTATTAGTTTCTTCTTTTCTGTTCTATTAAACCGTTCTTATCTCAACCCACGAGTTTTACTTCTTTTCCTGATTTTCTCCCCCATCCCACTGGGTGGGGGGGGAGTGAGTGAGCGGCTGCGTGGTGCTTAGTTGCTGGCTGGGGTTAAACCACGACAGGCTGCCACTGTTTCACCCTGCTGCTGCTGCCTTCTCACAGACCCTTTTACTGAGCAGCAGTTCGCACACATCTCCTCCTGCCTCGTGCCACTTTCAGTTGTCCTCATCACACGGCTGATCACAGCTCTTTATTCCTGCCAACAAAGCCTGGCAGATGGGCTGTGTGGCATAAAAACCTTTGATTCTGAGTGGAAAGGCATGTGGGTTGAGTCTTAGGGGAAGAATGGAGTACTTAACTAACTACACGGCTCATGGGAAATACACCTCACACCTGATATTCATAGGTTAAGGTCAAACCTGTAAATATCTGTAGAATTAATTTGAACATGACACCCCTACCTTTATTTTTCAAAGGGCTTGGAGTCGCTGGTAGAAATCTGGTATTTCATAAGGTGTGAAGGCAAATTAGCCATTCTTTCATTCTTTGAAAGAATAAATGTGTTTGCTTATCTGAATAAATTATCTATCCCTTTAAAGCTCCTTCATAATGCAAATGTGAAGTAAGGATGATAACTTCTTTGCCTCACTGAGTTTTATGCCACAGCAAAGACGTTTTTTTACAACATCTGTTCCTCAGCTATGTGGGTCCTTCTGTCACTCTTTCTCTCTACCATTTTATGTGGGCAGCCCAAGAAAAAAAGGCCAAAGCAGAGGTTTGCCATTTCTCCTCAGTGACAAATCTCTCGGAGTCCATTGCCAGCTAAAATATAATGGCTTTGTCTTGAGGCAGCTCAGGACTTCCTTACATTGAGATGGTTATAATTAACTCCCTGATGATCCTGTCACCCCTCCTTCTCTGTCACACCAAGCTGGTCTTACGTGAGATCCCTCAAGGCTGTTCCAGCAGCCTGCTGGACAGAGCTGGGCAGACTGGGCAAGCTGCAGCACTCTTCTGGTTCAGCCTAAAACATGTTGCAACTGAAGTACAAGATGTAACATGTTCTTCTTTCTTGGGAATATGTGAAGTAGGGTCCTGACAGAATTAGTACTCAGCTTGATGCGATGCATGATTTGTATCAATAATAAAAAAATTAATTATAAAGTGATTACTGATAAAACTCATGAAAGACACAAAAATGACAGAAACAATAATTAAAAGAAGTAGGTGGTTAATGTGAATTTGTGACTGGGTATTTTACTGGAACCAAATACAGGTCCTATATTTAAGGACAAGGATTTCAGTCTGTGTCTACAAGTTTAGAGTCTCTGTCCATAAAAGCAGTGACTTTGAAGCCACCTAAGTTTCTGAATGCCTATGTTGATATCTTAGTTTAGAAGAGGAGCGTGCTTTTGAAACCAGTTTCCCAATCATTCCATTATCTTTTAGTTTGTTTTGTGGACCATCCAGTCTGAGAGAACAGGCTGGATATAGTCCAAAGTAGTATCTGCCAGAAAAGCGTGCAGTGTGGGCATACAGCTGCATGAGAGTTCCCTGTGTGATGCGATAGCAAAAGGGTTGATAAGCTCCTTGATGTGTCAACAGAGTCTGTAGGATAAGAGATCATTTTGCAAATAGGTATGGATTTATTTATACGGTTATATGACCAGGATATCGCATACAGTTCTAGTATCCACAGTTTCAAAGGATTATAAATATGCAATCATAAATTATGAAGCTGATTCAAAAAGATATCTTAGAGCAAGAGACATAGCCATCTGGATCTGTAAAGTGGTGGGGGTTTTTTGTTTGTTTGGTTGGTTTTTTTAAAAGTTTTATTATTGTGACTAAGAATCTTTAAGAAGATTATTATGGACTAAGAAGCTTTTTAACATACTTGGCAAAAGGTATGATGTAAACTTATGGCTGGAAGATAGACAAATTTAAATTGGTGATATGCATCACTTTTTTTTAATGCTGGGGATTATTAATCTTTGGGACAAGCTTTCTTGGGAAGAGGTGAATTTTCCATCTCTTGATATCCTCAGATCAAGACAGAATGCCTTTCTGGAAGATGTACTCTAGGTAAGCACAAATTATAGGTCCTACTGCAGGGAGAACTGTGATACAAAGCAAGTCAAACTAAATGATATCAGATGAACAGTTCTTTCCAGCCCTAAAATCTATGAATCTGTGTTATCAAATTTATATATGCCAACACCTTACAGAACTGAAACATGATTTTGAGCCACTATATAACCACAAGTTACCTGACACCTATGCTATCAAGTTTCTAGCACGCTCTTATTTCTGGAATTAGTATCTCTGTCCCGCACATTCTCAAGGCACTTCTTCCAGACAGTGCATTCATGAAGGAAGATAAGGTGTTCTACAAACAAAAGAGCACAATGCTCTTCTGACAGGTGGTGCTGTGATTTAACCTTAATTAATCAGACATACTGCTTGGGATTTTTTTCTGAAGAGCCTGGCAAGGGCACTCACTAGCTGAGCAGGGGGAGAAACATGGTTAAAAGGAGAGCTGATACTCTTTCCCACAATTGAGTTTGTCATTTCATTTTATCCTGGAATGTTTTCAGCACCTAATGACCTTATCAAATTTTAACCTTTTCTGCTAAATTCTGCCATAGGATTCTTTCCTTTTCCTTTTCCTTTTCCTGGGAATGAGATTAGGCCCAGTAGCTGTATTTCGAATAACTATAATTTTTTTTCTTTTGGAAACTTCAGTGCTCCATGTATCAGCATGAGAGGGAGTTGACATTTGAAAGGAAGATAAATGATTATGTTGGGTGAGCAGGGGTTTCATAACACTGTTTTGAGAGAGATGCCTTTCTCCTGTCACCATAAAAGAAATCTATTTGATTCTGGCCTCTGAACACTGAAGATTTGAAGAGTCTTGGAGACTGGACCATTGGTGAAGGGAACAGGTCAAGGCACTCTTCATTCTTAGATCTAGTTTTGAGTGATTTAGAGTAGGTGTTATGAATAGAACTTATCTATAAATAAGGTTTATTAATATAGGGCCACAAATCTGTTGTTCTCAGTAGGTTACTAGGCATTAGGTAGAAAATAGGGGAGTACAAATGAACCCAAATGGACCAGATTCTTACAATAATAAATAAGAAGTAATTTCACTTGAAAAGTTAAACAGCCTATAACATGAGTAATTGAAGAAAAGCAATTCAGATATGACACAGAAAATCCATATGATGCATGAATATATAATATATGCAGTTGGTGAACATATAAATAATAAAACAAACAAATAAGAATTTTTTAAATACAATAGTTAAGATTGTTTTGAAGACCATTAGTAAGTAGTTAACTTATTAGGGCAGAAAATCTGTATTTAATCTGTGTTTAAAGGAGCTTTTGGAGACTGCAGATAGAAACCCCTGCATGGATGCAAACTCAGCACTTGGAGACACCATCCTCGTGCTGAATCCTGATTTTACTCTTTTATAATGATACAATGATCTTAATCTGTATGAGGTAATCAGGTATGTTACTGTTTTATTTTAATCCAAGTGTTCTTAGACTTGCAAGTATAGGCTACTTTGTGAGCAATCTCATTTGCCTGATCT
This sequence comes from Haliaeetus leucocephalus, assembly GCF_000737465.1. Taxonomy (NCBI): domain Eukaryota; kingdom Metazoa; phylum Chordata; class Aves; order Accipitriformes; family Accipitridae; genus Haliaeetus; species Haliaeetus leucocephalus. Next base: position 217,786 of record NW_010972576.1, read on the forward strand.
TTGCCTGTGCAAAGGTCTCTGTCTCACAGACCCACCTGTCTCCAAGATCTCTGATTTTTCCCTGTCCTCTAACCTCTAGTCACCTAAGTAAAACTAAGCTGATTTAAGCTGTTTATGTAGCAGCTTGTGCAGAGTTGTATATGCTAAATTGCTATCTTTATTATTCTGTCTCTAAGTAGTTATCAAATATTATTTCCAAAATTCCCTTATACTAAATAGTGCACTTACTATCAACTAAAAGAGTGGTGTGTAAATTATAGCTTTACATCTCTCCTGCAAACTACAAATATTCATATAATGGACGTAAACCCAACAGTAAATAAAGCCTTTCAGGTATATCAGTTACAAGTCAATAATATTCACAGAGGGTTTTGACTCACTTTCTTCCATAGTGATATGTAAATGAAGATAGGATATCTTTTCCAAAAAGTTACTTAGAATACAGTTATTTTTTTGCCTGTGTTGATGGAAGCTCAAAAACTAAAATTCATTGCTGAAGTGCTTTATTAACATTCTTACTGCTCAGTGACATGGTCTGTTGTTTGTGTCCTGCAAATTAATAACATCAAGGCCAGTTGCCTGGAGACAGCATAAGTATTTCTGTGTTTAGAAATGAAAGGACCTCTAGGAATTATATGAAGAATATGTTTAATTAAGTAGGGACAAGTAGGGAATTAAATGCATTTAATTTAAGGACACTTTAGAAGGCGCCTCACTTTATGTGTTTGTAGCTGGTGCAGAAGCTGGCCCATTAAGTTGAACCTGCTGTCCAATTCCATTCTTATTTTCTCAACTAAATATACTTTCAGCGCAAAAACAGTACAACAAGTGGGAGTGAATTTGGCCAGGAGATTGAAGCTTATGTTATTTTTTATTCCAGTCGACTCTACTCAGATTTACTCCATAAGCAAATATGTTTCTCTCCTGACTCAGAGTTACTGTAACTTGGAGACAAATGCCTTGAGCTGTATAAACTGTGTTGCTATTCACCCAACCCCATGCCAAGTATCCCTATTATAGTCACTTTCCTCACTTCTCAAACGGGTTGCCAGGGAAAAATTCATATAAAGCAGTGCTCTGAGTTGAAAAAATAACAGGAGTTTCTTTACAAACATTCTGCATTAAGACATACTTTTGAGCCTATTCTGCATAGTGATACAGCCTATTTCTGATGTAAGATGCTCTGCACCTACGAAGCTTCTCTTCCTAGGGTGGCCTGCAGCCAGCTGGAAGCAGCTCCTCAGGAGCAATGAAGCAAGGGATTTGTCCTCTCCTGAGAGTCAGTGGCATAAGTTGCCGCTGCAAGCGTGTGCTTCTTCCCATTGTGCCCTGTCAAAATACCATGGTCAAGCGACACAGCAGACAGCTGAGTAGATTTTGGGAAGTTTCATTGCAGTGCTTTGTTAATCAAAATTTAAAAAAGGAGAGAAGCTCAACAGTTATGAAGATGCGTCTTAGCAAGTGTTATGCTTGTTATGCTCATAGAAATGTGTAGTAAGTACTGTTAACAGCTGAGCTTTTATTTGTTACTTGAAATATGCTGAGCTGCCTAAAACTTTCCTGCTGTTCTATGTCTGATGATTTTTAGTATGTACCACTGAACAAATGCAGCCCTTATTTCCCAGTTCAGACCAAGAAAACCTCCCTTCTATGGATTTCCTCTTCTTCAGCTTACAATTATCTAATGACCTTTAGAAAGAGAGCAGAGAAGCCCTTGAGTCCTTTTTTGACTTTCACTTCCAGCATCAGAAGCAGCAAGCTCAGCAAACAGTTGCTCTGCCCAGAAAGTGTGGAAAGGTAGCTGAGTGGTCAGTATTGGTTTAACTGCTGGATCATTTCTGAAGGCTGATCTTTTAAAAAGTCTGGATGATGATAATAAGAATGTGAATTTAAAAAATGGCTCAGTGTTTGAACTGAAGCATCGCATCAATGTTTGAGTATGTCAGATATGGACCTTGACCAGTTATGGATAAAGGAGGTGTATACCTACAGCAATGAAAATATAGTGAACGAATCCAAATTTTCTGAAGGAGAAATGGACAAAAAGAACAACTACTTTGCAAATATACATCACATGCTATCCGTTGGTATTATATAGTTGTGTGCTGAAGAACTTGTCTCTGAGTACATTCTCTGAGTTTTGAGATCTTATATTTAACTATAACTCACTTTACCCTTTTGTCTGAGTAACTCCTTTTCATGTAATCCTAAAGTGGCTGAATGATTTTCTTTTAATTTGGGTCTTTACTCACCTGAGCTTGCATGTAGTGGTGGTGCAGCCACCAACCCTGGACCACGTTGCAACGTCAGGACCAGTCAACCATGTGTTCTTGTGCATTGAGTTGGGACAACCCAGTACTTTCTTATCCTGGCTACAGTACAGTGAGTCAGGACAGTTATGCACCCCCTAACCACACCTGAAACTCTTATTACCTGGAACCGCACCTGAAACTCCTGCTGCTTGGATCATGGCTTCACTTTTGTGGTTGCCTGACAAGAATTATGGCCGGAGTGAAATTACATTGACCAAAGTCAATCATCTTATGAACCTATAAACAGCAGTCCCAAGTGATGCCCTTTGAGCTCTCCTGGACCGCAGCAGGCTGTGACCAGCATCGCCCTCTGAGTGCATGCCTCACAGAGCTCGCGAACTTTCCAGTTTACAAAAATCAGAGGACCATTGCTGAAAGCTGATGATGGGACCTGAGCTGAAACTCTTCACTCCTTGAGGCTTAACCCTTTGCCTGTTGAGAAATGCCAAGACATTTGACATGAATATTTCACTGAATTTGAGGGGAATTCTTATCAGGTATACCTTTTGTATATATATATATATATATATATATATATGTTTGTGTCTGTGTGTGTGCATGTGTGAATTGACCGGGGTATCCGACAGCAAGTATAGTATAAATATTGCCCTTTCGAATCTATAATTAAGTCACTGTTGTGATTGTAGTAAATTCTACTTAATCACATCATAAATGTTAAATTATTTAATGATTAAGTTCTGATAAACCTTGTGATTTACCTCAAACTGTGAATGAACCTCAGACTGCTGCTACACACATGCAATCCCTTTAGATATAAACCGTTGCCCAAGTCTGGGACTAGGAGTCAATCCAGCTGCACCCAAGCTCCATCAGGAGTTTAGAAAGCAAGGGGGTCTTCTCTGAACCTTGTGACTCAACGGGAGGGTCTCCCATACCTTTTTACATCTCTGATCTCTGTACAAATCATGAAAAAACAATTCTAACTCGATTTCCCTTTGTATGTTTCTCCCTTACCCTTTTGCATCTTCAATCTCTGTATAAATCATTCTAGTTTGATTCTAACTTAATTTTCCTTTGTACTCTTCATCCATGTATTAAGTAATAGAGTGAACCTTGCCATTGAACTTTGTGATGTAGCGCTTTTATAAATTCCTATTAAATCACTTTTGCTAATACCTTTGGTGGTGATTCTTTAAGCAGTCCAAACCACTCATTCATGATGAATTGGTGTAGTTGGCAGGATGGCAAGTAGTATCACTGATAACTTACTAAAGCATGGAATAATTCGAGTCCCACATTTTCAGAAGAATGGGCTTGTGATAACTGGCATGATTGGAAAACTCTGGAAGAACAGCTAAGGATGGCCGGAGGGCCATATAAAGGATGGAAAAGGAAAGGGAATTATTTGCAAAATGTTAGGTACCTGCCTAGAAGCTGCTTGTCAGTTTAGGAAGAATAGCAATAAAAGGGAAGTGGACCTAAAGTAAGAAATAGAAGGCAGAAGAGCAGCTGAATTAATACTGTCCTTGAAATTTGAGCAGCTGCAGAAACAGTTACAGGAAGAAAAGGAGAAAACATGGAAGCTGGAAGAAAAGATCAAGATGATGCTCATGTGGGCCACACACCTGCCTAACCCTGTGCAAATTAAGAAATTAATAGTGTCTCCAGAGGACTGGGATGATGATATTTGGGGTGATCCTGATGACCATGACGAGGGAAATGATGGTCCCTTGTTCCCCTCAGATTCCTCTGAATATGAGGCTAGACCCATCATTAAAGCAGAATACATTCTGATTCCAGCTGGTCCCAAATGACAACTGATGAAATTTCTAATAGATACGGGAGCACAAAGTTCAGTGTTAACACAACAGGATGCTGAGAAGCTGGGTGTGCAACCTGGACAGCAAAGAGTTAAAATCACTGGAGTAAATGGAGTAAGTGTTATGTGCCAAACCACAAAAGTTAATTTATGACTCCTGGGTGAGAAGCGCATGTTATCTACTCACTTTGCAATCAAAGATCACAATGAAAATATTTTGGGTTTTGATATTTTGAACGGCTGAACCTGGCACCTGCTGAATGGCAGGGTGTGGTCATTTGGTTCAAACATTAATCCTAACCCTGATAAAAATTGGGACATGACAGTGCATGTACTCTGCACAGCCCCTGCACTCCCTGGTTCAAAGATTACTAATATACTGCAATACCTGATTTCTGCCGTGGCACGAAAAGGAATTTCTGAGGTAATAGCAGATTTTAAGAAAAGACAAATTTTCTCCAGAACCCACTCCCCATATAAATCACCTGTCTTGGCCAATCTGAAAACCAGATGGGAGGTGGTGTTTAACAATTGATTATTGGTGCTTGAATGCTAATACAGCCCTGCTAACAGCTGCTGTACCAAACATTGGAAACCTAACAGCTACTTTGCAAGCAGCTGCACACCCATGGACGGCAAAGCTAGATGTGAAAGATATGTTCTTTATAGTCCCCTTACAAGAAAAGGATAAAGAGAAATTTGCTTTTACATGGGAAGGTGTACAATACACCTTTAACAGACTCCCACGGGGATATAAAGATTCTCCCACAATTGCTCATGTCATGCTTGCTGAACTTTTACAAACAGTCTCACTCCCCCAAGATGTGAAACTGTTCCAATACATAGATGATATTCTGATGGTAGGAACCTCCCCTGAGTCAGTGGGGGAAGCAGCAGTAGCAGTGTGACAAGCACTGTGCAAAGCAGAAGTTGAGATCCCACCTGAGAAATGCCAGGGACCAAGTAGAGAAGTAAAGATTGTAGTGGATTGCAGGTAGTGCAGTAATTCCACCAGACACCCTAAGTAAAATAGAACAATTGCAGATCCCCCAACCTAGGAAAGAATTACGATGTTTTATGGGTACTTTAGGATACTGGAGAAAACACATACCTGGATTTTCTATCATTGCTTGCCCACTGTACTCCCTTTTATGAAAAGGAAAACCATGAAGATGGAACTCAAAATATGAAGAGACAGTCAAAACCTTAATACAGGAATTAAAAACATATCAGTCATTGGGACCAGTACACCCCCAACCCTATTATAGCAGAATGGGGTTTTGCCGAACATGGTATTTACTGTAACCTTCTCCAAACTGGCCCTGAAGGGCCAAAGAGACCTTTATTATCCAGCTCAACTGCATTTAAAGAAACAGAACAGAAATATTCCTAGTGGGAAAGGCACTTCTGTCATTAGTCTGAGCAGTTGAACAATTTGATCTGCTAAGTGGTAACCCATCTGGAAAAACCCAGCTGAGATTTGTATTGTTTTCCCTTTCCAGGAATGATACTGGAAATGATACCAGCACACCTCCCCTGGAGATCAGGTTAACCATCGAAGGATTGCTTATCCTTCTCATAGGAATAATCATTGCCAGCAATGCTCATGGCGTCAACAGGCTTGGCCCACAGGGTGAAGACACTCACACAAACACCCGGAGTATCCTGCCAGTTTTGTATCATCTGGAAATGGAATGAGAAAACCAGTATTTGAGACTTGGAAAAGTATCTATTTTACCAGTACAGCATCTGAAACACATCACTCCAGCAAGAGCTGAAATGTGGGGTTGACAGTTACCAGCTCTTTCACTATATCTAACCTGTCTTATGGCACTTGCAAGAATCGCTGGCATGGTCTTTTCAAATTCATCATTTCTGGCAGTTTTTAGAACTCAAACTTTAAAATGGTGCAAAACCTGTGCGTTTTTAAAAGAGCAGTAACAAGAAATTCAAATAAGCCCCTTTTGTCAAGTTTACTTATAAAGTAAGCAAATTTACTTAACCCTCTGATCTTCCCAGCAAATATCCCCCCCAAATAACTGTAATCTCTTAATTAAAAGATATGGCTGAGTTAATAACTTTAAATATTTAATTATATCATTAAAGAGAAGGAAAGGTACAGTAGTTGAAGTACTAATTGAGGGGACTTAAATTGAGTTCTTTACTGTGTTTTTTTGTGACTTGACATAGGCCTGCTAACAGAGAATTGGCAGAGAAAGCCTGAATCATTCAGTCAGGCTTTCCACAATGAGAAGAACCATATGTTAGACATCTCATGTAGCAGGGTCCCTAGAATACTCTTTTTATGTGCCCCCACTCACTGCAAACCTCAAACTCATCCCAAAACTAATAGGAAACTCTGGGTCTATAGTAAAAGGTAAAGGAGCCCTGATTATGTTGGTGGTTGTCTCTCCAACTCTACACCTGTTAGATGCTAATTTAATATGACCTGTATTTGACAAGTCTAGATACAAATGTCTCTGCAGAAGTGTTGTTGCAGTCTTAGTAGATTTGGCAAGATGAGATTTGTAGAAGTATTTTTTTTTATTAGACCAACCAGCATAGCTGGAAAAAGAAACATCAAAAAGCTTCTGTGCACATGTGCCTTTCTTCCAGAATGAAATAGAAGCAGCAAACTTCAAAGCTATACACAGACTGAGATAGTTACAAATCATTAGACACCTATCAATTAGCCTGACTGAAAGAACAGGTATAGTATCTATGGGATAGATGAAACATTACCAGGGAGAAACATATTAAGATGATGATCTTTTCATTGCAAGGTAGGTAATTTCATTTCCAGACTGTGAAACATCAAGGGGTTAATATGGAGAGAGATTATGGTTTGTCATAAATCCAGCACCTGTGTTGGATCCCTGATATTGGTATCCAAGAGAGTTATAAATAAATTGCATTGTGAAGAGTTACCTTTTGAAGGTGTTTTGTATGTCTCCCTTAAGGTTTAGGAGTGAGAGATCAAAGGTAAAGTGACTGTTTTGTGTTTCCCTTCTGTCATACACATGTTGAGCTGGACTGCTATAGCTTTGATTCCAGCTGGGGTCTAAAAAGTAGACTATCTTACACCTAATTTCCCTGGAAAGCTCCATGCAACAGCATTCATGTGATGTCTAGGAAGACAAACTTGCAGTGGCAGCATCGAGGCAATGACATTCTTTCATTCTCAGTCTGCCTCCAGTTTTATATGCAATAGCCTCCTTGTTGGTGTCTTATCTCAGAACTGCAGTTTCATCTCTTTCCTCCACTGTTTTTAAATGGGAGGGCAGAACAAAAGAAGCTGTATTTCATTAGATAGCACAACCTTGCTATTTTTAAATGGCATCTCTACAGTGTTACTGTGAAATTTTGAAAGCATCAGTTTTCTAGAAGGGATTTTGGACTTTGTGTACTAGAGGACCTATCTACGGGGGTGAATGTCCTCAACATTTTCTCCTGGTTAATTAGCTGAAAATGTAATACGATGGCCTGCCTTTTTGTGTATCCCACTTGAAAAGCCTGTCTTTTCCCTTGAATTGTGGAGAATACCTAGGCACCTGCATAGTTTTAGCCCATAATCTCTCTCTGAAGCAACTTCACATTTATAAAATAATTGTAATGCTTCCTTATCTCACAGGGGATTGCATGGCTGGGTATACTAAATCACTATGAGATTCTCAGGGACAAAGGTCTGTAAACCACGCTGTGAGGAATAAATAGAGAACAGCTTGAAATTTTCAAATGGCAGAGAAGTAGCAGCATAAGATATTAGTGTTATTACTGTTGTCCCCACTACAAAAAGAGAAATGACACACTTGCCATATAAACAGCTCTTTGCATTCTAGGAAGTGACAAAAGGAGAAAGGAAAAAAAGTAAAATTTGCATGCAAGAGCACAGTGTAACTGCATCGCGCTGTGTATTCCAGCCAGCCATGTGTGAAATCAGGGAGGTACTTTGCGAGCAGAAGTGAAGCGGCACTTTCTCCTTTTCCTTCTTTGGGGAACTCACAGGTTCAGGGAGGTGAAAAATCTGACACAAGCTCAAATCACTAAGGCTATGAGACATTGCCTGACAGCAGTTTAAACAGAATTATATTAACACAGTGTAAACCACTTGAAAGACAGTATTTTCTGAATTACACCTCAAACTTATTCACAGTCCACTAGTTGCTGGCAGGAGTGGATTGCAGAGAAAGGAAGGCAACCTTTTCCTGACAATACAAAAAAGGGAAAAGCTGATTGAAAAATTTTCAGTCTCACACAGCAGAAGAAGAAATTTTAGGGCAAGGTAATGAATCATCAGTAAATCACTGATGGGTGAAGCTCTTGCACAGGTATTTAAACTTGGCAGCTTGCCTAAATGCCACTAGTGTTCATGCTGCATAGGTGTGTTTGTGGACTGAATGCAGGCATCTCCTGCAACCATGCTCAGCTGCTCACTTACCAGTCTGCTGAGACAGAGGTAGGGAAAAAAATCCACTCCCTGATTGGCCTAGGCTGCAGCAGGGAAAAATCCTTTTTAAGAATTAAATTTAAGATTATTAGATTAAATTTAAAAAAGAATGACGTTGTCTTAGATCCTTGCATTAAGAACTCATAACAAAACTAGAAAAACAATTATCCTCAGGTTTTTTATTCATCATGCCAGAACTTCTAAAATGAAAATTGTCTCATCCATGTTGCCAATATGGCAGAATATAATCTATTCTTCACTGTTCATTGTCTGCTGCTATATATAATCAGTTTTATACACACACATGTTAGGGTATTCTTATTCCATTTTCATATTTGTAGTAAGGTGATGTTTTTTTAACACTGAAGACTGAACCTGCTGTGAGAAGTGTTATCTCAGAGGAACCATCCTGGTGTAAAATGCTTCATCAACTCTCTTCCAGATTAACAGTACTCTGTCAGCCATTTGATATAATAACAAAGCAGGAACCTTTTTCTGTCTTCTTTTACATCCTGTTTTTATTTCAGTGCTTACATGGGCTCCAGACATAATCCAAGCCTAGGAGCAGCTAGACACTCTTGCAGCTCAGAGAATAAACACTCTGGAATGCCTTCCCTGAACATAAAATTTACTTTGTTTACCATGAATCTTAAAAATCTTAAACAAACTTGATATCACCAAGACAGCATATCATATCCTCCTGCCAAAAAAAGAAGAAGAAAAAACCAGAAGAAATGAGACATGTCCTTGAAGTTCTATAGAGTCTATAAGACAATACTAAACCAAAGTATGGACAAGCATACATACCGTGTTATTTCTAAATGAAAATGTTTGCCTAATTGTATAGATTACGCATTCAGATGGAGATGTATATTTTCAACTATTAATTTTTCATTCATTTAGATTATGACACTGTATAATATTGCAGCTGCTTTCATCCCATGGCATCCTGATCAAGTAAATGGTGGAATTACAGCATAATCCTAAATTTTAAAAAAGACAGAAGATTCCAGAATGTGAAGCTTTTATGTATATGTTTCTGTTCTGCCTTGTTGTAACTTTACAGTCATTACTTAATAGAGAGTGAACCTAAAGAAAAAACTCTGATATTATGTTCTGTTCCTCTAGGTGGTAAACAGCTCTGGGTCAGCACAGGGAATGACATAGAAGGATGCAAAAAGGATTTGAGACTCATTTTGGAGAGGAGGAAAATGAGACAGAGGCTTTCCAGGGAGCTCTCTGCAATGTCAGCTTCTCCAGTAGTGTCTCCTTTTCCAGGCAGCTTCACCCTCCCTTTTTTCCCCTCTTGAACTCTGTTGAAGCTGCCTGCGCTGCTCAGGCAGTGCTTAAACGTGCACGGCCATGGTGTCAGAGCTGCAGCTCTCCGAACCTTAGCTCCCCTTGTGCTCCAGGTCATGGCTGGCCCCAGCGCCTGCTGGGTTAGTAAGCTGAGAGTTTTGGATGGGGCGGCAGTGGGTTTTGGATTTCTTACTCTCCTACTGCCGTTCACTGTGCTGGGCTGTGTGTTGATGAGAAGGTAGTAATTAAATTAAATGACTGGTGTAATTTAATTTTGGTTCATCATATTTGTTTACAGTTATCAACTTCTACAACAATATTTTTTCTTTCCAAACTTAGCTTCTGATTAGTTTAATCATTATTCATTAGCTGCATGATCAGCAGAGAGTTTCTTTCACAGTTGTCAAAGAAATGTTTGTTGGATCTGGGTTTTTGTTTTGTTGTTTCTTAGTGACATTCTCAAAGCAAAGATTTAGAGTGTGCATTCAGGTATTAAACTACAGTTTATCTGTAATAGTATAGTGCTGCCTTTTTGTCATGACTTCAGTTTGGGTACCTTATTACTGAGTAACTTCAAGACAGGGACTCATTAAATGAACATCTTTCTGTCATATCGTGTGAACTAGGTACCTGACATCATGCTTGTATTTTCTATTGTCTTCATAGTTTTCTATATCTAATTTTTCTTGTCTCCCCATTTTTAAAGAGAAGAGGCCTAGTGTCATTGGACGTTCTGTATAACTGTATTCCCCAGATTTATGTGTCGTTCACTGTTCCTTTTACTTTCCTTTCTCCATCCCTGTAATATTAATGTTATATCAAGGTGACATTAATTGAGCTTGGTATTGTAACGTAGTGTTGTTGTAGGACCACCAGGCATCACATTTATTATCCTCTAGCAATTTTTCTCTGAAAATTCTGCTTGCCACCAGGAAAAGAATGATGGAACTATCTAAGATGTATACTTGTGCACATAGTGATGCTGGTCTCAAGGCATTTATTATTTTTTTTAATTCATGCCCCTAGATTCTGCAGTTCATAACTCATCATCATTGAAGTGTAAGAAGTTAGGTGAAATTTAATTGCACAAAATTTCAAAGATGCAAATTGGTCAGGGAAGGGGAGACCATATTAAATCTATTAAGTTTTGAAAAGCATCTGATGTTGACGTTAAAAAGGCTCCAGAGGCAACAGCATTCAGTGCATGATGAAGTTCCTCGGAATCAATTTTGAACAGTCTCCTCATAAACTGACAAAAGCATCTATATATCTGTATTTGCAAGTGGGGCAGAGAAAGGCACTCACTCAGTGTGGTAATGACATTAAGCCCCTAATTCCCACACTACTCTCTCAAGCAACATGTGAAACATTATGTTTACCTGCAGCTTTAATTTAAAGGTTTAATTTAAACCACTCAATAAATGTGCCAGCAATGCTGTGTTTTCCCACTGGTAGCTAGTGGATAACTGTGAAAGTCTCTCACTTCAGGCAAGCCGGTTTGTCCGCACCTTAAATGGCAACAGAGAAAACCAGTGATTTTTCCAGTGCTGTGTCTCTTTTTGTCAGAAAAGGATGACTTGGAGGAGTATATCAGACTCAATGAAACCTTAATCGGGCTGAGGAGGGAGGGAGTGCCCCACAGCAGACCGACAGGGCACTTCTCTAGCCATGGGATGCGAGGGAGTCGTATTTGGTCCCAGCTACTTGGCCTAATTCGAGGGGGAGAGGAGGGAAGGAAAGGGTGCTGCTGTTCTCTGAGATAAAACTTGAACGCTTGCAGGAAGGAGGATTGCTCGAGATCTCTGAAAGTAGTTTATCTTATCTCCAGATGATACCGTAGTAACCTTAGCAATAGTGACTGTGATCTGTAAGGACTAGCATTAGACCTGAAGGAAGTAATTGGCTATCCAGATGGTTAATAAAGTATAAATAACCAGACAACTTAGTCTGGGAAAGCACGTCTTTGGCCTGAGACTATGTGATAGCTTTAAAGTTTGAGGTGTGGTATGTAATAAGTTAGTAAATGAAAGTGGAAAGCATTGTATGAACAAAAATTGCTTTCATCTGTGCAGTGCATGCTCTTCTAATAAGTATTGTAACGTGGTTTTGAGATTTTTTTTTTAAGAGGATAATTAAAAAACTGCAAACCTAGAGATACTCTGCTCCTCCTTTAAAGGGTCTGCACTTATCTGACTTGTCTTATAGATTTCAGTAAAAGCTTTTTGTAAGTAGGTGCTGCAGGAATATGTTGCGTTAGCATAAGCTCACCCCCTTTGTACAAAATCAAATCCATCAAAGCGGTTCAGTACACAGCTGAATTTAAGCTCATGTTTTGCTGTAAGCATGTGAGTTGTGATTAGTTTCGTTGACTTCAGGGCATCTCACATGCTTGAGTTTTGTTCAACAATGTCTGCAGAAACAAAGCAAGAGTTGCTTGTTAAACACTGAAATAATAAAGGTAAGGAGAAAGGAAGGTAGTCTCGATTAATTCCAAGTAACTTTTTAGTTCTCAAATGCAAGAGTAATTTTTTTTCACATCCTCAAAGCCCATTTAGTGGGCAATTTTACTTTAGAAATATTCTCTGAATTTTTATCTCAAGGCTTAATATTGTCTTCCCTTTCTTCCCATAATGCTTTATATACCTCACAGTCATTTTAATCCAATCGAGAACAATGATCACCCATTTTGTGCCCAGATTTCTTCTCGGAAGTTTTCCCATCCACTTTGCCTACCACTTCACCAGTATGAGTGCTCTTATGTAAACAGTAAGTGAAGAGACAAACTCCTTTACTCGAACTTGCTTTCTTTAATTATCTCGCATTATTTGCCACTATCATAATTGTAAATTGGCCTGATAGACCACAATTTCTTCTCTGTTTTTTGTGTAGCACAAGGCTAAGTTTTGAAGTTTAGCAGATGTAACTATTTTTATTCTCAATTATTCACTTACGGCAGTCCCAATGTTTGTAGTAGCGAAACAAGCACTGGTGTGAGCTGGTGGGTCATAACTCCCTTCGCTGACTTCAGTGAAATTGTGGTGATTGTGATGCTTTTCCCTTCCCAGGATTTTTAGCTAGATTTGGGGATAAAAATGTCTGTCTGGAGAAACAGAGATGACAGCTATGAGATATTTCTACTCTTTTTTTTTTTTTTTTCTTCTTTTCATTCAGTCTTACATCTCCTCTCTGATGTGCTGCCAGCTTTGGTTAGAGATCTCGCAGAATGTGATTTATATAGATGACAAACCTAGTTACCAGACTTCCTGGGCATATCGATGATCACAGGATTCAATCCACTTCAGTTTATACTTCAGCCTGTGTCATAATGACTTACAGTAATTAACCAGCTTTCCCTAATGTTCAAGTATGGCAACTCAGAATACGTTTTTCATATTAATCCAAACATTCTGCCAAAGAATCTTGAATCTTATTCCATTGCTGATTTCAATTAGGCAGTTTTGTCACAGTGATTACTTAAAATTAACAAAAGTAATAGAACAATTAATTATGAATTAATTATGAGTTATTAATCATGAATACATGACAGGAAAGCTGTGTCCGTTGTCAGAGTAGAATGAAATTGGACAGGACCTATCCAACACACATCATGCTGGTTTGCTCATGGGTACTGGTGATGGAAAGAGCCACAGTTTTACTTCAGCAGGAATTCAGACATGAGGAAGCATTCCTTTAATGTGAAAATCAGAGGATGAGATGCTGCCATAGCCAGCACTGCCCTTCATTCTAGGATGTCCAAATCCACACAGGTCACTTGTTTACATTTATGTCAGTTCTGCATTGGCAGCATCATTAATATCAAAGTGTTGACATAGCTGTACTAGCATTCATTTTCTTTAAAGGCTTGGTGTCAAAACAGCTTGACTTTGTATCATGGCTTTCCATTCTGACTCACAGGTGGGGGAACCCGTAACATTTCTAGGTGATGAAATAGCTTCTGGTCACTTCCTGGCAGCTCCCCTAGTGTCCCATTGCGTCCCCCTCGCATGGTGTGTGGGGCCATCCCTGACGCGTGCGAGCTCTGCGGGCCACTCTCTGTGTGTGCGTCCCCCAGTGCTCCTCCAGCGCGCTGGGCTGCCCCACTCGCCCCTCCACCTGCCCGCTCTCTTAGCACACGGCTGTGCCCGGTGATTTGGGAACCCCTCCTTATTGCCTTGGCAGGAGGCTTATCCAAACCCACAGACACTGGTCTGTAGGGGCTCCAAGTGTTATTTTATATCCCGACGATAGCCCATCTGTTTTTTGGCTTCTTTGATTTAAGCTGTAATTAGTGTCGCAGAAGCACTGCATCACCTGGCTTAAGTCTTGATTTTTAAATGAAAAATTAGATCTTGCCTTCCCCTTTGTTCCTTCTCCTTGAACACGCTCCACGTGGGCAGTGTTAGCCGCTCCTCCTCCCCTGACACGCTGGTAACATGGTGTCATGGTTTAACCCCAGCCAGCAACAAAGCGCCATGCAGCTGCTCGCTCACTCCCTCGCCCTCCCAGGTGGGATGGGGAGGAGGATCAAAAAAAAGAAGTAAAACTTGTGGGTTGAGGTAAGAACGGTTTAATTACTAAAGTAAAACATAATACAAAAATAACAATAATAATAGTAATGAAAAGGAATATAACAAAAAAAAAAAGAGAAATATAAAACCCAAGAAAATACAAGTGATGCACAATGCAATTGCTCACCACTCGCTGACTGATGCCAGAACAGCAGTCTGTCCCTCCTGGCCAACTCCCACCCAGTTTATATACTGAGCATGACGTTCTATGGTATAGAATATCCCTTTGGCTAGTTTGGGTCAGCTGTCCTGGCCATGGTCCCTGCCAGCTTCTTGTACACCTGCTTGCTGGCAGAGCATCAGAAACTGAAAAAATCCTTAACTTAGGGTAAGCGCTACTTAGCAACAACTGAAAACATCAGTGTGTTATCAACATTATTCTCACGCTAAATCTAAAATGCGCCATACCAGCTACTAAGAAGAAAACTAACTCTATCGCAGCCAAAACCAGGACACACGGCCAGCAGCGCAGGATGCGTGCAACTCCTCTCGTGCTCTCCTCTGTCACATGAGCCTGTTCCTCCTCCCTCTGTCAGCATCATGGCCGGTGCTCCCAGGTCGGTCCCTGCTTACCTGCTCAGTCACCCTTGGGCTGCAGTTCCTGTGCTGTCCTGTCCTCTCTTTTGCCACCTTTAGGTCTGGCCACCCAGAGACTCAGGGCCACTTAGCAGGTGGAATTCCTGAGCCACGCTGCATGTAACTAACATGCAAGGCTTCATCTCTCAGTACTCTCTTTAAAGTCCCTCCAAGAAGGATAATAATGGAAATACCTATTGTAGCTTATGCCTTTCTCCTTTATTCCGTCTAGCTGAGTGCCTTGATATCTGGGCAACCTTAAGCGTAATATATGTATAGTAAAAATAGCAACACAACTTACTTATAATTCAAGTCACTTCGCAACAATTTTTCCCGAGTCCCCCCGCATGTATTTCTGCAGAGCTAATTATGCTCCCCTGTAGGATCAATGCTTTACTAATTTAAATATGTTGTAAAAATATTGTCACCAATGAATTTTACTGCTTCAAAAGGTAAATTGCTCTATGCCAACAATTAGAAAAAAATTGCTTTGTTTTTCCTTTATGTAAATTCTTTGACATTAGCATTCACCTTTTCAAGCAGGCATTTGATACAGGACAAGTAGCAGTATTACGTAAAAAGGTAGAAAGCAGAAAAATAATGACATCTCTCAAAAGAGAGAAAATTATAGTAATCTCTGTGATAAACAGAGAATTCTTTGAAATCAAATACTGAAGTTACATCTGCTCTTGAGAAACCTGATCAGCACGTATCATATGCAGCAGGTAGGGCATGTTCTCACACCACTTACTGGAATTACAGTAGCAATCCTTATGCCTGTAAAACATATGGTATGCCTGATTTATTTTTAAAACTTATGTTTTGCTTTTCTTCATAGTTAGGCACTATGTGCTTCTGTAGTGACACACTGTCTTTCTACCAACAAACTATTTGGAGGGCAAGTACTACTTGCCTTACATGAACTATCACACTGACAGTCCCCGATGATTGTTCATTTAAAGAAAGTAGATTTGCTGCCTCTCCCTGTTTGTTCTTTTAGCTTCATAATCACTTAACTGTAAAAGGAAAGGAAGAAGAGCAATGTCTCTTCCACGGAAATGCTCATGTTTGTTTGGTTGTTTGCTAGAAAAACAATAAGTAAAAATTGCAATTAAATAAAGACTGTACACTGAAATTGAGAGTAATATCTCTTTTTTGCTTTGATTTTTAGTCTCTTGTCCTTTCTTTTGCTGCTTGGGATTATGAAGCAGTCACCAACACAAGACAGAGACATCCATTTTGAGGCACTGGAAGTGTTTGTCAATTCAGCTTGAGTGCAGTAATCATTTTTATGCTGAGGCTTAGAGCTGGTATAGTGTATGTGCAGTAGTTGAGGCTTGCTGTCTCATTCAGTCGACATTAAGATTTTTCAAAACGTATTTTATGATTAGGCTGGGGAATGTCTGGGAACAGTTTTTTCTTTCTTTTTCTCTCACGCAAACATTATCTTCACCTTTCTCACTTAGGAGTCAGAAAGTTCTATGTGCCCATCCAAAATTATGATGTGCGATATTTGGAGGATTTTGAGTTTATAAAACAGTTGTGTTTCTAAGTAATATAACCGATTTGCCTATTTAACCACAGTGTAAAGAGCATGTGAGTAGAGGAAGTCCTTATGCTGGGCACACTGATGCTGACATTTATATAAGATGTCTGGATAATTTGCACGCCCAGACTGCTCCGTGCAGGCTGGGAGTCACTGGTTTGCCCGCACAGCAGCGAGGCATCCCCCGGCAGCTCTGCGCAAGGCTCGCCTTGCGGCTGGGAACAGAGGTGGAGCGGAGCGGTGCGGTGCGCGCCGGCTGGGTGATGCCAGTGAGGGGCTTTGCCCTGGCTGTGTCTTGTACCTGCACTTGAAGGGCTGCGCAGGTGACGCAGCAGCCCCAGCACGAGCTCTTTGCCATGACTTGGAAGCGGGTCTCCTTGATTGGGATAAGCGAAGCAAAACCAACTTCATCCAAATCAGGGTGCCCAGCTGGTCATGCTCAATGAGTAGTACTTGAGGTTGTGTAGTGGCAGTGAGTTGGGTAATAGTCTGTGCTACTTCTAAAACAACAGGTAACCATTTACTGTTTACTGTATATGTCAGAAAATGCCTATTAATCTGTAGCCACTTAACCTTCCTGTTATGAACAAGTAGGATTTCATAGCCTGGTTTGGGAACATACACCCTTGTTCCCTACAGAGCACAGCTCTTTCCCCGGCAGCTCTGCTTATATCTTTTCCTCAAAGCTTAGCCGGGCTGCAGTTTGGAGCTCTCCGCAGGCTGATGTAAGATCACTTTAAACTCTGCAGAGCTGGTGCTTAAATAACATTCAAATGAACTCTATTCAGCCTCTAAGCTAGTGTTGTACCAGGTCTGCTTCACAAAGCAGTGCAGGCTTTCATGTCTTTCTCTGGAGGAATAAATCTGAGGCTTCATTCACACGAAAAATCTCAGTATGATTTATTTACAGGTTAAGGGCTCAAGCACATCCCTATAAATAATGCTTTAGCTTTATTTTTTTCTTTGTGAACTTTGCATTTTTTGTGTGCCTCCTAAGGCCTTCGGGTTATTATCACGGTGAATACTGCTGTATTTTATGTACTGTGTTGGCAAAGACAAGTTGTTTTCCTCCAACCTGAAGAACTAACACCTAAATCTAGTCTGTGTAGTGCTGATGCTTGACATCCTTTCTGCTGTTAATTTCTATCATGATTCTATTTCTTTCCAAAGTAGACACCTAACTAATACTGGTCTATCTACTTTGATATGTATTCAAGATGCTGCAAGTAGTCCAAATTGAATAAAAACCGTTAGGTTAGACAGGTTTATTTCAAATGTGATCATAGGTGTGTAAGAAAAAGTGAAAAAACCACGTAACAGAATATAGGGAAAACCCCCAGTATTTCTTTTATTTTCTTAACTTTCTTCAAAGACTAAGTATAGCCCTTTTTAATGTTTAAATTACAACTATTAATATGGTTTACTAGAAGTCTAGCTTTGACACGTACTGTCTGCTACAAAATATTATTAGTCATCACAAATAGATTATGCATTGAAGTCTTCATTATCTAACTATAACTGAAGTAAATTAATTCTTTTAACTTCAGTAAGAGCTACAAGCCTGAGCACCAGAACGTTAAGAAAATTGCTAGTTTACAGAACAAAACCAGAGTCACATAAAACTATGCAATTTCTTTGAAGATGGATATCCATAAAGAGATTGTCCTTTGGCATTGTTTTTATTGCTGCAATCAATATAAACATGTCTTTTAAAACCTTTTTCTTATATTTTCATATCTGACACGTTTAGCCTTGTGTGTGGGAATAAAATACAATTACACTTTTCTCACTGGGCTGCCAGATGATCTGTTGGTGGAATGACCCCTAGGTCAAAGATATAATGGGCTACTTGCTGCTTTTTATGTTGTTTTTACTGGGACTATTTTTATTAGAGTCATAGTGGATGATGTTATGCCTCTAGTGAGTCAGGGCCTTGGGACGTTTATGCCACCTGTCATCCCCTCTTAACAGCTTTGATCTTGCATGCACTGGTTGGAAAAATTATTGTGCCATTTTTCAGTTTCAGCCTGCAGTGGTTTAACACAGCTACTGACACTTTTTCACAATATGAGTTGATACAGACAAGCATTTTTGAAGAGAGCCCTAAGGCTAACAATA
This sequence comes from Haliaeetus leucocephalus, assembly GCF_000737465.1. Lineage (NCBI taxonomy): Eukaryota > Metazoa > Chordata > Aves > Accipitriformes > Accipitridae > Haliaeetus > Haliaeetus leucocephalus. The sequence continues at coordinate 236,432 of NW_010972576.1, forward strand.
ATATTTATATCTTCTGCCATTCATGGAAAAGCAGAGCCAATAAAGCAGGCAAAGGATCTGGTATGTGTTCCCTTTTGCTCATTAATGTTTCAGCTGATTCTGTGGGTGTTCTGTGGAAGAGTGGTTGCTTTCATTTTCTCATGAAAGGAAAATACTATATTTCTTATTCAAATCTATTGCCTATGAGGTTCTGCTTTAAGCTCTTTCTTGAAGGGTGTTGTTCATCTCTTTTACAGAGAGAGGTGCATAACAGGGAAATATATGTGCGCTGAGCAATGCTGGATTGGCCTTGAAAAAATGGACGCGCTGCAGGAATAGTATCTGACGCAGGTGGAAAAACGGAGAGCCTGGGTCAGTAGGAAGTGCCTACAGCCTTCCAGGCTGCCTATCTGTTTGAAGAAGGAGGGGAGCGGTTCTCAGAAAGACAAACCTCTCCTTTCTGTGGTTGCATGTAACCGCTACCGTGCTGTATTTCTCACCCTGGCAGCTCCACCAGCCTGTCTCTGACTCCCTTGGTACAAAGAGTTTCCAGGTCCCACTGCTCTTCTCCCCGGCTGTCTTGCAACACACGCTTCTGCTCTCTCCCGGTGCCACTTTGCTGTGAGGTGCTGCATATCTGTCTTGTACCTGCCCAATTTTTAAGAGTGTATTTCCTCCCTGAGCTCCTGCTCAGGTGCTTAAGCCTCGCATCACTTTCCATTCCTTAATAGCCTACTCAGAAAGCTTATAAAAGTATTTATGGTCCTAAAGTAGAGTGTAGAAAAGAAATAGAATTTGGGTTGCAATATCCCACCTTGTACCTGTTCATACCTGTTTGGGTGGTTTAAAAAAATGAACCATTTTCTGCCTCTTTTATTCTTTATGGCAGTCTGAATGTCCCCTTTACAACCTCATAATTGCAATGTGACAGCAGAGCGTTGTGACTTACAGATGGGGCTGACACTTCGCTCCAGGATCTGCTAGAGAAACAGAAAGGCTTGCGATCCTGAGATGAAATGATCCTTTCTGCCACTGAAGAGCTCAGAGCAGCAGTCAGGGAGGTCTGTGCAGGTGTGTGGGACCAGATCCGCAACACTTTTCTCTCAAGCACATTCGGATTTGTGTTGGTTATAAAGCCCTGTATTGACTGATGCAGGTTGTTTGGTTTGTTTTTTTTTTAAGGTAATTCATTTAGAAAGGGCCAAAAAGCCCATTCTACTCACCCACTCACATGTGTTTATACAAATATCACACATGCATTTGGACCCAAAGCAACCTGACAAGTTTTTTAATGAAAAATTTCTTTAACAGAGGAAGTGGTAAATAAAGTTAGATCCAAAATTTTCCTTTTAGGATAGAATATATGCTATTGTAGATAAAACGGGACTGATTAAGACTGATTTAGAGAATATTTCTTAATCCAAACCAAGAGAGAAGAGTCCTAATCTGTGACTGGGATGGGATTTGTATGTAAAGTACTTTGATAAGAAATGCCATTGTTTGTATTGTGTATACACAATACATATATGGGATTTGTATGTATTGTTTAATGTAGTGTCGCGCACACACACACACATGCACAAATACATGGTATTTTACTATTTTATTATTGGTTTCATGGATGTTCACTTTCAAATGAAAAGGACCAAATCCACTAGAAAGAAATCCATAGAAGAAATTCCAAAGTGTCAATGAGCGTATCAAAATTGCTTTTTCATTTTTGTGTTTTAAAATGCCACTGCATGGAGCAAAGTTTGGTTGAAGTTGATTTGTATTATTTAGAAACTCGTCGTGAAAGTTCAGGATAATTCCATTTAAGTGTGGGCACCTGGCTGTCATAGTTAAATTAGGATTCTAAATTAGAGAAAGTCATGTTCTAATGGTGTTTTAGATCTTCAGTGGGCTGAATCACATTTGAAAGTTACTTCATTTGAAAATCACGGATAGTATAAGAAGTGATAGATTTCATTTAAATGCTGAAAATGAGGTGATGTGAATTTGGAGCCCATCTACAGCAGTGGTGTTGCAGCTGTTTCTCTTTGTGTCTAAGTTTACGATGGTCACTGAAATCACTGTTTGTCACCAGCTTCATGTATTGCATCCACCTGTTCTTTCCACTGTTTCTCAGTAGTCCATGTCACCCTAAACAATGTGAAATAATAAAGTACTCCTGAAATGTCATGGGCCAGATAGAAAAATCTGGTAATCAGTTGAAGTCGAGATACACTGAGAATTCACAGGAAGATGAGAATAATACATAGGAAGATCAGGGTGACCTTAAAACAGCATTAATAGAAATGGAATGAAATGTTCTAGTACAAGGTCAGGTACTTAAGAACTACTAATAAGTCTACTGTAAATTAAAAATGAGTGATAAAGACAGAGACACAGTTAATCATAGAATAATTATGTGATGCAGCTCTGAAAAAGACAAAAGCCTTCCTAGAATGTGTAAGTTGAGAGACAGGGAAAGTATTTGTGCTGTTGTAAAAGGTCTTGGTGAAATAATGGCTGATCATATTCCAAAACTACTAGCATACTTTCATGCATATAACTTGAGAATTATCTGGTTAAAGAAAAATACAAACACCAGCAAGAATGAACCCCTTCCTCGTAATTCACAAGCATGACAGATTATATGTTTGTTCTTATAAGAGGACATTAAATCACAGCCTGGTTATTTCGGATCCTTCTTTCTTTGCTGCAGGTGCCTCTCTCCCCTAAGCTTTTTAGAGCCCCAGTCCTTTACAGCTACAGACTACTACTCCTGATCCAGTCCCACCTCTGATTTTATGTCATTTGCTATTTTAAATGTGCTTGTACCTGAAAATAAGTGCAGGTTGTAGATTAAAAAAGCACGAACTTTTAAAGTGAAACAGTTTTACAAAAGAGTGTGTGGGATGATCAGGACAACAAAGGACATATCTTGTGGGAGACTGAAAGAACTCTGCTTAGCTTAGAAAACTTGAGTCCACAGGAGAGTGGATTGCTTTCTCTAGAAGTCCTCTTGAGGTCTTCAGTAGGGTAAGTAGTTTGACATAGAAAGTTACTCTGTAAGATAAAAGGTTAAGCAGACTTTTAAAAACAAATAGTAATGGACCTGAGTAAACTTAGATGGCAATTCTAAGAAAAAAAAATTATAAATACTGTAGGAGTTATATTCTGGAACAGCCTTAAAACTGGAGCAGTGGAGAAGCAAGCCCCTAAAACTAATTGGTCTTCTTTGATTAATTTATAAAAGGGATTAGTTATCTACATTGTGGTAGCAGGAGGCTGGGCTTGATGACCCTTGAGAGACTTTGCAGTTCTCAGCTTTTTAGTTTTTCTGATAACAAAATCTGTGATCAACAAGGTCCCTTTTTCTTCTTTGCCAGCTTTTTAATTTTTTTTTTACCTTCTCCAAATTTCAATTTCCACAAGAAACATTCCTCAAGTCTTAAAACTGACACAGGCTTTCTTCGGAGTTTATAAAGTACCAGTTAGTTCTATTACAGCAGAAGCCTGGTCACCTTGATCAAATTGGGGGTTAAGTGCTGTTTGTATATCAATCCCAGGGCGAATTAATCCCAAGCATTTAGAACGTTATATAGTCCTTTGTCCCAAAACCGCTAAGTATTTTGCCAGCAGTAATTAAACTCACAACATTTCAGTGTCTTATTGAACTTGTGCAGATACCTATCAAACAATGACAGAACTGCAAAAAGAATCCTCTAATTCTACGAGTTAAGAATTCTGTTGCCACTCTCTAGAAGGTAACAACATAGGCATATTTTTAGTACATTGTACTGTATTTTTTGCTATTGTATGTAGTAAGGTTCTGTGAAGAAAACATTAGTACAGCTTTGCTTCAAGATATTGGAGAAATACTATCTCATTATACAAGAATGGGAGGTTTCCACAGGCTTAATTTGTAAAGAGTTCACTCTTGATATCTTTACCTCAGTATCAGAGTTATTTATGATCCCTAGAATAAGCTACATGGCTGAAAAAGTTAGGAAATTAAAACAGAGACTTTTTAAAGGCTGGTAGTAATGGAAGAGCGATGTCACATCTGTTGTCTCTCTGCACCATTGGGTGAGCCATGTTAATTTGTCCTAGGCTGACATTTCCAGAATTAAACACTTGCTTAATTCTGGTTTTACGTGCCTGGTATATTGATGGTAAAAACATCTCATATAGATCTCAGTATCTAGATAAATAGATATAAAAAATGATACAAGTGAGAACTGCAGAAATAAGTGATTTATTCAACACTGGTGAATTGCCTTGAGAAGTATCTGGTGTCTGCTTTCATTGTAAATCCTTCGAACAGGTAAGTGTTAAATAATTTGTATGAGAAGTACGTTAACCTGAGTGGTACTGAAACTCTGGAGATTTGTGAATGATAAATAAAACATTTTTGTCTGGTTTAGCAGCATGTGTCCCTACTACTTGCTGTCATGCTGAGCAGCTGAAAATGAGATAGTGGGGACATGATGTCATACTGTCATAAGTTTGGATTTAAAAAAACCCACACAAATTTGTGATCAAAAACAAGACTTGTGAGAGTAGGTCTTTTTTCTAGTGTGCAAGTAAGTGTTATGCTAGTTCATTTCAAATGAAGCTAAAATTAAACAAAGCATTAAAAAGTACTTTTGGTAACGTAAGCAAGGGTGAAGACTTCCGTTACAGACTCATGCTAAAAATGTATGAGCCACATGAGACATCTGCTACCTGCAACCACCCATCTGGATAGTTGCAAGTAATCAAATTTCCGGTGGGTTAACTAGGAGGTAGGCACCGTTCTTGATATCACGTGCAAAAAAGAAAATATTTCTTCCAAATGTCAATGCAAATGCAACCTTGCTTTTGATTGCTCTTAAAGTTGTGTCATGTACAGCATGAAATAGTGCAAGCCAGGGGAATGTGACAAAAAGTACATGAAAGAAGTTAATTCTTTGCATTGGTAGGTTAAACTAGCCTGCTCTCTTCCGTGATTAAACCATGTCATCTCTGCCTTGCCCTCCCCCACATTCTAGAAGGGATGTTATAACAAAACTTCTGGCAGATAAGTTTTGATATACTCAGATGTGATGTCTTTCCATCAAGGCAATTGGAAAAAGTCAGATGCTTATATCATTAATTTGTTAAGTAGAGTGCAGTACTAAAAGAGGATTGAAGAACCTAGCAGTATGCACAAAAAGACCCCAAAATCTCACCCACTGTTATTGCTATCTATTAGTCATATAACTCCAAAAGTTACCAGGTACTTCTGTAGAACAAAAAGAGCTTGATTATTGTCAATCACTTGAAACCTCTTAGCTCAGGTACAGGAAGCAATCTAGCCATTAAGTGCAGTGCAAGCTGCAAAATTTATCTGGGAAGCAGGGTAATTTAGTTTTTACTGTTCTCCATGCTGGAGCTCTGTGGCTGGCTGCCGGTCCTTCTAAGTTTGGACTACTTTGACATGAGACCTTTAAATTCTCTGTTTCACTCAGGATAAGGTCATGACTACTGTGTTGATATAGTCTTTGTTTTAGGAACTTTGTGATCTTATTTTAGACATGATAAGGAATAAGAGCAAATGATGATAGGTGTGTATATATATTGAACAAGTACGAAATGAAACAGTAAAGAAGACTGTTGTTCCATTATGGGCTGCATATATCTTATGGTTCTCTTTGAGAAAATTGAAGAATATAATAGTAATTTGCCATGAAAGTTGCATCTGTTAGAAAGTAGCAGATTATTTATTGCTAGAAAGTGATACTACAATAAAACGCATATAGCAGCCTTTTCCCCCAGTAAAATATTTGTTCAAGAGCCTGAAGCTGTGGGTTCTGTCAAACTCAACCTGTCTGCCCTGTAGCTACCTATAAAGTTTGCAGTGAAGATTGAGTTCAAGTTGTATTTCAAGTGGCATTCAAATTCTCATGCACCTGTATATTAAACCCTCTTGCCTTATTTCTGTGTGTGTGCTGTCTTGCCAGGAAAATTGTGGCTCAGTTTTTAATTGTCTGCCTTCCCAAAATGCTGTCAGGCTAAGGCATATTATCTTATATATCATCCATGAACAGTTAAAGATTAATTAGCCTTTCACCCATTTTAAAGGTATCATCTATATCCTGAAGGCAGAGTATGGTGTTTGGCAGCCTCTTCAATCACTTCAAATTCTTCTCTGTGTACTCTATAAATATTCTGTGGAAAAATTACACTGTTCTATGAATAGAATAGCTACAGATACAGATGGCCTAGTCTGTACAATTCCACAGTCTCAGTCTATACAGATTACCCCGTTTGAGCATTATACAAAGGATAATAAATATTTTTCACATGCCCTACAACAAAACTGACATATTAGCATTCATTCTGTGATTTTAAGGCTTCATGAATATTTTATTTTGCCTAGTTCACAGAATGATAGTTGTTGACATGGGATGTGGAAGGTTTGTTTGCACTGGTGGAAGTAAATGTTATCAAGTGTACACAGAAAGAATGGGAGAGCAAATTATAAGCTGTTGCAGTGATGCTATTTGGATGCATTACCTATATGAGGATTATTAGCTACTGTTTTAAGCAGATGTAATAACCTACTTGTTTACCTCTTTAAGTTCCCACTAATTAGTTCTATTTCTTATGAATTAAAATATCTGCCCAATATCCACAAGTATGAAAATATGCTGTCTGCCGTAATGGTTGTGTATGCAGTCTGAAAGTACACTGAATACTTTATCTAATAACTTCAGTTTTGTGTACATTTTGTTTGTGATGTTGAGATTTTACCTCCCTTGACAGCCGCTAGTGAACAGGGAGCAGGGCAAGCGTAATGTAGGCAGGCTCTTTCCTGTGTAATGCACTGTGAACTGGCATCTTATTATCTCACTGTACACTAGGGTAAGTCCTATTAGTGGGCTTGACTGTTTACGTTAAAGATTGGTAACCAGTGCCTGAGGGTAAAATCCTTGGTAAAAGCCTCAGAGATTAGAAAAACCTAGAGCAAAATGCTATGTTTACTCTTCACTATCCTTGCAATGCCAAAAGGAAGAAAACTGTGTGTATGGATGTGTTTTGAGAGCAGTGATTCTGGAAGAAGGCTTCACCAAAAAGGTGCATTTTACAACCTGATTGGACACCGTAAGGGTTGGATTCAACCTCATTTCTGTCTTGGCCGTAGGTTGTGTGGGCAGGATTTTCTGCCAGGACATGCTCTGGCCCCAGCGTCTGCAAGTCAGCTGGTTGTCGCTGCCTGACAGTACTGCAGCTGATAGAATCTAAGCTGTCACTTATAAATAAATAAACAGGCTTCCTGCATTGCAAAAACAGTATTCATAACATAAGCTGATGTACCGCTTTCTCAATAAACTGCCTTTGCAGAAAATCTTCGTCAGCCGAACAATAGAATAATGAAGGTATGAGCTTTATTACCTTATGCTTCGACACTGCTTTTACTTCAAAGCTATTTAAACATGTTATACTATTAATGATGAAAAATGTGATTTTTTCCAACTGACTTGCAGGTAAGGCAAAATATCTTGGCCTGGTAAGGAGATGGAACACATGACCTAGTGCATATTTTCTATTTTTAATGTCTATGAACTAATTTTGTTGGAATCACTAGGAAGAACAGAAATTACTGCTTTGTTATTCCCCTTCCATTTTTCTGGATAGAGCATACTTAGCTGCTTCTCTGAGGTCAACATAACAACAACCAAGCTCCAATATACTTCTGTCATTCTCTTGCAGAAATTATTTTACTTAATTTCCACTGTGTTTGGACCTTTCTTCTATTGTACCATGATTCGATTAATAATATTTTTGCCAAAGTGAGATCAGAAGGCAGTGTCTGACTATTTTTTACAGGTAAATGATAGGTTTGAACCCCCTGGCTTTTTCTAATACCCATTTTAAAGATGAGATTGTGCAATATCCTGGAGCTTTATGTAATGACTTTGATATATTCAAAGCAATACTTTTCTTTGCATTGATGGAAAATTCTAAAGCGGGTTTAAAGTTATGGATGAGAGAAATGGTTGAGGTCCTTTGAGAATATACCAAGACACAAAGGAGATATTTATAAATCCAGGCATACAAGCATATATAATTTTCATCCTGGACTAGATCATCTTTAAAACTCATGGTGAGGGGAAAACTCATGAAATTTAACTACATCCCCTTTGGAGATTGCAGCTTCTGACTTGGTGGGTCCATGCATTTCAGCTGTGTCTCATGCTACCAGGAAGCTGAGATAACAGGTACCCCTGATAGAATTACTCAACCTAAAGTCTTGTCAGTCATGGAATCTATGGTAAAAACAAAAATCCTGTTTACACAGCTCCTATGCAGCCAGCGGGTATGTGCAAGTGTATAGGCATGGCCACTGGCTATTGCAGAAGCCATAACCATGGTATATGCAGGAACCAGCTTCCAGCAGCTGGCAGGAGAAGATGTAGTCACTAGGTTGACCTGGTTCCACCCCCTCCCCAGCTGCTGAGTTAGGAAACAGGCTGGAGGGTTTTCTGAAGAGTTACACAGGGAGGGTTGGTGCTTTGTTTGTTTTGTTCTTTGTTTCTTTTGGTTTGGTTTTTTTTTGTGTTGGGGTGTGTGTGTGTGTGTGTTTGTTTGTTTTTTTAAAGGATTGCTTGGTCCTTTTGATAAAAGTTGGAAGAAAAGCTGCTTTATGGGCTTTAGCTGGCCTCCTAGCCACGCCAAAGAACTGCAGCGACAGGCAGCTTCTCTGCTTTCCTCCAGGCACAAAACATTTGCCCCAACATATATATATATATATATATATATATAGCATTTAGGAGTTGCTAAATAAGTGCTGTATAACAGCTAGCTCTTCTTATTATTTAATGGATTCAGTAAGTTATAATTTTGGACAGATAGTTCTGAAATTCTCAGACCTCTCTATCATTTCAATATTTGAAGTGTGGCAAGCTAGGGAACTGGTCCTTGTCTACCTTATATGAACATCCAGTGTTTGCTATAACCTTTACTATTACATTTATTATGCTAGTCATATTTTCCTGTTTATTTCTGCTGTAAGTATGAGAATGTCAAAGTATGAGTGTACTGGGGGAAGAGCTACAGAAGGTCATCTCACCGCACAGGGTGCACCTCTAATTTCAGGGTAGTATGATATTCAGACACTGTGTGGATTTTGGACGTTTTCCACAAAACTGTCAGAAGATTGCTGTGGCCTTTAATGATCACCAGCATCTATGTTCAATTGAGTGTGACTACATGAAGCAAGAATTCAAACCGAGTCTCCTCAGTGAATTGTCTGCTGATTGAGATGTAGCTCAGTGAGAGCAAAATGGTCCCATGAGAATGAATTTCTATTGAAAAAGCAAGTGGAAAAACCTGATTTGAGGCTGGGATGTGTTTTCTGGAGAGGTTGTGATGCAGAATTTTGATAAAGAGGGAAGGGAGAGTGATAACAAAATACTTGGGTATTTTTTCTTTAGAAATAAAAATGCGCATCACTCATACAAAAAAGATAATACTCTTAATTTCTTGCCCTTTCTATGGAAATACATTCTGTTTGATCTGCACGCAGAACTTATGGAAATTCTTATGAATCAGATGTTGCCTGGAGTTTCGGTATTTCTTTCTGTGAGATATTTCAGATTAACAACTGTCACCTTGTGTTGAATTAAAGAGCAGTTTACAGGTCACACGCTCAGTTGTGCTAACTTTTCTCGGCACTTTATTGGATTTAGAATTGGCAGGATTTCCCTCTGTTTCTGCCTTTCTGCTATTCTTATCCTATATTGGAAAGTAAAATATTAGAAAACATAGCAGAAAATAAAAGACAAAAGGGAAATACAAGGAGAGTTTATTATATAGCTCAGGAAAATTCCCCGAAGATGCAATCTCTTTTGATGCAGAGACAGAATAAAATACTGTCTGCCTAAACCAGCATAATGCATTCAAGCCTTTTCAGAGCACTCTGCCTCCTCACAGACTGGTAAAGTGCCTCAGAAAAGGGTGACCTTTGGGGGTGAATGACAACATACTCCGAAGTTCCTTCTACCCAGGGAAAATATATGAGGTGTCTCAGGCAATGAATAAATGTCCTTATGAGCCCTACAGTTTAGATCTTGTCTTATTAATCCAGGCTCCTTTTCTCATTCGAGTCATTGTCTGCTGGAGCCGCTGAAACCTCGATGTAGGAGAGCTCTCCTCAGCCTTTGAGAAACCTTTGCTGCGGGTGAAGCTCTCTGTACCTGTTCACCAGCTGGCTTTAGCGGCAGCTTTCCAGGCAGATTGCTGTTCTTGATCCCCTTTTGATGCCCTGTTTTTCACGTGACGTACCTGCTTGAACTGGGGCTCTGTGGTGGCTGTGGTCACTGGTAGGCACTCCAGAAAGGAGGACAGGCAAGTGCCTGCGATTTCTGACTGCGCTTGTTTGCTCCAACCAGGGAAGCCCCAGCTGCCAGAAATAACAGGCAGTGAATACCCTGGCTTTTAAAAGTTTGCTTCTAGAAAGTAATAAAATAATTGGGGAATTGTGACAAAATATAGCAAACAGCCTTAGTTGTGCTAAATTTATATTTTCAGGTGAGAAAATTCTTAGACCCAGTCATTTCACTGAGCTTCACCCCGAATCGGAGGTGCTTAGGAGAGAGCCTGTTTGTCCTGAGTGATGTCTGCAGTCATATTCTTCCAACCAAAATATTATCAGCGGTTTTGTAAATGAACTTATGGTAATTTTTATAAGAAGTCTGACCATTCAAACTCTCATTTGAATATGAATAGGTCTGTGTAAATATTTATTGGGATTTTATCTACCTTTCCTGTTTTGTAACGAGCCTATTGTAAATGTATAACTGTCTGCCCTGAAGTCTGCAATAGATAAAATGTAGACAGAGCATAGGTAATGAGAACGGTTTGTCACAGCCTTATAGTCTTCAGGGATCTAATATAAATCACGGTCTAACTCCTCCCAGAGGTCTAGTAATTTTTAAAGTATAGGTTTATTTTCCATTTGTATTCTGATAATGAGTCATATTTATTATGGTCTTCCTAATGGCAGGTCTTCACTCAGGTATTAAAAAAGATATAATTCACAGGTGACTAGAATTGAAAATAAAAAGGCCCTGAAGAGTATCATTCCTACATCATTACTCAAGCCATTTTTAATGAAAAAAATGTGCATTTAGATGAGACAATTAAAAAGGATGCAAATTAAGAAAAGGAAATTGAAAATTCACAGTACATGAACAGTATTTGCATGGGGGCTACCAACTTAAAGGTGATTAAAATGTTTTCACAAATTAAACTATAGCAGGAAAATTGCTCAGTTATTCGTATAGTTAATTACCTGGCTATACAGTAAGTGCTTTTCTTATTATATTGAATCATTTAAGGCTGGCTGCTACAGAAGTGGCATGTCATAGTTTTGGATTAAAACCAGTTTTAAATCATGGTTATACCGACCAGTGGACTCCAGTTGAAACTGTGTCAAGCATTTCAATTTGGGAAGTGTACTTTTGAAAAAGTGAATGCCTAAATTGGAAATAGACAATCAATTGATTGTCCGGGCCAGCACAAGGGCTTCAGAGGAAAGCATTAGGACTTGGTACACAAGGCTAATTATCCTTCCGTGTTGGCTTTATAATAGCGTGAGCCCCGAAGCGTGAGATTCAGTACTGGTCTACAAAGTTTAGCATTAATTTTGATAATGCTGTAATGTTCTGTGAAAATTACTGTGAAGCCATTAAGTTACAATACTCAGATGGTGGAAGGCCAGATTCTGCTTTCAGCTGTACTCAGCTCCAATTGCTTATGTACGCTCTGGGGTAGGATCAGGTTCAAATTTCAGACACAAACCCTGCAAACTTAATAAAGTTCGTTCATAAAAACTATGTTATTTATCATGCTTACAGTTGTCTGCCAGCCGTCACTCTAGCTTCTGAAGATGGCAGTCCCATTTCTTCTGTTCACAAGGCTGAGGTTCTGAGACGTTTCACCCTAAATTAGTGTTAGTAGACAACTGGGAGAAAGAAAATGGTGATAATAAGAATGCTTTTACTATTATTTACAAAAATGGAATGTATTTGTTTACATTATATGATTCAAAGTCTGCCCAAGAATGTCTATCATCTGTAACCTTCTACTTGGACTGCCACTTTATTTTTTTTTTTCTAATAGAATAGGTTACTGCTATGGTATGAAGCTTTTTAATACAAATTCCTGTTAAAATAGAAGGTGTAATACTGGATGAGAAGCATTTCTAATATCTCAGCAAACTCCTATTGACTTTCTATAAGGAGTGCTGAGTATGTTCTTCTTCCTTCATGCCAGCAGACTGTAGTGTTCTTCTAAACAAAAATAATGACTTCCAGATGAAAAAAAATATATTTTACTGGGACTTATGCATGTTTATATATATAACACAATTTCTCTAATGGACTGTTATTGTTTACATTACTAACTTGCTTAATAAATGTTTGAAAGACCTGGAATTTCTTCTGCGATGCAAATATTGCTTTTAACCAAGATGAGAGTTTACATAAAAAGAAAAAAATAGGTAGTCAGTAAATCTGATTTAATTTAGGAAGGATTTAATTTAGAGAAGACTTTCTAATTCACAACTGACAAAATAAAGCAGATTACATTGCCACAAATCTTCAGTATCTGTAAGTGGGATATAGTTAGATGCACAATATCTTTATCTTACTTACATTTGGTTAAATAAATAAATGTGTAAGATTAAATATGTAAATAGATTCAATAAAATACACTTTTGGTTATTTTTCACAATTTTCACTTGCTCTTGCAGGCAGAGTTAAGCTGCCTTTAGTATAGGTAGCACAAACCCAGAATGTTTTAAATCTTAAATAGACCAAACATATAGATATTATTCCCAGAAGCATAAAAAGTATTCAGCTGTAGCACACTCACTATCCCAGTTAACATCTGCTTTAGAGGATTATGAAGACCCGATATAATTACATGTTGGAAATATTTGTTCACATTTGTCAACATATTCTCAACCACCATGCTCATATGCATTACTTGCTCACTTTGACTGAATATTTATTCATTTGGATCTTTCAAATTTACAGGACAACACACAGTGAATCAAACTGTCTGGCGCTACTCCCAGCAAACATCATGCCTTAGCATGAGCATTGTGTTAGGCCAAACCCTGAGCAGGAGTTGAGTGAACAGCCACAAGATTCATGTAAAACTGTCAGTTTACATCAATTTACATTAATCTGTCCTCATTCTTAAAATTCTGTTATTTAATCCTGCAATTTTCTTTTTCTCTTGATCATTCTGCCCCTTTCTCTTGGAATTTTCCCCTGAAATTTTCCTTTCCTTTTTAGTACTAATGTTTTTAAAATTTTGCTATTGTTTACTGACTATTACAGTGGAGTTTCTGAGTTTATGCAAAACAGAATGTGACACAAATGCGAAAAGGAATCCCCAAAGTGATTTTTACCTATGTTAAACCAAGAAAGCTTCACCTACACCCAAAAAAGAAGAGTCCTTCACTATCGATGACTTGCCCGAGTTATTTATGATAATTAAGCAGGATTCGTGTATTGATTTTTATGCTAATTGGTTCCTGTTTCAATTCTGCTAGAGGAGTGTTTCTATCAGGTGATTGTCATGCTCTTAGTGAACATACAATATCTACTGGAAGCATTTCACAGGAAGGTCACAGCGGAAGAAATTATAACTAAATTACTAGTGTTAGAGATAAGCTTCTGCTTTTCAGTTTTAGTCTTCTTGCATATCTAAATCACAGTCTCCCCTAATTAAATGTCTTAACCCTGTTAGCCCAAGGTTTACTGTTACTGAGGATGTAGTCTTCATGCTTTAAGCCTGTAAATCACTTATGGTGACAGACCGGAGTGCCATCCTCTAGGAGTATTTCAAGTGGAAGATACCAAAATGTCACTACTGAGCATCAGAAGACAGATGCATGGCTCCAGTGTCTCTTCAGCTCCTTTTAATCCTGCCGGCTACATGTGCTAGTTAAAAGAGATAGCTGAGGGGAAGCAGTACAGCATGGCCTGCATCTTTATGGGTAACCTGCCTTTCCTCCAAAGCGAGGTGCCTTTGCCTACTCTGCCAGGAGGGAGCCGTTGTTATGTCACCTGAGCATTGCTGGAATGAGTTTTACACTGAAGGAGCCAAATTGTGTGATGGAACAGGTTAACAATTAAACAGTATGGACTGTTGTATGCCCCAGCACTGTGTAGTTTACTAGTTATGAATATAGCCATCTTTAAAGCCATACTTTTCCACTGATTTTGGGGGCAAGTATGTGATGGATGATTACTTACATCAGTGGTAGCAGCTCCATGCTGCCTGCAGAAATTCAGCAAGAGTTAAGAGCCATCACAGGGCACCGGGACAAGTGGTCATCCATCTGCACATCAGCTTTTGCATACAAAGGTTCCTGTGTGGGCTATGGATCAGACTGTTGTAAGTATCTTGCTAAAATCTGTAGATTCTTAGTCAGGTTGCCCCTGTATGAGGAGCTGAACCGTACCACCTGCAACTCAGCATACTTCATATTTTGCTTGATGTTGAGCCTCACAGGTGGGGAAACCTTGTCTTCCAGCTAGTAAAAATTCCTGAATGACAAGCTGTGGTGAATATGAGAAGCAGAATTCATGGCCTGGCCTGTCTTTATGGGTTATAATTTTAGTAAGTTGAGAGTACTTTAATGAACCAGTTTATCTATCAAGAAGATACTGACTACCCAACATTTCAGCCCTGTGAGATACCGTTCTCCCCACCAACTTTTCACATGAAGACTGGAGAATGTACAAAATCCCTTCCAAATGGAGTGCATTTTGGTTGTTTTCCTCCCCTGGTTCTTACCCCTCAAAAAGTAGCATCTCCTTATGTACACCCCATTGATCTTAATAACTGTGAACAAAAGTCAGAGGACAATTTAAAAAGAAGGTGAAAGTGAATCATGTTTTTAATGAAGTATGGTGTTGGAAAAAAATCTGACTGTGGATGTTCTTGTACATAACACAGTGGGTAGAAATGGGAAAAGATCTACTGGGTTGGGAGGTATCTGTTCTTCTAATGCAGGTTTGTTCTCCATAACACCTTTCTTAAAAATCTTCTTTGTTCTGTCTAGTCAGGCGTCTCAAGCAATAGGAATCAAAGACAGCTTTTGAAAGGCTATCCAACAATTTGATATTTATAGGTGTCAGGAAGGTACTTATAATATAGTTTCTAACTATCTGCTGTCTTAATAGTATTTGGTTACAGTCCCTGCATCACACTAAATTCTTTTCCCACTGTATTATACATGCCCTTGATGCACATCTGCCTCTAGATAATCACAGACTCTTTCCTACTTATCATCAGCTATTGCCAGAGATGCACAGCCAAGGTTTCTATTTGCCATAGTAGAGACTCAATACTTTGTCTTCCTTAACCTCATTTGGAAAAGATCATTTTAAAAGGTGAGTGAGCAGGTCAAGTTCCTTTATTCTTCCATCTTTTCTTTCATTACTAAAGGTGAAATTTGGTTGCCCTAAACATTGGCATCTGGTGACAGTTCAGACATATTAAAGCATCCTGCCTGCCCCTCCAGCCACCACTGCAGAACAGTGTGGGTCTCCTCTGCCCTATTCACCAACTCTGTGTGGGTCATTGTCCCCCGAGGATGTATCAGAGAAGATTGGGCAATTTAATCATAATCAAAATGTCTACACTGGATGTGGACAAGTGAATTTAGACCATCAAGCAACATGATTAAAAATTTACTCCTGAAGAAGTGTTAAAGGTAATGATTCAAACGTATCCATTTAGAGCAACAGCTGATGATAACTAGGAAAGAGTCTGTGAGTATGCTAACACAGAGATGTAAAATTCGCTAGAGAAAAGGAAAAAGCATTAAAATGTGGGAGTGCAGGCTGGCTACAGTCTCCCACCATCACCCCCAACCCTACAGGCCAGATCTGAGTCTCCTTTCAAGAGCATAATAGACCTTATGGAGATTTCTGTTATTCATCTGTGGATCGACCCACTTCATAATTACTATTAATAACAATTGTTAGTGTTCATTTGCGTAAGCTCAGGTAAAGACAGTATTGGGAGCAGTGTAGTGACTATTGATAATAGTATTGAAAACTAAATAAAATAAAAATACATGTGAAATAATTCTGTAGTCTTGTAGAAAATCTTATAAGACAACTGGGAATGAGGAAAGCAGTATTCTGTAGCTCAATATTGAATTAAAAACATGAGTTTTTTCAAGTACAAGTATTCATGCTAAGTTACATTATTGTATCGATTTTACCCCCTGCAGTAACCTCTTTTGTTGTTCTATAAATCACACCAAATGATTAATGTGATATACAATAGTGCTGACGTGGAAAAAAATAAGAAAGGAAGACCCTGCACTAGTGAATAATATGATAGGATCAACACTTTTTCCATTTTTACTGGGAATTTGACAGCTGTGTCTTTGTAAAAGCCAAACTAATAAGGTCAAAGGAAAACATCCATAAAAAGAAAACTGCTGGTCCAGCAATGTTTCATGGTGCTGACACAAACTATGAGGTAGCTCTTCAGCTTGCTTAGTGCATATAGCATTTGCTATTGATACTTCTTTTTAGTTATACTGTTTTCCTCACATTTTAGATGCATTTTATTCTGATGGTACCCAACAATATGATTTATATATGTAGGATAATTTGTGAATCTATTTTATTCTCTTCCAAACCACTGTCTGTTTTGACTGAACTTTCCACTGCAGCAACTACTTCCTATTAGGTTTTTTTATTCCTAAAGCAGTTGACAAAGTAAGGCCTATTTAGCCACTGAGAATCTCCAGCAACAATCTGCCAATAAGAATAATAAAAATATTATTTATTATTTGTTTCAGGAGCTCTTAGTGTGTCCCTCCAAACCTCAAAGTTAGCAAATTCCCTGTACTGAACGAGTGCACAGTAATACTATTCAACTGATTTCTGGCAATAGCAACTTTGCAATAAAATGGAATCGTAACTTAGGAACATGGGAAGTCAAATAACCATGGAAATAGTCTTGTACAATATTTTTATTGTAAAAGAAATAACCAATTTCATTAAATTAAAAAGCATCCTCTGCCTTCCTGAGGACTTGAACTTTGTTCTGTTTCTTTTTTCACAAAATATACAATAAAGCATCCTCTTGAATTTCCTTGATGATATGTTGAGAAGCTTATGCAAAGCCTGTTAAAAATGTTGTTCATAATGTTGTCAAATAGCTAAGTAGCCCTGATCATGAGATAGGCACGTGCATTACAAAATAGAAATAAAGGTTTGCTTCCAGTGTTCTAGTTTGAGGAAATGGGAAATATATAGCAGAACATCTATAAAGCACTGCCAAAGGTTGTGCAGTAATTCTATATTGTTCCTTGAAAAACAAACTCAATGCCAGTTAAAAAAAAAATCAGTAGGAATCTCTTGTTCACATTGAAGCTGCTAGTCTCAAGGACATCACTTTTCAGACACTTATGGACAGCTTCATTAGTAAATGAACAAGCAGCTGATTAGGGTGTCTGGTGTCCAAAGAGCAGTGCCTGTTAACACTGACAGCTTAAATGGATACAGGGGTAATTGCTAACTGTGTTTCTTTTTTCATTGGTGGTATTAACTGGTAACTCTTGCAGAGCAAAAACAGAGCTGTGGTTAAAGCAAAGCTTCTTACCATCCAGGTTTTACTTACAGATCCCATTCCTCTCACCGGGATGTGTGGGTAACTTTGAGCATGTGTTACGGAGCTGTTTTCTGAAGGTACGTTGTGCTATAGGGCTTGGTAAAGCCTGTCAATACTCTCTTTCATGGTCATACAGAAAAGATTAAGGGGAGTACTGAAACTATTGCAAAAATTAGTTGGTAAAAAAAAAGTTGCTTTTTTAAAAAATTTTCTCAGGCCTCCTTTTTTTGTCTGAAAGACAAGATCAATCTATTTTAATGGAATCACTGGGAAATAGTAATAATACAATTCTCTTAAACTACAGGGAAAAGGATCATGAAAATTGGCTTAGATGGATAGCCAAGGAAGTATTTCAAAAGGTGATCTTTTCTGTTTAGTCATATGTTCTATTTTTATATTTATTTGAATGGAGGTCTTTTATGAGTCCAGTCTGTAGATCTGCTGAAGCTTAAACTCTACTGCAATAAGTTTTAGCCTGAAAAATTCTGGAGGACTAGTGCACATAATAAATGCCTGGATAATCCAATACAGAGATGTGTCACTCCACAACACTCCATAGGAACCTGCTTCTGGGTTATTAAAATGTGCAAGTTGCCTACAGGATTTCTAGGCTAATATATGAGATCTTTACTGAGCACACAAGAATTAGAATCCAGAAAGTAGTACTCTTTTTTTAATTAAAATCCTCCAAATAAATACAAAATAACTTCTACTCCAAAAAAATATTTTTTCTTATATTTTAATTAAATAAAATAAAACTCAGGTTTTTTTTCACTTTGCAGTCTGTGCATTTCCCCAGGGAAGCATCACCTTTATAACAACTGAAAACAACAGTTATGCTTAAACATGTCTGTCATTCTACCTCTCAAAGACAAGGCCTTGGATTATTATCTCCAAGCCCATAATCACCTCAATTTTTCTGGTTACCATCAAGTATGGGCTCAGTAAAAAAGTGGTAGCATGTTACATGAAAGATTTCTCTTAGGACTAGACTATTGCCTGTGCAGGTGAGAAATTCTATTCATCTTCAAAATGGGCTAAGAATCTGCTTAGGGTTTAGCCAAGCACAGGCGCAATCATTTTCTGAAAAAAAAAAGAAGAAAAAAAAAAGTCAAATTTCCTCCTGATGACATTTGGACTGAGAAGGGGCAAAAAAATGAGAAGAGTTGACTGGAAGAATCTCATGGTCCTAACATTCATTCTTCATAAAATGCACCCTTGAAAGGCTGGCTATGCTTTGGGGCCAACTCTTTACCTATATGACATGAATGCCTAGAGTTTGTCAGGTGGAGACAGAAGGGAAGAGGGAGATCTCTGGATCTGGTGCTGTAATACATAGTCTGGTCTTCTTTCCTCTCAAACACCTGCCTTTGCACGTCTTTGTAACTTTGTGTTTGTGAAACTCAAAATATACAGATATACTTTGCTTCTGCCTTAGACTTTTGTGCATCAACAATGATTCAAGGTAGCAGAGTAAGATAACCTTCCATCTTCAAAGCACTTCACCTCACTGGTTGTTGCAACCTTTAAACTCTGTTTTGGAAGGCTTGCTGCACTTGGCTCAAGACTCTCAGCCTGCATCCCTGATCTGTTGCACAAACCACTTTGTGAGGAGTCGACAAGGCTAGGATCACCTGGTGGCTGCTGTGAACCAAGTAGACTCATTGGCGGAAACAAGCAGTAATGGTTTACTGAGATGGGACTTCAATGAATGCAGACACCCTATATACCTGATTTTAATATGTGTGCACCATTTACCACACTTGTATTTTGAATATGAGTATTATATAAATAAATATATATATTACACATTTAAAGTAAATCTGTATAGTATTTTCAAAAAGCTGTTTAGATGTACATTCCTTTTCCGCAATATTAATTTTTTTCTCATGCAATTTTCTGATCTCTTTCTAATGATTGTTTTCTGTTCAGCTGATACAACATTCCCCATGTTCCAGAAACATAACAAAGACTTAATATTGATAGTCACATTTTTATTGTTAGTACACGAGTTTTATAGCCTTTAGCCAAATTATCCCCTTGCTTACACTGAAGACAAACTTTGGTCTTTAAATTTGTGTGAACTAGATATGAAAACCCATATGTGCCCGTTAGGGAATTTTTTCCTAATAGCAGAGTAACAGTTCATTTTTTTCCTAACATGATTGTGGGAGTTATTGCGGCCATTAGCACGGATCAGAAGAGCATACAGTGATATTCAATAAAACAATGCAGAAGGTGTATTTCCAAATTTGTATTCCAGAGTTCTGAGATGGCTGCGCCCCAGCCACTCCTATTATATAATTTAGTGAAACAACATGGCACTGGTACTTGTAGCTTTTGGGAGATGGGTAACAGATGGCCTGAGAAGTATTCTGAAGAAGGGGGTGTATGCAAGTGGTATGCACCATCAAACAATTTTTAAGCAATTTTTCAAGACCACAACATATTGTGGCTTATTTAAATGATAATGTGCAAAAATACCAAGCAGTAAGTAGACATAACTGAATAGCTTTAGTGCAATCTCTTTGATGCACCTGGGGAGACTTGCTCAAAGCAGAATTGGAATTGTATCCTGGTTTAGCTGCACATCAGTGAAAAGAACCATTTTGAGGCTTTATTATGGTGAGTTGGACATTGCATTCTAAAATATGTTTTTCAGCCACTTTAGATTTGATCTGATCATTATCTTTGATTTGAGGTGTCTCATCATTAGACCCATCTTGTAGATCAATTTGTGACTTTTGAAAAAGCACCATTTATGGTGAATTATATTTATCATTAAGTCAATGTATATTTCAATACATTTTCAGCTTTTCAATGTCTTTTTCGGCTTTGAGATCATTCTCTTTGCATTTGTATGTACGTAATTCAGATTGGTACTAGGTTCTTTGCCAGGGGCAAAACGCTTGGCTGAAAGATGATATTCTTAAAATAGAGAGAGATATAAAATCCACATCCACTGTATAATAAATTTCTTTAAACTTAGTGATGACACAAGGAGACAAATGCAGAAAAATACAGTATGTAAATAGTAAATGTTTGTATTGTTATTAGAACTGGAAAAGCTTACTCATGTCAGGAGTGAAATTGTGGCCTCTCTGAAGTGTCTGGAGTTTCTGCTGCCAGCTTCAAGCAGTCAGGCATTCATGTCAGAAGTAAGGAACTAATAGATTAAAAGCATCATATGTTCTTAATGGAGTCACTTCCAAAGATGCTTTCGAAAATCCTGCTCTTCTTCATGATGACAGCTGCATAACAGCTATGCACTCAAGCACATTTTTCATAAAACAATAACCATTCTGAACTGCTTAATTTGCTGTGTGTTCATTAAGGAATAAACCACTTACAGTATTGTACAAGGTCATCCCTGAATGAAAAAAATTATGGGTTTCAAAGTAAGCTGTAGCTGTCTGTGACCCCAGCCAAAGGGCACAATTGTTGTCAGTTAATTCACACTTGCCATGGGTGAAGTTTGGGCTCTCTGACTGCAGCAGAAAGGATGCATGAGCTAAAAGCAAACCTGTGCATGAAGCAGGACACAAGCCTGTGGTAGATCTTGGGTGCGTTACTGCTGCCTGACAAGGTCCCATCTGTCAGCTGGGCTATAGGAACAGCTAGCATGTATCTTCTTAGCCTATCCTAGCTGCAGAGTTAACCAAGGTATCTGAAATTCAAGTTAAGGAAGTCTCAGCTAACATATTTTACTTCCCAGTTTGGGGGCTAGGGGAGAATCTCAGAGGATATAGGCTGATATTCCCACTTGTGCTTGGGGGCACTTGTCATTCCTCATGCCAGTGGATCATCCTGGCAGTCTTCTGTTAACATAAAAAAAACATAGAGAGTATTCTTTTTGTACCAACTCTATTCCCTCAGATTTGCCTTCCAGAAGAGAAACCCAGTCTTTCTAGTCAAATAACTAAACTAGTAGATCACAGAAATTTGCCTGTAATGCTTAGAAAACCATAACATAGTGGTAATGAATTAGTTTCTTGCTAAACTGTTAGAGGTATTATATAGCATTCTGGTTGTATTATCATGCAATTATCTCATGCAGGTCTGCCTGAGAACAAAAAGGGAATTCAGAAAGAGACGTTTGCTTTTAATTTCCTGCCTTTTCTCCTACTGAAGACTCAGTTTTAAAATTATAAGACTACACCTTTGTGCATAATATATTGTCATTCTATTATGACAGCTGATGAGCTTAGTGTTCTTTGATGACAGTTATTAAAAATGATTTTATATAACACATGCAAACAATACCACTGTAGTTCGGAATGCTTACTCAGTGTCTTATTTACTGGCATTTCCCTTTAGTACTAGACAAACCATAGCGACAGATTTTTCTCTCAGAAATCATCCATCACTGCCTTGAACTTGTCAAGATGAGTAAGGCTGTGCCATGCTCTTCTATAATGGCACTCATATCTTTAAAGCCAAAACTTTCATAAAGATATTAGGTCTCTTGCAGATAGCTAAATTTGATCAAGTTCTTTGAAATAGTTAAAATCACTCCTTAATTAGATATCTAAACTCTAGAAACACAATTATAATTTCTAAAAGCTCCTAAAGAAAACAGAGTTGAATACTTTACCTGTTACTTTCTTTTAGATTGGCATAAAACCCCAACAATTTTCCTTACTGTGAAAAGACAGTGGGTAAGATATGCCTTTTTAGCTGCTTTTTAGTCTTTGAACTTTATACCATACTTATTTTCATATATATGTTAAATCTAAAGATTTAATGCAGCAAATCACGATTCTGAGGAAGAGAAAGAAGCAGCAATATCATAGATGATAAAACATACTAAAAATAATGTGATTCTTCATTGAGGATGTTTGGGCTTGGAGCCAGGGTGTGCAGCCCCTATAACAGCGTTGGCCATGCAGTCCCCTGTCTCATTACTGAGTAATGAGCACACCAGCTGATGCTGCTGGGGGGAGACTAGAGTCCCCTTCACCCTACAACCTCTCCCATAACAAATCTGTCCGCATGCTGAATATGCATGCACTCTGGTAGCTTTGCCTCGCTCCGGTGAGATCTCGGTTCAGACTTCTAGACTGATGTTTCAGTTACGCTGCCTGCACTATAGCCTGAGTCAGACAAAGCAGGCGTGGAGTACGTGGCTGACTTGGATTTGCAGTGGGTATCAGCATTCATAAACAGCATGCATCGTGCTTTTTATATTACCTGTATATTAAGAGGGAATTTAGGCTGGAAAGCTGGAAAGCAAGTAACCTTATTTGGTAAAGAGACATAGCCAAGAACCCCAAATGATTGCTCTTGGCCTTCAAAAACATGAATAGCTTTCTGGAAGCAACAGCAGCTGGCTGTGCCTGGGGTCATGCCAGGCAGGAAGAGCCATTCCTGGGGAAGGGTCAAGTTCCCCAGGAGAAGCTACCAGCAGACATTAGATCAATCTCTGTTCTAGGCTGGGCCTTCGTTTCTGTCTGTAGCAGAAAAAAATGATCCCAGATTACTGTGAGCACACTAGATATGGCTCTCTAATTATAATTTTAATTGCATCTAATTGCCACGTTGCATTCCATTGCATAAAAGTCTGCCTGTTTCTCTGACAGATGCAAATTCATTCAGCTTGAAAACCTTTCAGAGTTTGAGGTATGCAAGTTCATGGCAGGCATTGCTCTTGCTCCAGATGGCTGCAGCTTTAGGTTTGTAGCATTTTTTTAGGAGTACTTTTTCGAGTTCTTTAGTCATGCTTCCACATTTTTGAGAACACATGCTAATACAGAGCAATGATATCAGCTAGCGGACAGAACCCCCCAATCCTCAAATATCTCATTTTCCATTATTTATTTAAAAATAAAAGAATGGAACTGGAGAACCTGGCAGGATGAAGATGAATTCAAAAGAATGAAAATAGGATGAATGGAATTTAAAAATACAGCATATCAGCAGACAGGAGAGAAATAAGAGTGCTACAGGAAAGGTAAAATTTTAGTTTATTTTCCTGTAGTTTGCACTACAGATGCCATTTTTTCTATGGGAATAAAGTAAACAAATTACAAATACCACCATGGTTTTCTGAAAGTGGAATTCAAAGATCATTGTATGATTACTTCCATTACTGTGTTTATAAATACAGATGATAGAACTACTTATCATATTTACAGTCTGTATCAATATAATATCTAAAAGCCTCAACCTTTAATATATTGTAGTAGCAACATTCCTGTCAAGTTTGAAAATGTGATTTTGCCCATGAAACCCATAAGAAACTGAGGCAGAGAAAGAGGGAGCCCTACAGAAGGACAAAAATGTTGTGAATTCCAGGTGCAACACTGAAGTTCGTAGAGAATGGATTAAGTAGACTCTTACAAGAGGACGAGAATATAAGGTAGAGGAATTTTTTTTAGAGAGTGTCTGGAGGCAACAGGTCTTATATACTTTGAATGCAAGATTTTGAGAAAGAAACTGCTTTGCTAGATGGCTTAAAAGATGCATTCTGACTTAAGGGAATTTATCTCATATATCAGCTGTATATTCCTGCTATTTTTGTCTCTCCCCTTTTGAGCCACACTAACAAAAGCCCCAAATCTGACCCTGCATTTACCGGCTCCAGGGAGTTTTGGTGCTCCATGTAATGTTTTTTGCCATTGAGTGATAGAATTTGCCTTACTTTGTTACCTTACCCTTTTCCTCTTTACCTCTATGAACTGTATTAGCTCTTCCATACATATCTGCAAAAGAAGACTTTAAGTTGTTTAAGATAAGGCAGAAGATCCTCAGCTAGTCTGAATTATTGTCACTCAGCTGATTCCGTCTCTCTGCTCCACCTCATCTACCTGCCTGGGGAGTGTTTTATTTTTGTTTGTTGAATTTTGTCTAGAGATACATGTTTTACTGAAGCTCTTCAGGTAAAAAAATGGCATATGGCATTAATAGTTATTTGAAAATTTATTACTAATATATTTTAATTAGTTAAATCCATATAAATAGAAAATTATACAGACAAAAGCTGAAGTAAAGAGAGAATAAACAACATTTCTGCAGTCACAAGGGAGATTTGTAGTAAATTTAATATCTGAACCCCATTTTCTTTATATGTGTGAAATAAAAGATTTATATCTTAGTTAGCAGGAATGGCTTCTGTAATGACAGAAGTAGTCAGAGATTTGTTGACTCTAATTTTTCATAGAAATGCAGAATCATTTAGGTTGGAAAGGACTTCTTGAGATCATCCAAGCAGGGTCAGCCAGAGCAGGTTGTCCAGGGTTGTGTCCAACTGGGTTTTGAATATCTCTGTGGGTGGAAACTCCATAACCTCTCTGGGCAACCTGTGCCAGTGTTTGACCACCCTCACAGTAAAAAAGTGTTTTCTTATTTTCAGATGGCATTTCACGTGTTTTAATTTGTGCCCATTGCCTCATGTCTTGTCACTGAGCATTACTGAGAACAGTCTGGCTCCTTCTTCTTCCTCTTCTCTTGTCAGGTACTTATACACATTGATGAGATCCCCATGAGCCTTCTCTTCTCCAGGCTGAACAGTCCCAGCTCTTTCAGCCCATATGAGTGATGCTCCAGTCTCTTAATCATCTTTGCAGCCCTGTGTTGGACTCACCCAAATAAGTTCATGTCTTGCTTGTACTGAGAAGCCCAGAACTGGACCCATCACTCCAGGTGTGGCCTCATTGGTGCTGGGCAGAGAGGAAGGATCACCTGCCTCCATCTGCTGGCAATGGTCTTCCTTATGCATCTGCAGATACTGTTGGCCTATTTTTGCTTCAAGGGTGTGTTGCTGGCTCATGGTCACCTTGTTGTCCCCCAGGACCCTAAGGCCCTTCTCAGCAAAGCTAATTTCCAGCTGGTCAGCCCGAGCATGTGTTGGTGCTTGGGGTTATTCCTCCCCAGGTGCAGAATTTTGCACTTCCCCTTGTTGAACTGCATGAGGTTACTGTCAGCCATTCTCCAGCTTGTCCAGGTCCCTCTGAAAGATGGCACAACTATCTGGTATATCAGCTGCTCCTCCCTGCTTTGTATCATCTGTGAACTTGCTGAGGATGCACTCTGTCCCATTGTCCAGGTCATTAATGAAGATGTTGAACAGACTTGGGCCCAGTAGTGAGCCCTGGGATACAGCACTCATGACCTGCCTCCAGCTGGACCTTGTGCCACTAATCACATGGGAGACACTGTCAAAGGCCTTACTAAAGTTGAAGTAAACAACATTCACGGCTCTGCCTCATCCATCAAGGTAGCCTCCTCATTGTAGAAGGCTATCAGGTTGGTCAAGCATGATTTCCCCTTCCTGAATTCATGCTGACTATTCCCAATCATTTTCTTGTCCTTCATTTATTTGGAAATACTTTCCAGGAGGATTTTTAGCAATAAAAGAGGAGTTAACAAGATAGATTTTAACTGTGTTATTCTCTTCTGCATATTTCACATATAAAGTCACAAGGTCAGAAATTGTTTGTTTCTAGCAAAGGGTGAGTTTTCCCTTATCAAAACTTCTCAGACAATAATAGTTGATTTTTCCAGTGCTCTGTAGTTTGTTGAAGATATTACCAGAAAATGACTACAACAGCCAGAAGAAGGAACAGGAAAATATAGATACTTTTCCACTGGTGTTTCAGTATTTATTTAAAAATGCCATTACTGGAATTAAACAATACAATTATCTCAAATAGTTGTGCTCTGTAGAGCCATTACTTGGGACATTTTTTAGTTTTGGGGCAATCTGTCAGGTATGACCACAGCTCCCTCAGCAAACGTATATGGTTATAGTTCATAACAACTTGAAAAGCAAAGAGGATAAGTGATGTGGTTGATTGTCACAGAGCTAATGTTAAGCACTTGACTGGTCTGCCTAAATTAGGAGTTGCTCTAGTCTCTGTGTCTAGAGAGAAAAGAGAGAAAAATAAGCACCTTTTTGATCCTAGGCAAACTGTGTCGCTTCCTTTGCACCCTTTCTCTCGGCAGATGATAAGAGCCATGAACGGTCTCCAAATTGAAGTCAAGTTGTCAAAAGCCTAGAATTGGGAAGGAGAAATTAAAGCCTCTGTTATAACGGGATGAATTAATGCTAAACACGTGTAAGTCTTCAGCCACACCGTTGCCACACACCGCTGCCTCACATGCCTACAAACATGTTCACAGGTTAAGTAACGTATTATTGCTGCCTGTTGGGAGACCTGCAGGAAACCTGATTGACTTCAGAGCATCTCCGCATAAGCCCACAGCAGAGCTGATGGCAGAATGAAAGGGCAAGGGGACTCAAACTTTACAGGTGGAAAGCAGCATTAGTTATGGCCCTTCAGAATAATGTGCTTCTCTCATGACTGCTGAATTGAGGAAGAGCATGTATCAGGGCATTCCATAATGGTGTGAAAAATTAGAAATAGAGCACATGATACAGTCTATAAAAGAAGTCTTATTTTCTACCTATCAAGCTGACCATTTGGTATCCATTTGAAATGGAAAAATTAACGTTCAGTCTCTTCTATTCTGTCACAGTCTAAGAGGGACCATTTCCTGTCTCTGCAGTAGAACTTGCTACTTAGCAGCTCCAAGATTTTAACAGTGTATACTGGGTGGAACCAAAAAACCCTCAAGCCTTCAAACATCACCCTTCTCCTTTGAATACGCAGAATGCTTTAATGTCTTTGTCAATGACCTGGGAATTGATTCTATCCTCAAATTCAAGCAAGGAGGTTTTATAGGTTTCATGTTTCTTGATAAAGTCTGAGGCAGATAGAGATTGTGGTGGGGTCCTTTCCTGTTCACATGAGGAACAGATATTTGGTTTTGAGATGCCTGAGTTTTATAATATACTGTACATGACTGGCAAGTACATTATGAAAATAAGTCAACAAAAGATTTATGTCATATGCATATATATTAGGTCATTCACCAGTTTTCACTAGATGGCTGACAGGGAAATCCACTTAAACCATCAAATTCCTCAGGAAGGGATGTAACAGCCTGCTATGTAGGCACGTTTCTGGTTAATATGAGACAGATGGTAGTGTTGGCTCAGCCAGCCCAATAAAATTTTGTCTTTCTCTATGCTTATTGATCCTATAGCTCAGGTTCATCTCTACAAACTTTTGATACCTAATGGAGATGTTTAAGCTAAGAGAGAACTTGTCCTCTGCTCCCTCTGTACACTATGGTGATGCAGAGAGAGGCCCTCAGGGAGTGACTCCCATAGAGACAGGTGCTGTTTGTGCTCCTTTAATGACATAGAGAGTCTGGGTAGCTATACTCAACTCTAGAGACTTAATTAGATGTGGGTTGGAAATTATTAGCTAAATGCTAATTGGTTAACAGGTATGACTAATATAAAATTACAGGCCTTAAACTCTTTCCTGTATCATACCATGGTTTCAGTAGGAGGAGTGCTTGAATAGCTGATGGTTTGGGCTGAGGAACTCAGCAACAGGTTTGAGTCCTGGCTCAATTCAGAGTTCTTGCTTTTCTGTGAATTTTTTAACCACTAAACACAAAACAGTGAGGTAGGTGAATAGAGCTGTTTGCTTTATATTTTGTCTTGTTTCCTTTTTTTTTTTTTTTTTTTTAATAAGGACTACTGTTAGATACCTTAATCAAAAGATGTGTGCTGACAAGCCTGATCTCACAGAGGGGCCCTCTCTTTGTCCTATAAATCAGTGTCTAAACCTGAGAAAGGGTATGATTTCAGGTACACCCCTCCTTCTAGCATCTCTCACTAGCCACTTTAAACAGCTTCCTACTAAAAATTTGTAGGATATAGGAAATTAAATGTAAACTCAGTTTTGAGGAAAAAAAAAAAATTTGAAAGCACCCTACACAGAGTTCACGCACAGGGCTGTAGAGTCCCTTCTGGAAATGTGGCAGTGATGGAAGAGTGGTTCTGAGCTGCCTTGTTCTCTCAGCCTCTTTGAGCAGCTGTGAATATTAGCAAATGGATAGATATAGTAGGTCATAGTCTCCATATCTCCAGAGCATGGTCTCAGTTTCAAACCAATGAAACCACAGGAGATTTGAATGTGGCGTAACGGTCAGCAGCATTCAGTCAGCGGCGAGGCTAGCAGTGGCAATGGTAATTTGGCAGCTAAGCACTGGATTGAGGTGGACTGGGAGGTTCCTGAGGCCCAGGAGTGCCGGGGAAGAGCGGAGGGACCCGGCCAGAGCCGGCGGCTCCCGCGAGAGAGGCTGACGCTCCGTGGACGTTGGCAGGGGCAACCATGGGAGATTTGGATGGCCCCAAGGAGCACCAGTGACCAGGGCATGGCGCGGCAGTTTGTGCAGGCAGGGAGTGCAGGCAGGGCGCAGCCCCCCTTTTCCTCTTCCCAGCTGGAGAAGGCTACTCAAGCGGTGGGCGTCAGCCTGGAGGGAGACCCAGGTGTGGTTGCCACTCGAGTGAAAGCCATTGTTAGGAAAAATGTGGTGACGCAGACAGAGGTCCCGTGTCAACACGCAGCTGTCCAGGTCTCTGGCTGCGGGGAGTGCCTGAGTCTGTCACTGATGACGGAGGGCAGCAGGGATGCCTCTTGTGTGAGGTGTGACCAGGTGAACGATCTGCTCAGCCGGGTGGCAGAGCTGAAGGAGGCAGTGGAAAGGTTGAGGAGTATCAGGGAGTGTGAGAGGGAG